>NC_140183.1:21762453-21879990 GCF_963971535.1 Notolepis coatsorum | reverse complement strand
GAGAGAGAGAGAGAGAGAGAGAGAGAGAGAGAGAGAGAGAGAGAGAGAGAGAGAGAGAGAGGGGGGCAGAGAGGGGGGCAGAGAGGGAGAGAGAGAGAGAGAGAGAGAGAGAGAGGGGGGCAGAGAGGGGGGCAGAGAGGGAGAGAGGGCCGCTGACGCATGTCTGCCTGCAGGAGCCGACAGCAGCATGGACTGTCAATCAGACACACAGACCATGGCCACTGGCCTCACATCATCCCATCTCGTTAACTGTGTGAAGCGCTTGTGTGAGGTGTGTGTAGCGCTTGTGTGAGGTGTGTGTGCGCGCACAAGTGTATATTTGTGTTTGTGTTTGTGTGTGTGTGTGAGGTGTGTGTGTGTGCGCGCGCACAAGTGTATATTTGTGTTTGTGTTCGTGTGTGTGTGTGTATGTGTGTGTGCGCGCAAAAGTGTATACATTTACATTTAGTCTTTTAGCTGACGCTTTTATCCAAAGCGACTTACAAGTTCTGTACGACAAACTCTATCAGCTGAGTAACAATGTTCATCAAAGTGTTGAGTGCTACAGTGTAGGTTAGTATATTAGGACAAGTGCATGATAGTAAGGTTAGTTATGGTTAGATTTTGTTTATTATTATTTTTCTTTTCATTTCAGAAGTGCGTCTTTAGTCGACGGCGAAAGATTGGACGGGTTTCGGTTGTCCTAACTGGGGTGGGCAGTTCATTCCACCATTGTGGGGCAAGGACTGAGAAAAGGCGGCTTCTCCTTGATGACCCTCCTGGAGGCGTGAATATTTTAGGCAACCAACTTGTGTTCAGCGTTTCTCTGATTGGCCACTACGTCCACGTCCACCGCGGCAGCGCGAGAGAGCGGCAGTGCGGAAATAGGCTGCATTCTATTGCCATTCTCTGCGACAAACTCTAACCTTAACCAACTCCGAAACAGCGCCTAAACTTAACCCTTCTAACCTTAACCAACTCCGAAACAATGCCTAACCTTAACCCTAACCTTAACCAACTGCGAAACAATGCCTAAACTTAACCATAACCTTAACCAACTCCGAAAGAATATTGCCATGCTCTAAGACAAACTCTAACCTTAACCAACTCCGAAACAGCGCCTAAACTTAACCCTTCTAACCTTACCCAACTCCGAAACAATGCCTAAACTTAACCCTAACCTTAACCAACTCCGAAACAATGCCTAAACTTAACCGGCGAAAGAATGCATGTTAAAAAAAAAGAAAAAAAAAATTGAAGGGATTTGACTTGTCACCAACGCACCGCAGGATCCACAGCAAGGCAGCGAACCAGTTGAGCTAGCCGTCGATGTTAAAAGAGGGGGAATTACGGCTACATAATGCTGCCGCGGCAGAGCTCTGCGGCATTGCCGCTACCGCATCGCCGCGGGGGCGTGGCTAGACGCAAGTTGGTTACCTTAAATAATTACGCCTCCCGGAGCTCGGATAGGAGTGGGTCTGAGATGCAGAGCGTAGGGGTCTTGAGGGTGTGTAGTTAGAGACCATTGACCGGAGGTAGGCGGGAGCGGTTCCCTTTGCCGCACGGTATGACAGGTCGAGGGCATTGAAGCGGATTCGTGCAGCAATGGGGAGCCAGTGCAGGTCCCTAAGAAGTGGGGTGACATGGGCCGACTTCGGTAGGTTATATTTGTGTGTTTGTGTGTGTGAGGTATGTGTGTGTATATTTGTGTGTGTTTATGTAAAGGCCTCCTGTTCTCTCATTCTCTCTGCCTGTACCATCATCTAGTTTGTTGGGTTAACATGTCTGCCTCTGGCGGGTGACTGGCCTGTCAGCGTTGGCCACGCTGTCATAATCTTTCTTTATTGAATAAACCTTTCTTATTATTATGAATAATGACTCAGAATCATTAATGTAAGCAGCTCATCGTTTGTCTCTTTGAGAATTCCCATTACAGTTACAGCTCGGTCCAGTCTCGCTGGACCGAGCTGTCTTCATCGGGACATCGCAACGCCAGCTCCACGTCCCGGGCAAGAGAGATGATGAAATTACACAGTCGTGCCGAGCAATAGACCCTGTTCATCTACTGTTTAATGTAGGAGACATTTTCTTGTGGCGATGGACATCTCACGCATGTCATCACTCTAAGGCAGTACAAGAATCCCAAACTGCAGTGCTAAAACTCAAACTTGTGATCGGGTATAAAGTCTGAAGCTGCTCTACTCTACTAATGAATTGGGAAAGATGTTATACAGTAGATGACACTGAGAGCACCCAGGGGAATGTTCTGAGTTCATAGGTACGTTTTCTGTTTCAGAACTGGGAACACTACTATAGAATCAAGCTGGATATATCTGGATATAAAAACAACAACAAAGGAAAACAGTCTCCCATTCATTGTCAATGGAGCAGCTCCAGACTTTATACCTGATGACATCACACATTTTAGTCTTACTTCTCTGGTTTCTGGATTTGAGAGAGCCATGTTTATGATCATGTTCACAGATATTGATTGGACTGTCTTAAGTCAGGGAAATAACATATTAGACATTTTAATTTGAGTATAGTGTTCACTCTGTTTGAGAAGGTGGCAATTTTGACAGAGCAAGAGTGAAAAGGTGGGTTTCGAGGGCTGTTTTAACCCTCATAGCCTACAGGGACAAAGGTTCGCCTGGACAATGTTATATTTTAGTAAATTCTGAGCTTATTCTTTGAGTCAGTATCAAGTAGTATTTCTGGTGTAAAGTCACCATCATCATACCTTTGTGTGAGCATATTTGACATAAAATAAAAACCCTAGTAAAAGAATCTTGTGTTTTGTTAAATAATAAAAAGTTTACCAGGGAATTATTGTTTTTTCAATATGGAAAATATCTATGTAGGTGTTTTGAACCTCCATGTGAAATTTGGTGCAAATACACATTTTCCTCAGTGAGCATTTATTTGGATAAATGTATAGTTACACACATGAATCATCAACAGGTGATTTTCCTACAAGCTGCACAATCAAATACATTGCTGTGTCAGAACAATTGATAAAAAAGTACTGTAGGCTACTTCAAACCATAGCCCGATCTGTCGGAGCGCACCGGAGTGTAGAGAAACAATATACATTTTCCATTGGTCCTCCCAGCCCATGTGACCATTTCTAGCATTTCTATAGGCTACCAGTCAGCCTGTGGACGACGGAGAGATACGGAGAGAAGAGAATCTTCAGATTCAGATGCAAAACATGTCAATGTGACACTCTGCTTTAGAGGGTTAAAGGGTGGTAGGGTGTTGCTGATGTGGCTGGGGAGGGCAGTCTAGAGAGAGGGGGCAGCTGAAGCAAAGGCCCTGTTGCCCCCGGGTCTGGAGCTCAGTCCTGAAGTAAGAGGTTGGCATCAGCAGACCTGAGGCGACAAGTAGAGGTGTGGTGGAGGAGGAGGTCAGAGAGGTAGAGGTGGTGGAGGAGGTCAGAGAGGTAGAGGTGTTGGAGGAGGTCAGAGAGGTAGAGGTGTGGCGGTGGAGGAGGTCAGAGAGGTAGAGGTAGAGGTGGTGGAGGAGGTCAGAGAGGTAGAGGTGGTGGAGGAGGTCAGAGAGGTAGAGGTGTTGGAGGAGGTCAGAGAGGTAGAGGTGTGGCGGTGGAGGAGGTCAGAGGTAGAGGTGGTGGAGGAGGTCAGAGAGGTAGAGGTGGTGGAGGAGGAGGTCAGAGGTAGAGGTGGTGGAGGAGGTCAGAGGTAGAGGTGGTGGAGGAGGTCAGAGAGGTAGAGGTAGAGGTGGTGGAGGAGGTCAGAGAGGTAGAGGTGTTGGAGGAGGTCAGAGAGGTAGAGGTGGTGGAGGAGGTCAGAGAGGTAGAGGTGGTGGAGGAGGTCAGAGAGGTAGAGGTGGTGGAGGAGGTCAGAGAGGTAGAGGTGGTGGAGGAGGTCAGAGAGGTAGAGGTGGTGGAGGAGGTCAGAGAGGTAGAGGTAGAGGCGGTGGAGGAGGTCAGAGAGGTAGAGGTAGAGGTGGTGGAGGAGGTCAGAGAGGTAGAGGTGGTGGAGGAGGTCAGAGAGGTAGAGGTGTGGCGGAGGAGGAGGTCAGAGAGGTAGAGGTGTTGGAGGAGGTCAGAGAGGTAGAGGTGGTGGAGGAGGTCAGAGAGGTAGAGGTGTGGCGGAGGAGGAGGTCAGAGAGGTAGAGGTGGTGGAGGAGGTCAGAGAGGTAGAGGTGTGGCGGTGGAGGAGGTCAGAGAGGTAGAGGTGTTGGAGGAGGTCAGAGAGGTAGAGGTGTGGCGGTGGAGGAGGTCAGAGGTAGAGGTGGTGGAGGAGGTCAGAGAGGTAGAGGTAGAGGTGGTGGAGGAGGTCAGAGAGGTAGAGGTGTTGGAGGAGGTCAGAGAGGTAGAGGTGGTGGAGGAGGTCAGAGAGGTATAGGAGGTGGAGGAGGTCAGAGAGGTAGAGGTGGTGGAGGAGGAGGTCAGAGAGGTAGAGGTGGTGGAGGAGGTCAGAGAGGTAGAGGTGGTGGAGGAGGTCAGAGAGGTAGAGGTGGTGGAGGAGGTCAGAGAGGTAGAGGTGGTGGAGGAGGTCAGAGAGGTAGAGGTAGAGGTGGTGGAGGAGGTCAGAGAGGTAGAGGTGGTGGAGGAGGTCAGAGAGGTAGAGGTGGTGGAGGAGGTCAGAGAGGTAGAGGTGTGGCGGTGGAGGAGGTCAGAGAGGTAGAGGTGTTGGAGGAGGTCAGAGAGGTAGAGGTGGTGGAGGAGGTCAGAGAGGTAGAGGTGGTGGAGGAGGTCAGAGAGGTAGAGGTGTTGGAGGAGGTCAGAGAGGTAGAGGTGGTGGAGGAGGTCAGAGAGGTAGAGGTGTGGCGGTGGAGGAGGTCAGAGAGGTAGAGGTGTTGGAGGAGGTCAGAGAGGTAGAGGTGGTGGAGGAGGTCAGAGAGGTAGAGGTGGTGGAGGAGGTCAGAGAGGTAGAGGTGGTGGAGGAGGTCAGAGAGGTAGAGGTGGTGGAGGAGGAGGTCAGAGAGTGTAGAGAAACAATATACATTTTCCATTGGTCCTCCCAGCCCATGTGACCATTTCTAGCATTTCTATAGGCTACCAGTCAGCCTGTGGACGACGGAGAGATACGGAGAGAAGAGAATCTTCAGATTCAGATGCAAAACATGTCAATGTGACACTCTGCTTTAGAGGGTTAAAGGGTGGTAGGGTGTTGCTGATGTGGCTGGGGAGGGCAGTCTAGAGAGAGGGGGCAGCTGCAGCAAAGGCCCTGTTGCCCCCGGGTCTGGAGCTCAGTCCTGAAGTAAGAGGTTGGCATCAGCAGACCTGAGGCGACAAGTAGAGGTGTGGTGGAGGAGGAGGTCAGAGAGGTAGAGGTGGTGGAGGAGGTCAGAGAGGTAGAGGTGTGGCGGTGGAGGAGGTCAGAGAGGTAGAGGTGTTGGAGGAGGTCAGAGAGGTAGAGGTGTGGCGGTGGAGGAGGTCAGAGAGGTAGAGGTGTTGGAGGAGGTCAGAGAGGTAGAGGTGTGGCGGTGGAGGAGGTCAGAGAGGTAGAGGTAGAGGTGGTGGAGGAGGTCAGAGAGGTAGAGGTGGTGGAGGAGGTCAGAGAGGTAGAGGTGGTGGAGGAGGTCAGAGAGGTAGAGGTGGTGGAGGAGGTCAGAGAGGTAGAGGTGGTGGAGGAGGTCAGAGAGGTAGAGGTGGTGGAGGAGGTCAGAGAGGTAGAGGTAGAGGCGGTGGAGGAGGTCAGAGAGGTAGAGGTGGTGGAGGAGGTCAGAGAGGTAGAGGTAGAGGCGGTGGAGGAGGTCAGAGAGGTAGAGGTAGAGGTGGTGGAGGAGGTCAGAGAGGTAGAGGTAGAGGTGTGGAGGAGGTCTGAGAGGTAGAGGTGGTGGAGGAGGAGGTCAGAGAGGTAGAGGTGGTGGAGGAGGTCAGAGAGGTAGAGGTGGTGGAGGAGGAGGTCAGAGAGGTAGGGGTGGTGGAGGAGGTCAGAGAGGTAGGGGTGGTGGAGGAGGTCAGAGAGGTAGAGGTGGTGGAGGAGGTCAGAGGTAGAGGTGGTGGAGGAGGTCAGAGGTAGAGGTGGTGGAGGAGGTCAGAGGTAGAGGTGGTGGAGGAGGTCAGAGAGGTAGAGGTGGTGGAGGAGGTCAGAGAGGTAGAGGTGGTGGAGGAGGTCAGAGAGGTAGAGGTGTGGTGGTGGAGGAGGTCAGAGAGGTAGAGGTGGTGGAGGAGGAGGTCAGAGAGGTAGAGGCGGTGGAGGAGGAGGTCAGAGAGGTAGAGGTGGTGGAGGAGGAGGTCAGAGAGGTAGAGGTGGTGGAGGAGGTCAGAGAGGTAGAGGTGGTGGAGGAGGTCAGAGAGATAGAGGTGGTGGAGGAGGAGGTCAGAGAGGTAGGGGTGGTGGAGGAGGTCAGAGAGGTAGGGGTGGTGGAGGAGGTCAGAGAGGTAGAGGTGGTGGAGGAGGTCAGAGGTAGAGGTGGTGGAGGAGGTCAGAGGTAGAGGTGGTGGAGGAGGTCAGAGGTAGAGGTGGTGGAGGAGGTCAGAGAGGTAGAGGTGGTGGAGGAGGTCAGAGAGGTAGAGGTGGTGGAGGAGGTCAGAGAGGTAGAGGTGGTGGAGGAGGTCAGAGAGGTAGAGGTGTGGCGGTGGAGGAGGTCAGAGAGGTAGAGGTGGTGGAGGAGGAGGTCAGAGAGGTAGAGGCGGTGGAGGAGGAGGTCAGAGAGGTATATGTGTTGGAGGAGGTCAGAGAGGTATAGGTGGTGGAGGAGGTCAGAGAGGTAGAGGTGGTGGAGGAGGTCAGAGAGGTAGAGGTGGTGGAGGAGGTCAGAGAGGTAGAGGTGGTGGAGGAGGTCAGAGAGGTAGAGGTGGTGGAGGAGGTCAGAGAGGTAGAGGTGGTGGAGGAGGAGGTCAGAGAGGTAGAGGTGGTGGAGGAGGAGGTCAGAGAGGTAGAGGTGGTGGAGGAGGTCAGAGAGGTAGAGGTGGTGGAGGAGGTCAGAGAGGTAGAGGTGGTGGAGGAGGTCAGAGAGGTAGAGGTGGTGGAGGAGGTCAGAGAGGTAGAGGTGGTGGAGGAGGTCAGAGAGGTAGAGGTGGTGGAGGAGGTCAGAGAGGTAGAGGTAGAGGTGGTGGAGGAGGAGGTCAGAGAGGTAGAGGTGGTGGAGGAGGTCAGAGAGGTAGAGGTGGTGGTGGAGGAGGAGGTCAGAGAGGTAGAGGTAGAGGTGGTGGAGGAGGTCAGAGAGGTAGAGGTGGTGGAGGAGGTCAGAGAGGTAGAGGTGGTGGAGGAGGTCAGAGAGGTAGAGGTGTGGCGGTGGAGGAGGTCAGAGAGGTAGAGGAGGTTCAAAACCACTCTCAAAGAGCACCTACGGGAGACTGCAATTCGAAACTGGCCCCTGTAAATGTCCAAACCCAACCCCAACCCCCTCCAATGTACAGTTCCCCCCCACCCCACCCCGCCTACCCAACCCCCCACCCCACCCACCCAACCACCTCCAATGTACAGTTTCTCCCCCCCCCACCTGCTAGGGTGAAGGGTAGGTTACCGTAGCAGCAGTACCCTGGTACCCCATTAACGTCAGTCACAAGCAGAGCTCTTTTCCAAATAAATATTTACCTTGGTTATCGTCTTATTGTATTACTGTTTTGGGAACCTGTGGAAACTAGTCCAGGTGGATGTCCATAGTATTTTGTCATTTTTAGCTATTGTCACGGCTGAGTTATGATGAGGCTGGGATGTGACATTTGTCAACTCATTCACTGCAACTGAAACAGGGAAAATGTGTCACAATTTGGTAATTCACAAAGCCGGTCATTTCAATGATGCTCTTGTTGTTTTCAATGACAGTGAATGGCATTTACCCTCCTCTCACACGACTGCAATATTCATTCTGTTTCATAGTGATGTCACAGTGAAATAGACTAAACAAGTTAGTTATAAGCTGCTTTTATCACTAGACTAGCCCACGGCTGCCATGACAGGCCATGTATTGTTGCCACTGGGATAGAAGGATAGATAGAGTTATTCTCCTCGAGGCTAATCATCTCCTCTCGTCACCCACAGAGGACGGCTGCTAATGAGAGTTGGCCTGTGATTGGCTGCCCCGGGTTCTGTGGCGACAATAGAGTCTCAATGCACCGGAGAGACAGAGTGATTGGACAAAGTCATTTATCTATGCAAATACCATGCCAAGATGTGACCACTACCACACACAGCCATTAGGATTCTCATTATCTGCCTGTACTGTGGGTGTGTGTGAGAGAGAGAGAGCGACAGAGAGAGAGAGAGAGAGAGAGAGAGAGAGAGAGAGAGAGAGAGAGAGAGAGAGAGAGAGAGAGAGAGAGAGAGAGAGAGAGAGAGAGAGAGAGAGAGAGAGAGAGAGAGAGAGAGAGAGCACTGTGTGTAGGCTGATGCAGTCTATTATAACTCTTTGGTAATAATCAAGAAGGAAGGGTCAAGTGTGGAAACGTTCTGTTCGGCTGTAGAAATAGATAGCGCTGGTATTCTGACGTGATGACCCTTCCTTCTTTTATAGTTTCAGACAGCGCATCTGCCGGCCGAATCTGTCTGACGGCGCACTGGAGTAGATGTATTAAATGATATTAAATATAGAAATAGATGCATTCATTAGAGAAAACTAATTTCAATAATATATGCCTTATTCTTTTTTTTAATCCACTTTTTCTCCTTATTTTTCTCCCATCCCAATTTAGTGTATCCAATTTTCCCCTCCCCTGTCTTGAACGTTGCTCGACTATGCCCCCACAAGTCAAGTCAAGTCAAGTCAAGAGTTTTAATTGTCACGGCATACAGGTATACAATGAAATGCGGGTGGTCTTGCCCGCAACGATGTGCAATACAGTGGTACATATAATAGAATCAAAAGAAGAAACAACATTGTGCAGTAACAGATAGCAGGTAACATGGAGTGACATCTCGGTATCTGTACATAGTTATTTACAGCGCATGTGTGACATGCTAGTTAGCTTTGGTAGTGCAATACACTGTTCCTGTTATTCTAATTTAAAGTGTCCTTTCCTTTGGCCATAAGTGTGCGTGTGTGCGACATGAGTGTGTGCCCGCTCATGTTAAAGTGTTAAGTGGCTGCTCGTGTGTGAGCGTGCACAGTGTGCGTGTCGTGTGTGTGTTCATGTGTGCTTGTGTGTGGACAGTTCAATGTTCTGAGCACTCAATGTACATTGTTCATGGCTCTGATGGCCTGGGGGAAGAAGCTGAGCCACTGGTCGGTTGTAGAGAGGATAGAAGCCTTGCATCACGTGTTCCCTCCGGCACATGAGGAGGCAGCCTGTCACATCTTTTCGCCTGCCAGCGCGGACTCTCATTGGCGAGGTGTAACGTGTGGGAGGCTCACACTACCCTCGCCACTTCCTGTCTCTGCTGTGCAGGCATCTCCCAACCGACCTGTAGGGGTCGCTGTCCACAACGTCCAATCCCCACCCATCGACTTCCACCCACTGACTCTGCCAAATGAGCCAGTACAACGGCCGGTCCAAGCCGAAGGCAATGCTGAGACTGGGATTCAATATCGGAGTTTCTTACATTGGTGACGAGCGCAATCTCCGCTATGCCACCCAGCCGCCCAATATATGCCTTACAGTGATTCTGACTGGGCATCTTCTGTGGAAGATAGACGAAGTACGACAGGATACTGTTTTAGCCTGACTAAACAAGGCCCTGCAATATCCTGGAAGTCAAAGAAACAACCAACAGTAGCACTCTCAACATGTGAGGCTGAATACATCAGTCTAGCTACTACTACTCAGGAAAGCATGTATCTAACTCAACTATTAAATGGCATGGATAAGAGAGTCTACCATTGTACAAAGATTCATGAAGACAACCAGGGGGCCATTGCACTCAGTAAGAACCCAGTGAACAGACAGAGGTCCAAACACATTGATGTAAAGTATCACTTTATTCGTGAGGCAGTCACCGAAGGGAAAATCGATATTGTTTACTGCCCAACAGAAGATATGGCTGCAGACATACTTACAAAACCGGTAGTTAAGTTCAAGTTTAATAAATTCAAGAGTTTCTTTTTTGGAAACTAACATGAGTATCGTCATTTTCGGCTTGAGATGATGAGAACAAGTGGGGGTGTTGAGATATATGTTCTCATATGTTGAAAAAATGGGATCATATGTTATGGTTGTTATGTTTTGTAGTGAGTCGCCTAGACGTTCATAGGCATGTGTTGTATTGGAAATGTGGTGCAACTCTATTCTAAGTATTGTGTTTTGTTCTTGTACTTGCAGTACGTAAAGACATGACGGTATGACGCAGTGGCGGGAAGCCGAGCACGTATATCTTGCTGTCAGCTGTCATCGGTCAGCTGTCAGTGCGCACAGGGGTGAAAGGGGTGTGTCACAGCTGGGTGTTTGGGGTGTTTGTAATGGAGGAGAAGTTTGGTTCACTTATTGTAAATAAACTATTCACATAAAAGAAACAAAACGGATCAGGCGTTCTTTGTGTGGATAAATACATATGATAAGATATGAGCCATGGTGACAAAGAAACAGAACCCTCTACATTGAACGACACTGATGACGAAGCAACAGAACCCTCTACATTGAACATGGAGAGCGAAGGAACACGGAACTCTACAGGCATCACAAATTATTGTTAAAAAAACACACAAAAAGTAAAATATTTTCAATATATCAAATGCAAAGTACATTTTTCTGGGGGGGATTATTACAGGCTAGGCATGTGTCAATGATTAGCAACAACACAGATTTTGATGGATTTTTTGTTTTTTGTAATGTCAGATTTAACAATTATTTTCAGAATATTTCAGAGTATTTCATTTTTTATCTGACATTACAAAAAAAAATCTAAAAATAAAAATGGTTATGATCAGGGCTGAAGTTGAATAAAAGATGTATGACTGTTTAGACTGCAATACTCTCTGTCACAGTGATCTCCTGGTTGTTCCCCACCTAGGTTATCTAACTATCGCACCGCCGCCACTAGAAACACTGGCCTGGGCTGCTTCTAAGTTCAGTGGCCTGACTGCACACATTTTTTAATTTTTTTTATTAATATTTTCAAGTACCACCAGCAGTACCACCAAGTACCACTAGTGGTACGAGTACCACGTTCAAGTTCTCAAGTTCTTTAATAGTTGTCATACAGAAGTACAGAATACTTTCATACAAAATGCTTCTTACTGTTACGCTCCAGAGACTGTGCTAGACAAGATAGTATCAAATAACATAATAACATAATATAGCATGAATTTAGAAGAAGAAAATGAGGTCACAGTTGTTCGGTATAGACATATGTACAATGTTCTGAGTTACCATATAATATACAATACACAACTATGCAGTGTACTAATGTACAGTACTATCTAGTGCAAAGCAGAAATGGGATGAGGTACAATTTTAGGTACAATTTACAGTAAGGTGTACGAGTTGTAGTGCAATCCTTCATCCATAAATATAAAGTGTGGGGAGTGGGTGCTACAGTGTGTTTGTTTAAAGTGGGTGTGTGCTATAAAGTGTGTGTAGTGGGTGCTACAGTGTGTTTGTTTAAAGTGAGTGTGTGCGTGTGGATGTGTGTGCTATGTGTGTTTGGTGGTTGTTGTTGTGTAGTGTTCATTCATTGTTCGTTTAGCAGCCTGATGGCCTGGGGATAGAAGCTACTTCTGAGTCTTTCTGTGCTCGCCTTGAGACTCCTGTATCGCTTGCCTGACGGCAGCAGTTCAAAGAGGCAGTTGTTCGGGTGGCTCGAGTCCTTAATAATTCTCTTAGCCTTCCCCTTGCAACGCTTGTAGTAAATGTTCTGGAGGGTGGGGAGCCCCCCTCCAATTGTGCGTTCGGCTGAACGTGTCACTCTTTGTAGTCTGCTTTGGTCTTTTGCAGTGCTATTCCCAAACCAGGAGGTGATGTTGCCGGTCAAGATGCTCTCTATTGTACATGAGTAGAAGTTCTTAAGGATCTTCTGGCTGACTTGGAACTTCCTTAGGCGCCTGAGGAAGTAGAGGCGTTGTCGTGCCTTCTTCACCACACTGTTAATGTGTATGGTCCATTTCAAGTCCTCGGATATGTGGGCTCCGAGGTACTTGAAGCTGTTGACTCTCTCAACCGGTGCCCCGTCGATGCTGAGGGGGCTGTAGTCCTTGACCCCCGACCTCCTGAAGTCCACAATCATCTCCTTTGTTTTGCTGACGTTCAGGGAGAGGCTGTTTTCCTGGCACCATCCCGCCAGGACCTTGACCTCTTCCAGGTAGGCCCTCTCGTCGTTGGCAGAGATCAGGCCCACCACCACTGTGTCGTCAGCAAATTTGACGATTGTATTGCTACTCCGCTGAGCCACACAGTCGTGTGTGTACAGGGAGTAGAGGAGGGGACTCAGAACACAGCCCTGGGGGGCCCCTATGTTGAGGGTGATGGATGAGGAGGTGCAGTTGCCTGCTCTCACCACCTGGGGTCTGCCAGTCAGGAAGTCCAAGACCCACTGGCAGAGGTCATAGCCCAAGCCCAGGTCCCTGAGCTTGGCTATGAGTATGGAGGGGACTATGGTATTGAATGCCGAGCTGTAGTCGATGAATAGCATTCTCACATAGTTCCCCTGCCTCTTGTCCAGGTGTGATGCTGCTGTGTGCAGCACATGGGATATGGCGTCCTCCGTGGACCTGTTGGGGCGGTATGCAAATTGCAGGGGGTCCATGTTGATGGGGAGGGAGGAGCAGATGTAGCCCTTTACTAGCTTCTCAAAGCACTTCATGGCTATGGAGGTGAGAGCTACAGGGCGGTAGTCGTTGAGGCAAGCAGGCTTGGATTTTTTGGGTACAGGGATAATAGTGGACTTCTTCAGGCAGGTGGGGATGACAGCCTGTTCTAAGGACAGGTTAAATATGTCAGTGAATACTGGGGCCAGTTGGTCGGCACAGACTTTTAGGACGCGGCCGGGGATGCCGTCCGGACCTGCTGCCTTCCTGATATTCACTTTTTTAAAGGTCCGCCTCACCTCATGCTCTGTTACCCTGAACACTGCGCCTCCATCAGCAGCCGACCCCCCCCCCCCCATTGCCGAGGCTTGTGAGCTGGTGTTGTTATTACCAGCATCAAACCTCGCATAGAAGGTATTGAGGTCGTTTGCTAAGGAGATGTCACTGTTCAGTTTGAGGGAGGCGCCTTTGTAGTCTGTCATCGTTTTGAGCCCCTGCCACATAGCTCTAGAGTCAGCTTGTTCAAACTGGAGTTCAATTTTATCCCTGTAGCGCCGTTTGGCCTCTGACACTGTCCTCCTTACGTTGTGTTGCGCCACCTTGTGGTCGTTCATGTTGCCTGCCACTAGGCCGTCATTGTATGCTTTGGTGCGCTCTCTCAGAGCTTCACGGACGGATTTGTCTACCCAGGGTTTTTGATTTGGGTAAACTTTCATTTTGGTAGTGGGGATTGTTTCTTTCACCCTAGTACAGACATAGTCCAGCACTGTCTCCGTGTAGGCATTAATGTTATCTGTGTCGCGGAATACAATCCAGTCTGTGTTGTGAAACACTGACACTAGTGTATCCTCTGACGTCACATCCCATTTCTGCACCTCTCGCGAGACTACGGGAGTACTTTTAATTCTTTGTCTGTACTTTGGTGTAAGGAAAATGGATGCGTGATCTGACTTGCCAAAGCCACTATCAGAATGAGCCTTGTAGCCACCTTTAAATTGCGTGTAACAGTGATCTAGGATGTTACCGCCTCTGGTGTTGCAAGTCACATGCTGGTAGAAATCAGGCAATACCTTTCTCAGATTGGCGCTATTGAAATCTCCCAGTACTAAAATGGCGGCGTTAACGTTCGTCGCTTGTATATTGTTTACCTCGTCGTGTAGTCTGGAGAGCGCGGCGTTGTTGTTGGCTTGCGGTGGAATATACACTCCGACCAGGATGATCGCCGTTAACTCCCTCGGGAGGAAGAAAGGACGACACTTGATGGTTATATATTCCAGTTCTGGGGAGCAGTGATTGGATAATTCCTTCACATTCGTTGGATCACTCCAATTTTTGTTAAACATGAAGGCAATACCTCCACCACGTTGTTTACCGGACTCTGATTGTGTCCGATCCTTCCTATGGATAAAGAAATGATCCGCTGGTTGAATCGCGTGATCTGGAACCTCCGGTGTTAGCCATGTTTCGGTGAAGCAAAGGACATTGCAGTCCCTAACGTCTCTTTGATATTGAATCCTTGCTCGGATGTCATCCAGTTTATTGTCTATTGATTGTACATTGGCTAGCAATATACTGGGAAGTGGTGTACGGTGTCGTCTGGATCTCAGCCTGTTTCGGATCCCAGCCCTTTTTCCTCGTCTTCGCGGCGGCTTTTGGTGGTCTTGTCCATGGCCGGCATAACAAAGGATCTCGGTGGGCCATTTCTGCTGTTCAGCGATCCGATCCAGAGAGCAATCCAAACGGTAAGTTTTTCTTAATCCAATGTCAATGATTGACTGACGGTCATACACATATAATGCACCAACAGTTGGTGCAAATAAAACTCCTAATACTATAAAAATTAACAAAATAAAGCACAGTCTCGTCGGAGCGATCAGAGAGGCAGCCATCAGAGCAGCGCCAGGATCCATCCATCTCAACCACAGGTTGAGAACCACTAGAGGCCTCAATGAGGAAAATGTTTTGACCTGTTTCATTTGATTATTTCATTTCATTCGATTGTTTATTAATTATTTTTATTTTCATTTATCATTCTTTATATTTATAATTGAAAGATGGCTTATATGGGTCATGAGTGTTTATGTTTATATTTCAGTAGTTTAAGATGTAGGCCTACTCTGTATAATATATATAGATATATCTCTTTGTGATTTACATGCTTCTTTTTGATTTACACGCTTCTTTTTGATTTACATACTTCTGAAAAGGTTGTGCTTGTAAGTGGCATTTTGTACTCTTTTGCAGATCTCTTGTTGGAATGTGTTGTCACTTCCTATGTTGTCACTTCCTGTTTGACTTGTATAAACTTGGGTCACTTACCCTGAAGCACTTACCCTTACCCTTCATGCTTCATGCAAGCCATTCTGAAGAAGGTGTGTTCACACCCAGTGATGCAGTGGTGGTACCACTCGGGTGCGCACACAAAAATGCGTTCACAACTTTCACTCTACTGTCGCGCAGTGCTCCAAGTACCCGGCACTTATCACCTAGTCTTTGCATAGCATAACAAAGAAAGAGAAGTGCAAGACCAAAATACAAGCCCTGTGGGGGGTTTGCTTGGGGTCTGTGCACACGCGAAGGAACATGTATGCGCGTGCACGTGGTGTCCAGGCAGTTCTGATATTACGACTGCACCCCAGGCTGTTCACACCGAAACGTCATGATATGATTTATTTCAGGCTGCCAATAAATTTGAAAAACCTTGAGTGCGTGCCTGGACATTGTTTCTCTATTTTTATATATATATTACTGTATACATGGTTATTTTTGTCTAAGTTATAACTTACACCACCTTAGGGGTATGATACTACATATAGTTACTAAGCTCTACGTAATAACCAGAGCCTTCTAAAAAGAGTGTGAGTGGTGCAAACCATTGAATTTAGTAGTGATTCAATCTTGATGTAGTAAAATGTTATAACTAGGGATAGTTTGCACTTACTTAGTAAAAATAAATGGTGCAACCGAACCGACTCCTGGTATGCACAAATTGGTCCTGTGATAGGTTAACGAGTTTACCAGAATTTACCAAATGGAAAAAACCCGAATGCACCACTCGGCGTCACCGCTAAAAACAAAATTACAAACATCTCAAAACAAACTGGTCAGACTACTGCTTGACCTTACTCCTAGAACCCACCTCACCCCTGCCCACTTTGACAACCTAGGATGGCTTAGAGTAGACGACAGAGTACAGCAACTTGCAATGGGCCTGGTCTACAAGATACACTACACGACCAAGGTACCCATGTACATGTCAAAATACTTCCCAAAGGTCAGTGAATACCACGATCACAACACCAGAGGGAGCTCCACAAATCATGTTAAACCCAGATTCGGCTCAAATAAGGGACTAAACACGTTTCGCAATTATGCCACATCAATGTGGAACGCCCTACCCAAAGCTGTAAAGGAATGTGGATCACTACCCACTTTCAAAACCTCTCTCAAGGGACACCTACGGGAGACTGCAATTCAACACTGGCCCCTGTAAATATCCTAACCCAACCCCCTCCAATGTACAGTCATTTACCTAGTATGGTTTTGTCAATAGTCCAATGTACAATTTTGTTTGTTTGTACAGTGTCCCCCCCCCCCTCAATGTACAGTTTTGCTTGTATATACAGTGTGCCCCCCCCCCCCCCCCCAACCACCTCCAATGTAGATTACCCAGTATGGTTGTCAATATCCCAGTGTACCCAACCCCCCCCCCACCCAACCTCCTCCAATGTACAGTTTCTACGTCAAATGTATATACTCCCTTTTCCTGACTCCTTCTGTATCACAAACAGTACTGTATTTGCAAATCTGGTATGTCATAAATGTATAGATGTAGCAGTACTGACTATCTGTATGTCATGTATGTCATATATGTCCTGATGAATTGAAAATGGGGGACCCTGATGTAAACAAGACGAAAGTCTTTCTCTGGTCTGCATCCCCTTAACAATTGTGTGTATTGAGCTGTACTGTATTGTACCCATTCTGCAATCTGTTAATAAAGTTTTCAATCAATCAATCAATCAATCAAACCGCACAACAACATTGAGGAACTACAATTCCCACAGTTCTCTCTGACCGGATGTTGATACTCGGGGTGTGTGTGTGTGTGTGTGTGTAAACACAACACAGCAGGACGGCGACACAGAATTGAACACAGAATGCGCTTTTATGGTTAAATAAATACATAACATATGGAATAAAGACGGTTACGAAACTTGAATGGATATATTTGATTTACGTTTACCGTAAGTTTCACCGATGTTGTATTTGTGTGAAGTGTTGTAGTTTAGCCTCTTAGTAAGCTAGCCCTGGGTCAGATCACGCTGCTGTACATATTTTGACAGCTCAGCTGTTAGCTTGCTAGCCAACGGTAGCTAGCTAACGTTATCAACAACAACAACAACGGCGCAATTAATTCAAATGTTAGCGTTATTCTTTAATGAGGAGCGAGCTAATGTTACTGCGATGGTTAGCTACTCTGGTAGCAATGTGTTCCCATGTTTATCAAGTGTGGTGCATTGGTATCTGTGTTGCTCCTTTGTCATTGCGGTGTGTTTGGGTATAAGCTCGCTAGGCCCATCATCACTGAAATAAAGGAAGAGGATGGTGTGTAATGTGTAACGCAATAACACGTGTTACTATTAGCTATTGACGTGATGGTGCATAATCTATCTAGGTAGCCTATATTCTATCTAAACTATAGCAATGCTGCGTGACCAGTGGGAAAGTATTATAGTCACACAGCTGTTTTCATCACACAGTGTACACAGTGTAGACACAGCATCGCTGTTTAAGGCTCTTTGTCACATTTAGAAAGCCATGGCTCTGTGTGATTCAAAGCATGGTTTGAGAAAGGATGCATTGCTGTCTGTGTGATACCTAACAATAATATGTCTGTGTGTTGCTTGCAGGTGATCAGTAATATACATTCTCATTCGATTTGAATGATCTGTGACCTCAGAAGTAAAACAAAATAAAAATAATAATAATTATAATAATAATCTTATATCCTATTCACTTAACAAGTCACACTGTCCCTGACTGTGCAGTTTTCACAAATATTGATGTTAGTACTGCAAGATATGTACTTCATATGGTCACTGAGAGTAAGATATAGCCTATACTTCATATGGTCACCAAGAGCAAGATATATACTTCGTTCATATGTTCAATACGAGTAAGATATATACATCATATGGTCACTAAGAGTAAGATATATACTTCATATGGTCACTAAGAGTAAGATATATACTTCATATGGTCACTAATAGTACTTTATATGTTCAATAAGAGTAAGATCTATACTTCATATGGTCCCTGAGCTCTGGGCTGCATATTGGCAGTGAATGAGTGAGTGGTGACTAGTTGGACCTGTCTGATCAGAATGGTCTACTCTCTGTCTGACCTGCTAAACGACCTGAGCTGTTTCTTTTAATAGGGTTTTACCCACCAGTAAGTTACTGTACTGTATGTCAGTCTACTGTATGTCAGACTAGAGAGTGGGGGTAGATACAAGGCCACAGGGCCAAGCAGGCATTTAATCTGATTAGCCTAGGTGTTTCTTGTTGTTCCTAATCAGTTAAACAATTAGAAACATGGTCTTGATGATCTTTGGACTGCTGTTCCAAGTCCACTTGGATTTAAAAACAGTCGGAAGAAGAAGTGTTAATGAAGCTTGGTTGGCATAATTTGGCACGTGTTTCTGAAAATAAGGAGCATTGTCATAATTGTATGGTTGCCGTTAGCCGGTGAATACCAACTTGTTTTTTTCTTCACACCAAGATATAAAATCTGTAGCTGCTGCATAGAAGAAGAACAGGGAAAGGTGGTAAAGGTGGCTTTGATATCACCCAGGGGGAGTGTCTGAGGTTAAAGGTTAATGTATTGGTTCAGAACTGATAACACTACTAGAACAAAGCTGCTTTTGGTGAAGCCTGCCTAAAGACAGGGGTGCGTGAGTAGCCTAATCAGTTAGCCTCATGATCCTTTTATTAGCAGATGGCACAATACTTGACTTGTGAAATACTGATCAAAATCGGCATATTGCATCCTATATGATAATGTTGGTCTTCTCTATCAGAGAGGCAAGATATACATTGGTGTCTGTTTATCTTTAACACATTGATTGCCAGCCATGCGGAGCGCTAAAAGCCTCCGTATGCCAGCGTCCACTTCAATGATAGAGCTCTCATATTTGCAAACGCATAAACTATGTCTTAAATTATGTGTCTAATCTGGCCGTCGCTTATCAATGACTTGTTTGCAGTCAATATTGTCGAATCGGATTGTTTTTTAATTGGTTAATTTCCATTTTATACCATTTTGAAAAACGCTTGTTTTTTTTAAATATCAGGAAAATATAAAGATTCCATGATAATCGCCCTTTACTGGAATATTCTGGAATACACAAAAAACGTTGTCATTTTCCGGCCTATTTATGAATCGTTTTCAAATAAACGCTAGATTATCGATAGTATATGTGTACTTATGCACGCTATAGACGCGAGCTGAAAAATGTATTCTCTCATTTCCTCATCAGCACACACACATACACACGCACACACATACACACACACACATAGGGCACACGTTGATATATCTGTGAAAAAAGTTCTGATTATCCTAAGACTGGTAAAATAGATTCCTTACCTCAGATCAGATGTTCTCCAAAAAGATTATTCCAATTCCTGATTGCCATTCCAAATATCGATCGCGTTTATTGATCCAATGCTGGATACTGGAAATATGTATTCCACACTGTTTTGGGGCTCGGCAATGAATCCCGATCCTCTCGGATGACTTGTCTGAGAAGTAAAATGAGGAAGCTGGATCCCCCCCCCCCATGTGTTTCATGCAATCCATTCCAAAGGGGTGCAGTACAACAGGGAGAGACGATAGGGGGCAGTATTTTCTCAATGGAGCTCAGAGAGAGTTTGCAGCACTAACGTGAGACTAGATTGATGAAATATGAATTCAAATCGCTAATAAAAAAAAGCGAGATTTATCGTCGCTGGCACTCAACGGTCGGCATGAACTAACGATAAATCTTGTCGCTGGCACTCAATGTGTTAATGCCATTGATGGGGAAACTGTCTGGAATTATGGACCTTATCTTACCTTCTCAAATGACTGGCTTACACTTAATAATAATAATAATAATAATAATAATAATAATAATAATAATAATAATAATAATAATAATAATAATAATTGCAGCCTAAAGGGGTTCACATCAGTAAAATAGACATACAATGAGCATAAAATAGACAGAATAAAAGCAATGCAGAGAATCAGAAAAATAGTAATTAATGCAGGTAATAACAATACAAATCCAACACTTTGTCGTTGTGTTTCTTGTTAGGGATGCACCGATCCGATATTGGTATCGGTATCTGCCGCCGATATCAGTAAAATAGCTGGATCGGGTATCGGTAAAAAAAAATATATATATCGGATATATATATATATATTTTTTTTTTATAAATAAAATAAGATAACCATTCAGTACATTTATATCTATGTGTTAATTTGTTACATTTAGTTTCACTAAGTTAGGAAAGTAATGTTTTAAGTCAAGCCTGATGTTGCCTTGCACAAAATAATGATCCCAGTCTCTTCCACACAGTGACAGTGAGGCATACAGTTTATTAACACATTGACGACCGGCCCTCGCCATCTAATATGTGGCTGGAGGACAACGCTTTGTAAACAAACCGATGTACTTTTGGATAGCTATATATATATACTTTATAGTATTGCTATCTGTCCATTCTCATTGTCACTTGAGGGCATAAACCGTGCCTTCATAATGGCTTAAAGAAAATAAAAATCCATCGGTTGGTTGTCATTTTATAGTGTCGTGAAATAAGCTTTATCGCAGTTTTCGTCTCGTATTTTTTCTGGAAAGCTATTTATAGGGCTAAAGGCTAGTCACGTTATATCGAACGGCATTTCTGTTGTATATATATACGAATTAAATAAAACAAACTGCTTAGCATCCGGACTATTACAGAGCATCTATGGATGAAATGGGGGCGGCGGGGGACGCCGATTAGTATTATTGATTAGCAATACAGTGTGCGGTCAAGTAGCCACATTCACTGATCGATCGCTTGCGTTTTACAACAATGTCCAATCCGGCTGTAATTTGGGGGAAGAGTGTCCTACCGTCAGCCCATGTGATCGCCGGCAGCATTTCCCCATTATTCATCGGCATCTGGTAGATCGATATGTCCATTGGCTGATCATAAATCCCATTATTCCAGGCTGAAATCTGCGCTTCGAACCGTGATCAACGGTGGAGGATGTTCGCTTGGGATCCAGGCTCATATGAAACGCCCATAGACAGTAAAATAATCTTTTTCCCATTCGCCCTCAATGATACTGCAGTGGAGCGATGGCGCCCCTAAGAGGATCTGGCCGGTATTGCATGTCGCCGATTTCAAGGAGGCAGGTAAATCTGCAGAGTCGATCGGGGATCTTGATCCGTTTATTAATATGGAATAAAACAATAACAACTTGCCACGAGTTAACTGGTCCTCAACGCATGTCACCGAAACCCGAGTTAACTCTTGGTTGGGCGGCAAAGTGTTAATTGAATGAATGAAGTTTATTTTCTGTCTTTGTTTACAACAAATCAAAAACACACTTGTGATCCTTTACAATTCTTAAAAAAAAATATATTTTAATATAAAAAAAAACGATACCCAAACCCAGGTATCGGTATCGGTAGAGCCATATGAAATCCGTTTTATTATTTTCCAAATTCCATTTTATTTTTTCCCAAATTCCATTTTTTCCGTTTTAATATTTCAGAATTCTGTATTTTGCCTTTTATGCTCATTTTACCATCAGAAATAGTGTCTAATAAGTGGGAATGAATAAATGTCCACAATTGAATAAGATATAACAGTCCATTTAATGTTTTTAAGTGCTGCAACTCAGAAATACAGTTCAATTTTACACTATTTTTCAATTAATATTGTGACAAAATAAAAATACATATTTCAAGTGTAAACAATAGATACAGCTAGCTACTACTGACATTATCACAATGACAATGTCAGTAACCTAGCTATATCTATTATATTGTGATGAAATTTAGTAATGCATAATTTAGGCACCTTTAGTTTAGTTTATTTCGTTTATAAAGGACAGTGTATAATGGCAATAGTTTGCATTAAACAAATGGATGGGTGCACTAGATTTAGCAAGAAGCTATAATTTCCATCTATAGTCCTATGTACTGTAACGTTTCATAGCTATTTAAGTTTATTTAGATTATAAAGGGCAGTGTATAATGACAATCGTTTGCATTAAACAAATATGGGTGCACCAGATTTAGCTAGAACTTCTAGAAGCTATCATTTCCATAGATAGTCCTATAACGTTACATAGCTATTTAAGTGTATTTAGTTTATAAAGGGCAGTGTATAATGACAATCGTTTGCATTATTAAACAAATGGATGGGTGCACTAGATTTAGCTAGACGCTAAACGTCCTAACGTTATAGCTATTTAATCACAATAGTGTCGCAAGTGTTTTTGCGGGTCCAGTCCACGGAACGTTGACAGAATTAGCAAAACACCTTATCACCGGAGGCATAAAAGTCATTTGAATTGAGGGCTTATTGTGGAATTGTTTAGCTTCTTGACGATGTTAACACTGAAGCAGCCAGACGATTGAGCACCGCGGCTGTGTTGTGTGTAACACGCTGTAGAGGCCCCGCCTCCCCGGTCGCTTGTGCACCAAACGTTCCACCCAAAAACGAAATTTCAGTCCAGATTAGGCCAAATTCTGCAATATTCCACGTTTTGCAGTTGATTCCATTTTTATTGGTTAATTCCGCGATTCCGTCCGCGATTCCGTGAACGCGGATTTCATATGGCTCTAGGTATCGGGACTGAACAAGTCGGATCGGTGCATCCCTATTTCTTGTATATTGTTAATCATACAGTCATTAGTCTTTGTGTTCAAGGCCACAGACCTTTTCTCATTACTCTTAGTAATTCTATTACAACAGACTATAAGACACTTAAGGTCGTAAGAGTTCAGTTTGTGCTTGTTCTGATGCACCCACTTCTTGGAATGATCCTCACACTAAGGATCGATGCAACACTATCCTATGGACAATTTAAGAACATGATCACAAACCTCCCTACCACAGTGTGTAACTTTTAAATGTTTATGATGAAAGTATCCGACTCATCCGGGCTGCTGTGTGGCGCCTCGCTCCGTCTACGCGGCAACTAAAGAAAATACTCAAGTACTCGTCAGATCACTCGTCAAAATCACTTTTCCACGTAACGTAATCTATTTACATTTGGATGACATCACAAGCTCAAGCCAGTAGTTCTCTGGTTGCTGGCGTTGGGGAGAGTCGTTCACATTCTCAAATGTCTATTGAACTTATCCAAGACCATTAGAATAACACACAAGATATAAAATAGATTTATATTTCTTTTTATTTGTATTTTATTTTTTTATTATTTTTTTAAACAAACATATAAACAAACATGACAACACACGATAAGATATACAAGCATTAATTGTCAGGGCACATCCAATGAGATCACATTTTAGTTAGTTGTCTTATATAAGATATACCCCTAATACCTGTTATCTAAAAAACCTACACACATATGCTCCAGCTCGAACCCCCCCCTCCCGGACCCCACCTTGAGAAGTACCTCCACTATCCCTCGCACCTAACCAGGCAGACACTACCATTATAAGCTAGCTTTTATTCTCTCCACCACTTCTAACCACATTGACATTTTGGATTCATTGAGACCCAGAATTCTTGCTGTAGATATTTCATGGTAAATTACATCGAGATATGTAAGAAACCAAACTTTACGGCAATTTTTTTCCGGTTGAAACCAGCGTGATGCGATCAGCTTTTTGGCTACTGTGATACCCGATAAAACCAATCTCTTTAGCTGTGGATTCACTGCAAACTCAAAAACATCATTCAATAGTAATACCGAGGGGTGTACAGGTATATTCCAAGATACGAGTTTTGATATTTGTTGGGTCACATCTTTCCAGAATGCCTTAACTGGTGAGCAGTCCCAATACATGTGCATAAATGTCCCTTCGTCCCCATTTGAACATTGGGTGCATTTGGAATCTTGTTTAAGCCCCATTCGGCACAGTCTTATAGGAGTCAAGTATGTCCTGTGAATATAGTTAAGGTTGATTTGTTGATGATCCGGGTTCCTTGATGTAAGTCGGACATTTGCCCAGGCTCCTTGCCAATCAAAGTCATTTTCCAGGTCTGGTATATCCCTCCTCCAGACAGAGTCTAGTTGGAGGGTTTCATACGAGGACGTTAGTAATTGATGATAAAATTCTGAAACAAAACCTCTCGATAGATTTATATTTCTTTAGACGGAGCAGCCTGGTCGTCAGTGGCTCCCTGGGAGGGAAGTGTGTCAGACGGGCAGACCTGTTGTCTTGTTGTTCTGATGCTGGTGTGTGTGTGTTGTCTTGTTCTGATGCTGGTGTGTGTCTGTTGTCTTGTTGTTCTGATGCTGGTGTGTGTGTGTTGTCTTGTTGTTCTGATGCTGGTGTGTGTCTGTTGTCTTGTTGTTGTTCTGATGCTGGTGTGTGTGTTGTCTTGTTGTTCTGATGCTGGTGTGTGTCTGTTGTCTTGTTGTTCTGATGCTGGTGTGTGTGTGTTGTCTTGTTGTTCTGATGCTGGTGTGTGCGTGTTGTCTTGTTGTTCTGATGCTGGTGTGTGTCTGTTGTCTTGTTGTTCTGATGCTGGTGTGTGTGTTGTCTTGTTGTTCTGATGCTGGTGTGTGTCTGTTGTCTTGTTGTTCTGATGCTGGTGTGTGTGTGTTGTCTTTGTTGTTCTGATGCTGGTGTGTGTCTGTTGTCTTGTTGTTGTTCTGATGCTGGTGTGTGTGTGTTGTCTTGTTGTTCTGATGCTGGTGTGTGTGTGTTGTCTTGTTGTTCTGATGCTGGTGTGTGTCTGTTGTCTTGTTGTTCTGATGCTGGTGTGTGTGTGTTGTCTTGTTGTTCTGATGCTGGTGTGTGTCTGTTGTCTTGTTGTTGTTCTGATGCTGGTGTGTGTGTGTTGTCTTGTTGTTCTGATGCTGGTGTGTGTGTGTTGTCTTGTTGTTCTGATGCTAGTGTGTGTCTGTTGTCTTGTTGTTCTGATGTTGGTGTGTGTGTTGTCTTGTTGTTCTGATGCTGGTGTGTGTCTGTTGTCCTGTTGTTCTGATGCTGGTGTGTGCGTGTTGTCTTGTTGTTCTGATGCTGGTGTGTGTCTGTTGTCTTGTTGTTCTGATGCTGGTGTGTGTGTGTTGTCTTGTTGTTCTGATGCTGGTGTGTGTCTGTTGTCTTGTTGTTCTGATGCTGGTGTGTGTGTTGTCTTGTTGTTCTGATGCTGGTGTGTGTCTGTTGTCTTGTTGTTGTTCTGATGCTGGTGTGTGTGTGTTGTCTTGTTGTTCTGATGCTGGTGTGTGTGTGTTGTCTTGTTGTTCTGATGCTGGTGTGTGTCTGTTGTCTTGTTGTTCTGATGCTGGTGTGTGTGTTGTCTTGTTGTTCTGATGCTGGTGTGTGTCTGTTGTCTTGTTGTTGTTCTGATGCTGGTGTGTGTGTGTTGTCTTGTTGTTCTGATGCTGGTGTGTGTGTGTTGTCTTGTTGTTCTGATGCTAGTGTGTGTCTGTTGTCTTGTTGTTCTGATGTTGGTGTGTGTGTTGTCTTGTTGTTCTGATGCTGGTGTGTGTCTGTTGTCCTGTTGTTCTGATGCTGGTGTGTTTGTTGTCTTGTTGTTCTGATGCTGGTGTGTGTCTGTTGTCTTGTTGTTCTGATGCTGGTGTGTGTTTGTTGTCTTGTTGTTCTGATGCTGGTGTGTGTCTGTTGTCTTGTTGTTCTGATGCTGGTGTGTGTCTGTTGTCTTGTTGTTCTGATGCTGGTGTGTGTGTGTTGTCTTGTTGTTCTGATGCTGGTGTGTGTGTTGTCTTGTTGTTCTGATGCTGGTGTGTGTTGTCTTGTTGTTCTGATGCTGGTGTGTGTTGTCTTGTTGTTCTGATGCTGGTGTGTGTCTGTTGTATTGTTGTTCTGATGCTGGTGTGTGTGTTGTCTTGTTGTTCTGATGCTGGTGTGTTGTCTTGTTGTTCTGAGTTGGTGTGTGTGTTGTCTTGTTGTTCTGATGCTGGTGTGTGTCTGTTGTCTTGTTGTTGTTCTGATGTTGGTGTGTTTGTTGTCTTGTTGTTCTGATGCTGGTGTGTGTGTGTTGTCTTGTTGTTCTGATGCTGGTGTGTGTTGTCTTGTTGTTCTGATGCTGGTGTGTGTCTGTTGTCTTGTTGTTGTTCTGATGCTGGTGTGTGTCTGTTGTCTTGTTGTTCTGATGCTGGTGTGTGTGTTGTCTTGTTGTTCTGATGCTGGTGTGTGTGTTGTCTTGTTGTTCTGATGCTGGTGTGTGTGTTGTCTTGTTGTTCTGATGCTGGTGTGTCTGTTGTCTTGTTGTTCTGATGCTGGTGTGTGTGTGTTGTCTTGTTGTTCTGATGCTGACCACGTGTGTGTGTTGTCTTGTTGTTCTGATGCTGGTGTGTGTCTGTTGTCTTGTTGTTCTGATGCTGGTGTCCGCAGGGAACAAACTTAACTTTTTGACTTACCAGCCATTTGGCTGGTAGATTTTAAAAACTACCAGCCATCCAGATGTTTTACCAGCCAAAAATTATAAATAGCTTTTTAGTATATCGCCATGTGTTATTATTACTATATAATACTCTCGTATGCTATTTTCAATTAATATCATAAACAACATAAGGAATATTAGCATAATTTTGAGTGGACTGAAGGAATGAGTCAGCGTTAATAGTTTTAAATGCAAATAATTTATTGCGAATTTATTTACAATATGGAAGCAAAAGAATTAAAGAACATATTAAAACAACTTCAAACAAGATAAACAAATCCATACTTGCCACCTACAAGGCAACAAGGGATGTTAGCGGAGTCTGTAATGCATCCAGCCTTGTATGGAATAATAATATAATAATAGATAATAATAATAATACCGTCCACCCCTAATATAATATAATAATAATCTGGTCAGCAGCCTCCACTGATGTAGCGTGATTCAAACCCCCTCAATGTGCAGTTTCTAGTTAATCAGTTAGTCAGTTACGCAGCCTCCACTGATGTACAGTGACGAGTGAATCTGGTAGTTGGTTTATGACGTTACGAGTTAATCAGTCAGCAGCCTCCACTGATGTTATGACGTTACAAACGCGAAATAACATTATACATTATGCTCCGCGAAATAAAGAGAGCTTATTATTAATCAGTCAGCAGCAGCCTCCACTGATGTTATGACGTTACAAACGCGAAATCACATTATGCTCCGCGAAATAAAGAGAGCTTATTATTAATCAGTCAGCAGCAGCCTCCACTGATGTTATGACGTTACAAACGCGAAATCACATTATGCTCCGCGAAATAAAGAGAGCTTATTATTAATCAGTCAGCAGCAGCCTCCACTGATGTTATGACGTTACAAACGCGAAATCACATTATGCTCCGCGAAATAAAGAGAGCTTATTATTAATCAGTCAGCAGCCTCCACTGATGTTATGACGTTACAAACGCGAAATAACCAGGGTACAAAATATGCCTCCACATATTTGGTCAAATCAAATGCAAAATTAAATATCAGAGCACAATCAAAAACACGATTGCAGGTTTTTTTGTAGGCTAAAGAACGGATGAAGACAGACCTCGTGTGCGTCTCATGTTACAAACTTGATCTCGTGAGCAGAGCGCATCTCATTTACATTTAAAGGTTCATTGTTTGTAAACATTAGAACGGACACGTGAGACGTGACACACACACACACACAGTTTCACTTTCGTTTCAACTCACCACGCCCGCATCCAATAGGGGCCAGCTGCAGCCCCGGAGATTGTTCCAGATTGGGCAACTTTCGCCCGCTCCCACGACATTTCTCCCTCCAGCTGGAGGCTACTCATATCATATTAATGCCGACGCATGCAGTGGATTTTGTTGGCCGCCAGATGGCGCCCAGGCCTTAATTTATGACGGCCAAACATTAAATCTACCAGCCTGTGGCGGTGGGCGTGTGACTATTTTGTACCCTGCTGGTGTGTGTCTGTTGTCTTGTTGTTCTGATGCTGGTGCGTGTGTGTTGTCTTGTTGTTCTGATGCTGGTGTGTGTGTGTTGTCTTGTTGTTCTGATGCTGGTGCGTGTCTGTTGTCTTGTTGTTCTGATGCTGGTGTGTGTGTGTTGTCTTGTTGTTCTGATGCTGGTGTGTGTGTGTTGTCTTGTTGTTCTGATGCTGGTGTGTGTGTGTTGTCTTGTTGTTCTGATGCTGGTGTGTGTGTTGTCTTGTTGTTCTGATGCTGGTGTGTGTGTGTTGTCTTGTTGTTCTGATGCTGGTGCGTGTTTGTCCTCTTTCTAACCCACAGATCATGCATGCAGTTGGGCCTCTAGCGTGCGCTTTGTAGAGGCTGAAGGTTGAGCCAGTCGTGCTTCCAGGGGGCGTCGGCTGCCGTGTGGTCCCTCTGTGCCTCCCTCCCCCTCCCCCCCCCACCCCCCATCCAACTGTTCCCTATGCTAACCCTGCTGAGCATGTTTTACTATATCTGTCTGAGGCGGCGCTCCAGGAGCGGCACACGCGGCGAGGCGCTGAACAGCCGCCGCGCCGTGGAGTCCGGCCAGCGGGCGGCGCTGCCGGTCAGCGTGGAGTTGGAGCAGTATGCCAAGGAGGTCCTGGACTTCAGCTCGCACTACGGCAGCGAGAACAGCATGTCCTACACCATGTGGAACCTGGCAGGGGTGCCCAACGTCTACCCCAGCTCCGGGGACTTCACCCAGACCGCCGTGTTCAGGGCCTATGGGACCTGGTGGGAGCAGTGCGCCAGCGCCCCGCCGCCGTTCCGCCGCACGCCCAAGGGCTTCCGTAGCCAGGACTACATCGAGCTGGCCTTCGAGGAGCCGGTCTACCCCATGGCGGTGGAGGTGCTGGAGACCTACCACCCCGGAGCCATCGTCCAGATCCTGGCCTGCTCCCTCAACCCCTTCTCCCAGAACCCCCCCACTGACGTCAGGTAAACAGGCAGGGAGTAGTGACAGAGACGGCCATCTAGAGCAGTGGTTCTGATGTCTATGTTTCATAACGCCCCCCCCCCCCCCCCAATCTGATGTCTAGTGCCCCCTTTGAGCATCTCAATGCCCCCCTTTCAACAATTCTGCACACCCAGCGGCCCCCAACACTCCATACCGATATCGCCCCAGTTGAGAAACCCTAATCTAGAATAACATGCCATTGAATTGACCAAAGCCATAATGTTTTTAGTACATTGTACTGCACTGGGTCCTATATATTCTGTGGTCGCATACCTCAGCTGATCATCATGCCCCCCCCCTTTCTGTCCAGGTGGGAGGTGTTGTGGTCCGGGGAGACCACCAAGGTCATGACCCCGCAGGCTCGTCAGTTCTCCCCCACTATCAAACAGCTCAACTTCCCCACCAATCTGATCCGTCTGGAGGTCAACAGCTCGCTGCTGCAGTACTACACAGAGCTGGACGCCGTCATCCTGCGCGGGGTGAAGGAGAGGCCTATCCTGGCCCTCTACAAAATGCCCATCGACATCAACGACCTGAGCGACAGCGAGGAGGAGCTGTCTGACATGGGAGGTCCCTTCAGACAAGGAGCGGACGGCAAGCATCAGAGCACAGGAAATGGCTACTTTGACAAACTTCCATACGAGGTAATAATTATATAGACTTTCAAAAACCATTAATTTTTTGTTTTTTATTTAACCAGGCAAGTTGACTAACAAGTAACAACACATTGTTATTTACACAAGGGGGGGAGGGGGGGGGGGGGGGGGGGTAGTTGCAGGGGTAGAGAGGGTTACACACAGCTGTTAGCTGTTTGGCCCTCCTCTTAACCCCTTCACTACCACACTAAAGACGGTTAACCCTTTCACTACCACACTACAGAATATTAACCCTTTCACTACCACACTGCAGACGGTTAACCGTCTGTAGTGTGGTAGTGAAAGGTTAACCTTCTGTAGTGTGGTTGTTAACACTTTGATTGCCCAACCCGAGTTTTCTCTGGTTTACCCCCCGCGGGTTGAATGCCCACTCA
This sequence comes from Notolepis coatsorum, assembly GCF_963971535.1. Lineage (NCBI taxonomy): Eukaryota > Metazoa > Chordata > Actinopteri > Aulopiformes > Paralepididae > Notolepis > Notolepis coatsorum. Next base: position 21,850,283 of record NC_140183.1, on the reverse strand, counting down.
CGAGAATTCTCGTATTTTCTCTCTTTTATTTTTTATTAATTATTAGCGATCTGAAATCATATTTCATCAACCAAGTCTACCGTTGGAAAATCACCCACTCCAGGCGCTCAGATATGAAAAAAGAGCCCCCTATTGTCTCCCAGATGGTAATTCACCCTTTTGGATTGAACTCAATGAAAATGAATGAGAAAAAAAAACCCGGAATCCACGTTTTACTTCTCACTCATGCAACCGCCGTCGACCAGTTTCACTCTGGAGTTTCAGAGCAGCAGGGATTATGTGTTTTTACACTATACTCGGTGGATCAATAAAAATATAGATTTTTTCCGAATGGCGATCAGGAATTGGAATAATCCATTTGGATACCATCTGATCTCAGGTAAGGAATCTATGTTACCAGTCGTAGGATAATCATACTCGTTTTCACAGAGATATAAGCTTTTATGTGATTATGTGATAGTGCTGTTTCGCTGTGCGAGCGGTCAGTAAGTAGGATAATCGATTTTCAACTCGCGGCACGAGCGTGCATGCGCACACATATACTATCGATAATCTAGCGTTTATTTGAAAACGATTCATAAATAGGCCGAACAATGACAACGTTCTAGAATATTCTAGTAAAAGGCGATTATCATGGAATGTCTTATTTTTTCCATGAAAACGAGTGATTTTCAAAATGCTAGAAAACGGAAATTAAGCGATAAAAAAACAATCTGCTACGACAATGTTGACTGGAAAATAAGTCTTTGATAAGCGACGGGCAGATTAGACACATAGCCATAATTTAAAACATAGATTAGGCGATATTAACCTTAACATTGAAGTGGCCCTGGGCATTCAAGGAGGTAAAAAGGATTTAAGCTTGGGCAGTGAAAGTGTTAAAGGGTTAACCATTTGTCGTGTGACAGTGAAAGGGTTAACCTTCTGTATTGTCGCAGTGAAAGGGTTAACCCTTTGGTAGTGTGGTCGTGAAAGGGTTAAGGCGCCCACCCACTACGCGACTTTCGTCAGGGCGATATGCTGTTTACACAAACACAAAACTGTCCGCCTTGTAATCGAGGAGAGTCGTTATGGTTTCAGACTGCATGATTAGCGACGGGAGTTTACGCTGCAAGATCTTTTCACCAGGAAGAATCCCAGACGACTCTGTCTGGTCTCCGAACTACATTTTGTTACGAAAACAAACGTGAGAAGTGACGCAGGTTTTGGTCATTGTATTTGTTTTTTTGTCAGAGGAATACCCTGGAGAAAGCACAAGGCAAGGTGTTAGTGGTTTCTCTGTTGCTCTGAGAGAATACGCTGTCATTCTGTCCTCATTCAGGTCTCACCTTGCCACATGCCACAACCACTGCCTGGTCTCTGTGTCGGATATCAGTCTCTCTCTCTCTCTCCACTCAGAATAGTATCTTATCGCCAGATTCAGGTGATGAATACAGTGTTGAAGTTTGTAAAATCATTACAATCATAATAACAAGCAAGCGGAGAACAAGGCCAACTTGTCAACCTTTTTAAAACGCCCCTAAAATCATGAATGAATGAATAAACAACAACTAATAACTAGGGGTGCACGATATAGATTTTTGACCCCGATACCGATAACTTTATGCTCCTCAAGGCCGATAATCGATACGATAACTAGGGATGCTCGATATTGACTTTTTTACCGATATACCGATATTGTCCAACTCTTAATTTCCGATACCGATATCAACCGATATCACATTTTAATGCCGATATAGGCCGATAATATCGGACATCATTTCTATAGAAATGTAAAAAAAAAATAATAATAATAATAATAATTTGAAAACCGATACCGATATTTTCCGATATCACATTTGAATGCCGATATCGGCCGATAATATCGGTAGGCCGATAATATCGGACATCCCTACCGATAACCGATATTTATTGTATTATACAATATTTTTTTAAATGTATATTCCTGTAGTTTTGACCTAACCAGATTTATCATGACATGAGCGTTACTACTATGCACAAAACAAAGCCAAGACAACAGTTTTGACTGATAAAGTGACCATATTTATTTTTCCAAATAAATATAATTTGAATCAGAAAATGCACAATCCGTCAATAACTTATAATACATCCAACCTAACAAGTCACCTGCAACATCACTACCGCTACGATGGTGTGTTAAAAGCCTACGACGAGGCGCGAGCAGCTAAAGATGCTGTGAATCCAAAGCCAGCTACAAAGGAACCCGCTTGTACGTATTGACGAGGCGTTTGCTAAATTAAAGAAGTTTGACAGAAATGACCCAAGGGCTCAAGCCGCTAGCTTTTAAGCAGTGCTTGGTGGTGCAAATGAACCTGGCTACTACGGAGCAATAAGTGACTGCGTATTCAACCGAGGGTTGCATCACAGTCATGAAAGGGGCTAGATTTGCAGCAGCTTTAGCTGCTCGCACGTCGTCGTAGGCTTTTAACACAATAACACACCATCGTAGCGGTGGTGATGTTGCAGGTGACTTGTTAGGTTGGATGTATTATAAGTTGTTGCCCTTTTCCCTCCTCGTGGAACTTCTGCATTGCATTTGTTACAAATAGCAAGCAAACTTTTTTCCCCACACTACTGACACCATCTTTGTTTACATCCGCGCTGCTTCAGAAACTTACGTGGCTACGTCACAGCCAAGAAAGGGAGCGCTGGATTTGTGTAAAACGCCCTCTTCCTAAACCACACGCTATCAGTCGTACCACAGTACTGGCAAAATGGGAGGAGCCTACAGTAAAAACAAACGCCCTTCATCCCAATTCACCCACACCGCATTTTCTTTTTACCAAAAAATATATTATATTATCGGAGCTATCAATAACGTTATCGGGTTTATCTGGATGACGTCATAATTGCTGATATCGGCCCGATAATTATCATGCATCCCTACTAATAACAGATACACTCGTACACTAATATCACAGTTACTCAACACTAACATAAATAATAGTGTAGCTCGTCCTGTGTACCTAATACTCATCCTGTGTACCTAGTCCTGTGTACCCAACACTCTAATAAATTACAGGCCAGCAAGAACACTGCGATCATCAGCTACTGGACTACTAGAGACTCCCAGAAACAGTCAAAAGAGGATCGGTAATGCAGCCTTTATCAACTATGCCCCAAAACTGTGGAACAAACTACCCCAAAACATCAGGGAAGCCAACTCGCTAGACATCTTCAAAAGACAGCTTAAAACCGGGGCGGCTAAGTGGTGCAGTGGGCAAGGCGCTCGCCACTAATGCAGGAGATGCTGGGTTCGAGCCCAGCTCTCTGCATTGCTACCAGCTGATTTTCTGTTTATTTGTTTGTTTTATCTTGCAAACTTTAACTTTTTTTGTTCTTTTCTGGATCGTTTTTTGTTGATTTTTGATTGTTGATTTTTTTTTTTTTGTTATATTTTGAAAACTAACTTTTTTGAATTAGGGGTAGGTTGCTCTATAAGCCTTCGGCTTCAAACCTATCCTTTTCGTTTGTTTATTTGTGAAAATGTTCGAAAAATTATTTGTTTGTTTATTTATTTGTAAACATTCAAAATAAAATAATGCATTCATTCATTTATTCATAGCTTGGCTGGTCGTTCATACTAACACAATTGGCAGTGTTAGGGGTGGAAAGCTGGTGGGTGGGGATCGGCCGTTGTGGACAGCGACTCCTACAGGTCGGTTGGTGCGCCTGCACAGCAGAATCAGGAAGCAACGGGGGCGGCGTGTCCCTCCCTCGCCGCTGAGAGATCGCGCTGTGCAGGTGAAAAGATGCGACGGCTGCCTCCTCGTGTACCGGAGGGGACACGTGATGCAAGGCTTCGTCCACATTGCAGCCGGCCTGTGGGAGGCATGGCCTAACAGCGTTCGAGACAGGGGAGGGTAGAATTGGACAATACGAAATTGGGATGGGAGAAAAATTGAAAATGGGAGAAAAGGTAGATCAAAAAGAAATACAGCTTAAAACCTATCTCTTTGCTCAGGCATTTCAATGAAACATCAGGGATATCCTGACAAATTGTACTTTACCTGCACTATTCTTACCCTACCTACTTTCATACACTTCCAATCAAATTCATATGTCGGTTCTATGCTAATTATATCTCACTACCTCCTATGCACTGTCATTTAAGAGCACTGCTCTGTTATAATTCAAAACTGAACTTTGTAAAGAAACTCAAAGTTAACCCTTTGAACGCTGTTGACGCTGAAACACGTCATTCCCCGCCATGCTTATTCTGCCGAAGACGCTGTACAGCGTCATTGATATCAATATTTCAAAAATCTGTGATCGAAATCATATTTCTCCCCCGGAGACATTATATGTACTGGTGAGTCCCTCTCAACTCTCTAACGGTTCAAGAGCGCCATCTGGTGGCCGATCGGCAGATCGCCAACAGGAAGTGATCTGTGGATGAAGTGGTGCTCACCCATATTTCGTCCGGGCACTCGCTATCGTTAGAGGGACTCCATCTTGACACAGTGAACACCGATCTGTGCAAATAACTCGATAAACAACATGATTTGGATGTATATACTATTATACAACCTGGAAATGGATTGGGTATTTCCACATCCCATAATAGAAAAAATTCTGTTCCACGCTCATCTGCCAACGGCGAGAGGAAGCTACGGTGAGTTTCATCGTTATTTTCTAATGTCTTCTATACTAACTGCTATAATGATCATATCACCCACACTAGATGAATGATATAACGTTGCCCATGGAATTATAAACGACCCCCCGCCCATCCGGTCAACATCAGATCATACGTAGTAACTTCTAGAATTACGTGCAGTTGACATTTTTTATCTGGCACCGATCGCTATCAAACTGTATTTGATCATCAATATAATGCATTTAGGGCTATAAATCAAGTTCTGGAGAAAGCTGCAGAAAACGATAAAAACATACTTATACTTTAGACCGTATTTTAGTATGAATATGTGAATGAAAAAGTATAACGTTGCTACACCCTGAACAATAGATATAGGACTTTGAATGGGCCATGGTAATGTCAATTTAGCAATACAATTTAAAAAGTTATAGCCCTGCAAAGAAGGGGAACTTCTCCATGTTAAATAGGGCTTGCGAGGGATGGTCAATTATGAATTTAACCCCGGCGATCAAAGGGTTAAGAGCGATGCTCTGTTGTTGTGAGCGACGCACTGCTCTGTTGTTCTAAAAGGTAATTTAGAACTGTACTTTGTAAAGAAACTCAAAGTGTTAAGAGTGATGGACTGCTCTGTTGTATGTTAGAGCGACGGACTGCCCTGTTGTATGTTAGAGCGATGGACTGCTCTGTTGTATGTTAGAGCGACGGACTGCTCTGTTGTATGTTAGAGCGATGGACTGCTCTGTTGTATGTTAGAGCGACGGACTGCTCTGTTGTATGTTAGAGCGACGGACTGCCCTATTGTATGTTAGAGCGATGCTCTGTTGTATGTTAGAACTTTGTAAATAAACTCAAAGTACTAAGAGCGATACACTGCTCTGTTGTTATATATTTTTTATTGAACAATCTTAGCACACTTTGTTACTGTCCGTTCTATTTTATAATTTTTTGCCTATTTTAAACTGAATCAAACCGCACTTTTTTTTTACTAGATCTAATCTATTCTATTTTATTATTTGTATTACTGAAGAACTGTGATTTGCCTTACCTATCTCTTTGTATTTAAAAAAAAATGGTATGCTCGCTTATGCCTGTATTTTTTACTGTTGTGAAGCACTTTGAACTGCAACCTCTGTATGAAAAGTGCTATACAAATAAAGTTATTATTATTATATACCGCAACCATAGAACTATATAAAACCGGGCTGCAACGTTGTGTTCTGTGATTGATGTTGAACTTGCGAATGTGTGTCTTGTGTGTCGCCAGAAGGTGATGTCACTGCCAGAAAATGCTCTAGTCTCTCCCTCTCTCGTTGCAGGACAGGGCAGTTAGTCTAGTATGCATTCAGTAAGACACAGCTGCCACACACTAATGCACATTCACTTGCCAGTACAGTTAATGTCATAAACTTACAAAAAACAAAATATATATATATATATATTGGCCATTTGGATCCCGGGACCAGACACTGAACATTCCCCTGCTAGCTGCTTCGCTCTCCTATTGAGACCAGACACTGACCAGTCCTCCTAGTGAGACCAGATACTGAACAGTAATATAGTGCATAAAGCGCCCCCTCTCAGTGTCAGGCTGTGGTTGTACTGGGCAGCTCCTAGTGGTCAACAGTGTCAGACTGGTTGTACTGGGCAGCTCCTAGTGGTCGACAGTGTCAGACTGGTTGTACTGGGCAGCTCCTAGTGGTCAACAGTGTCGGACTGTGGTTGTACTGGGCAGCTCCTAGTGGTCAACAGTGTCAGACTGTGGTTGTACTGAGCAGCTCCTAGTGGTCAACAGTGTCAGACTGGTTGTACTGGGCAGCTCCTAGTGGTCAACAGTGTCAGACTGGTTGTACTGGGCAGCTCCTAGTGGTCAACAGTGTCAGACTGGTTGTACTGGGCAGCTCCTAGTGGTCAACAGTGTCAGACTGGTTGTACTGGGCAGCTCCTAGTGGTCAACAGTGTCAGACTGTGGTTGTACTGGGCAGCTCCTAGTGGTCAACAGTGTCAGACTGTGGTTGTACTGGGCAGCTCCTAGTGGTCAACAGTGTCAGACTGTGGTTGTACTGGGCAGCTCCTAGTGGTCAACAGTGTCAGACTGTGGTTGTACTGGGCAGCTCCTAGTGGTCAACAGTGTCAGACTGGTTGTACTGGGCAGCTCCTAGTGGTCAACAGTGTCAGACTGGTTGTACTGGGCAGCTCCTAGTGGTCAACAGTGTCAGACTGGTTGTACTGGGCAGCTCCTAGTGGTCAACAGTGTCAGACTGGTTGTACTGGGCAGCTCCTAGTGGTCAACAGTGTCAGACTGTGGTTGTACTGGGCAGCTCCTAGTGGTCAACAGTGTCAGACTGTGGTTGTACTGGGCAGCTCCTAGTGGTCAACAGTGTCATACTGTGGTTGTACTGGGCAGCTCTTGGGTGAACGTGTGAAGCAGGGTCTGTGCTCAGTGAACCAGCCTGGGTAAATAATGGTTAAAAAACAACAACATACAGCTGTTCTGGCATGGACCCATTCTGGCATTTGATCTTGTACCAGAGACAAATTTTCCTGCCACAAACACGTATTGTGTTGTTGTCTGAGCTTTAAGAACCACAGCGGTGCTTTTAAGATGTTCCTTTTTGTTATCTTCCCTCCAAACCGCTGTCATTAACGGCTCTCCTCACATCCACCATGCAGGTTTATTTCTGAAACACAATACAGTCATTATCCGCCAGCTGATACCAGGTTCAACACTGTGCACTGTTTATTCATTGCAGCACACACACACACACACACACACACACACACACACACACACACACACACACACACACACACACACACACACACACACCACACACACACACACACACACACACACACACACACACACACACACACACACACACACACACACACACACACACACACACACACACACACACACACACACACATGTAGACGCTGCACAAACAAGCTGACTCACTGCCACTGATTCTAAGGAGATCAATGCTTTGTGTCCCAGATAACTGTTTCACTGTGTTCCTCAGACCTGCCTAACAGCAACTTCTCTCCTCTCCTCTGCTCTTCTCTTCTCTTCTCTTCTCTTCTCTTCTCTTCTCTTCTCTTCTCTTCTCTTCTCTTCTCTTCTCTTCTCTTCTCTTCTCTTCTCTTCTCTTCTCTTCTCTTCTCTTCTCTTCTCTTCTCTTCTCTTCTCTTCTCTTCTCTTCTCTTCTCTTCCCTTCCCTTCCCTTCCCTTCTCTTCTCTTCTCTTCTCTTCTCTTCTCTTCTCTCCTCTCCTCTCCTCTCCTCTCCTCTCCTCTCCTCTCCTCTCCTCTCCTCTCCTCTTCTCTTCTCTTCTCTTCTCTCCCCTCTTCTCTTCTCTTCTCTCCCCTCCTCCCTCCTCTTCTCTCACCCCTCCTCCTCTTCTCTTCTCTCCCCTCTCCTCTCTTCTCTTATCTTCTCCTCTCTTCTTTGCTCTTCTTTATTCTTCTCTTCTATTCTCTTATCTTCCCTTCTTTACTCTTCTATTCTATTATCTTATCCTATTCTCTTCTATTCTCTTCTCTTGGCTGTGCTTCATATTTTCTGAGATTTCCTGTCCTGTCCTATCCTCTCATCCCATCTCATGCCCCCCCCCCCATTGTGTGCCCTTCTCTCCCTCTCTCCCTCTCTCCCTTCCTCTCTCTCTCTCTCCCTCTCTCCCTTCCTCTCTCTCTCTCTCCCTCCCTCCCTAGCTGATCCAGCTGATCGTGAGCCACCTGGCCCTGCCTGACCTGTGCTGTCTGGCTCAGAGCTGTAAGCTGCTGCACCAGCACTGCTGCGACCCTCTCCAGTACATCCACCTGAGTCTGCAGCCCTATTGGGCCCGTCTGAGCGACGCCTCCCTGGGCCACCTGCAGGGCCGCTGCTCCCTCCTTCAGAGGCTCAACATGTCCTGGACGGGGAACCGGGGGGCAGTCACCCTGTCCGGCTTCAGCAGGTAACGCCACCTGGACGGGGCCGTAACAGCAGAGGACAGAGGAGGGAATCAGATTATTTTATATATTAATAATACAAGGACATTCTTTACATTATGGGTATGATGGTGATGCTGCTAGTTAGAAATGCCCTTTAGGGTGTTTATACAATACATATCAACACACCTGTGCTGCATGTGAAATTTACTTTAAAGATCATGTTGATCCATGAGGCAGTAATTATAATACACTGTACATACATCTGAATAGTATTATTACTCATTTATATATGAGTAAGTGGCGACAGTGGCTCAGGAGGTAGAGCAGTCGTCTGGCAATCCGGAGGTTCCCGGTTCGATTCCCGCTCCTCCCGGGCAGCGTGTCGATGTGTCCTTGAGCAAGACACTTAACCCCTAATTGCTCCCGATGAGCAGGTTGGCACCTTGCATGGTTGCCTCCGCCGTCTGTGAGTGAATGTGTGTGTGAATGGGTAACATGTGAGTAACAAATTGTAAAGCGCTTTGGATAAAAGCGCTATATAAAAAAGCAGCCATTTACCATATATAATCCAGCTTTACTGTTCAATTTGCACTCTGGTTAGATGCCAACTTCTTTTCATTGTACTGTACTTGTGCTGTATGATGACAATACATTTGAATCTAATCTAATGGAAATATAACCTATGGTTCTATTCTTCACGTTGAGGTCTAAATTATGTTAGAAATAGGCCTACCAGCAGCCTACAGTCTATTTTATTTTATTTGATAGGAATAACAGATTAATACTTTTTCTGTTCATCGAAAATATCTAAATATATACTTACCTTATTCAATGTGTTAATATTACTGTTAGATAGGCTATACTTATTTTCTTTAAAGTTATTTTTGTTTTTTTTTAAGAGTAAAGTCTTGTAATCAGGGACTGAGTTGGTCTAAAGTTTAAACCAAGCATAATACAGGTCCAGCAGCATCATCATCATCAACAACATTAATCAATACTCTTTTTGCAATACTTTTATTCCATACCTTTCTAAAAGATCTGTGGATGTATTATTAAAAATAATAATTATAATAATAAAAAAAAAACTCCCTGAGACACTCCCTGGGCAATCTGTGCATGCACCGGTTGGGGAGTAGGTATGGAAAAGTCGACATGGGATTGGTCTCTCAGTGAGACTCAGGCATATAAAAAGGTATTTTGGATCATGTCTCCAGCACCCCCACAGCCGTAGCTACAACCACTTACGTCAAGGCTCTCATCAACATTCACTCATTTTATCCCCCCGCACTCTGTCTTGTCTGTCTCTCTAGCTTCCTGAAGGCGTGCTATAGTCTCTCTGTCTTTTCTCTCTCTAGCTTCATGAAGGCGTGCTATAGTCTCTCTGTCTTTTCTCTCTCTAGCTTCATGAAGGCGTGTTATAGTCTCTCTGTCTTTTCTCTCTCTAGCTTCATGAAGGCGTGCTATAGTCTCTCTGTCTTTTCTCTCTCTAGCTTCATGAAGGCGTGTTATAGTCTCTCTGTCTTGTCTCTCTCTCCAGCTTCATGAAGGCGTGTTATAGTCTCTCTGTCTTGTCTCTCTCTCCAGCTTCATGAAGGCGTGTTATAGTCTCTCTGTCTTGTCTCTCTCTAGCTTCATGAAGGCGTGTTATAGTCTCTCTGTCTTGTCTCTCTCTCCAGCTTCCTGAAGGCGTGTTATAGTCTCTCTGTCTTGTCTCTCTCGCCAGCTTCATGAAGGCGTGTTATAGTCTCTCTGTCTTGTCTCTCTCGCCAGCTTCATGAAGGCGTGTTATAGTCTCTCTGTCTTGTCTCTCTCTCCAGCTTCATGAAGGCGTGTTATAGTCTCTCTGTCTTGTCTCTCTCTCCAGCTTCATGAAGGCGTGTTATAGTCTCTCTGTCTTGTCTCTCTCCAGCTTCATGAAGGCGTGTTATAGTCTCTCTGTCTTGTCTCTCTCGCCAGCTTCCTGAAGGCGTGTTATAGTCTCTCTGTCTCTCTCTCCAGCTTCATGAAGGCGTGTTATAGTCTCTCTGTCTTGTCTCTCTCTCCAGCTTCCTGAAGGCGTGTTATAGTCTCTCTGTCTTGTCTCTCTCTCCAGCTTCCTGAAGGCGTGTTATAGTCTCTTTGTCTTGTCTCTCTCTCCAGCTTCCTGAAGGCGTGTTATAGTCTCTCTGTCTTGTCTCTCTCTCCAGCTTCCTGAAGGCGTGTGGTGTGAGCCTGGTGTCTCTGGAGCTGTCCTGCTGTCACTTCCTGTCTGAGGCGTGTCTGGACGTCATCTCCCAGACCTGCCCCCGCCTCCAGGAGCTCAACCTGGCCTCCTGTGACCGGCTCCACCCGCAGGCCTTCTCACACATCCCGAAACTAACGCGCCTCCGCAGACTAGTGCTCTACCGTACCAAGATAGAGGTAAACACGAGGTCAACAGTGTGTCTGGTGCTCTACCGTACCGTACCAAGATAGAGGTCAACACCAGGTCAACAGTGTCTGGTGCTCTACCGTACCAAGATAGAGGTAAACACGAGGTCAACAGTGTGTCTGGTGCTCTACCGTACCGTACCAAGATAGAGGTCAACACCAGGTCAACAGTGTCTGGTGCTCTACTGTACCAAGATAGAGGTCAACAGTGTGTCTGGTGCTCTACCGTACCATGGAGGTCAACACCAGGTCAACAGTGTGTCTGGTGCTCTACTGTACCAAGATAGGTACGGTAGAGATGAGGTCACTCTGGTCCAGCCGAACATTTAATCTCTGTAGCCTAGGTCTCTGCCTCTGGTTGTTTGAACATGAACCTGTTTTGGTTAAAATATGGTTTGTTGAAGTCTTGTTGTGTGAAAAGCTGACACAGAACATCTCAGAACGTCCTGGGAGAGAAACATCCATCCCTTCCTCCCCTTCTGTTTGCACATTTTGCAGTTTTAACGATTTCTCAATGCACGTACATCACCTTTCAGCAGCACAATTGCAAAGAAGCTGGCGGGGTGGGTCCGGGTCGTTGTAAACAGCGACTCCTACAGTTCGGTTGGGGCGCCTGCTAAGCGCGGATAGGATCTAAGTGGGATAGTGTGATCCTTCCACACGCTACGCCCTCTCAGTGAGAATCCGCACGTGGTAGCCTCCACTCTCCCAGACCGACTGTGGGGGGTAAGTGCGCAGCGACCAGGAAGGGGATTGGGAATTGGCATTTAATACTACTACTATTACTACTACTACTTCTACTATACTACTACTACTATTACTACCATTACTACTACTACTACTACTACTAATAATAATAATAATTCTACTATACTACTACTACTATTACTAGTACTACCATTATTACTACTACTATTACTACCCTTGTTATCTGAGTTATCTGTTACTACTACTATTACTATTACTACTACTACTACTACTGTACTATTACTACCAATACTACTATTACTACTACTACTACTACTACTACTACTACTACTACTACTATTACTACTATTACTACTACTACTACTACTACTACTATTACTACTACTACTACTACTACTACTACTACTACTACTACTACTACTACTACTACTACTACTACTACTACTACCCATGTTATCTGAGTACCCTATATGATACGAGAGGCTAACACAGGATGTGGATGAATTTCAGCCTCCTAGGGTGAAAACTCTGGCCGCTAGAGGGTGGGGACACTTTTGTGGACCAACCAACCAACCGAGCGTGTCATAGAGCTGCTGGTCGCAGCTAAAGATGATATAGTAGGTCCAAATTCACCTAGATTCACCTTCCCTTTTAAGAACTAGATTAGTCTCCTTTGACCCCTGGAAGTGTCATGTTGTGGTTTTGGCTGAAGCCAGTTCTCATCATTTGTAAGGAGGAGCCCAGCGTCTCGCAGGCGGCACCACGGTGGCTCCAGGTTCAGGTTCAGACCTGTGTCTTATTTAGCACCTCAGCGTTTCCCCCTGGCTGTCCTGTCATGTCGGAGGCTCTCTGGTGGCAGCTAGCCTAGCGGAGCTGTGGGCTGGATGGCGTAGTGGTGTTGTGGTGGCAGCTAGCCTAGCGGCACTGAGGGCCGGGTGTGTAGTGGTGTTGTGTTTCTGTGGTGCACAGAGTGAAACGTGCTTCACGTTGTTTACCGAGGCAAACAGAGCAGGCAGTGTGTGTGTCTCTGTCTGTAACACTTGACATCTCGCCTGTCATTACCTTGTCACTGCTCTAATTAAATAGCCCACTCTCTCTCTCTCTCTCGTTCTCTCTCTCGCTCTCACTCTCGCTCTCTCGTTCTCTGTCACAGGAGAAAGGCATTTATAAAGATGCCAGAGAGAGAAAGCGCCCAAACACACAATACAATATAAACACAAAACTACTCACAACGCACAATACAATATAAACTCAATACTACACGTTACGTACACAGATACCACATACACACAATACAATGTAAACAATACTACACATATACACATACTACATACACACAATTCAATATGAACAATACTACACGTATACACAATACAGTACTACACATATACACATACTAGTACATACACACAATACTACACATACTACAGACAGACAATACAATATAAACACAATACTACACATACACACATACTACATACATTTTTGACTGATCTCTATTCTCTATTTTTCCATAGCAAACAGCCATTCTGAGCATCTTGACCTTCTGTATAGAACTGAGACACATCAACCTGGGAAGCTGTGTGATGGTGAGAACGAACACACACACACACACACACACACACACACACACACACACACACACACACACACACACACACACACACACACACACACACATACACATACACATACACATACACACACACACAGTAGACTAATTATAACAGTGTAATGTGAGTAGACTCATTATAATAGTGTGAGTAGACTAATTATGATACAGTGGCTCGGGAGGTAGAGCAGTCTGGCAATCCGTAGGTTCCCGGTTTGATTCCTGCTTCTCCCGGGCAGCGTGTCGATGTGTCCTTGAGCAAGACACTTAACCCTTAATTGCTCCCGATGAGCAGGTTGGCACCTTGCATGGTTGCCTCCGCCGTCGGTGTGTGAATGTGTGAGTGAATGGGTAAAATGTGAGGAACAAATTGTAAAGCGCTTTGGATAAAAGCGCTATATAAAAAAGCACCCATTTACCATAATACAGTGTGAGTAGACGCATTATATTACAGTGTAATACAGTAGACTAATTATAATACAGTGTAATATGAGTAGACACATTATAATAGTGTGAGTGGACTAATTATAATACAGTGTGAGTAGATGCATTATAATACAGTGTAATACAGTAGACTCATTATAATACAGTGTGAATAGATGCATTATAATACAGTGTGAGTAGAAGCATTATAATACAGTGTAATACAGTAGACTCATTATAATACAGTGTGAGTAGACTCATTATAATACAGTAGACTCATTATAATACAGTGTGAGTAGATGCATTATAATACAGTGTGAGTAGACTCATTATAATACAGTGTAATACAGTAGACTCATTATAATACAGTGTAATACAGTAGACTCATTATAATACAGTGTAATACAGTAGACTAATTGTAATACAGTGTGAGTAGACTCATTATAATACAGTGTAATACAGTAGACCCATTATAATACAGTGTAATACAGTAGACTCATTATAATATAGTGTGATACAGTAGACTCATTATAATACAGTGTAATACAGTAGCCCATTATAATACAGTGTAATACAGTAGACTCATTATAATACAGTGTGATACAGTAGACTCATTATAATACAGTGTAATACAGTAGACTCATTATAATACAGTGTAAATCAGTAGAACCATTATAATACAGTGCAATACAGTATACTCATTATAATACAGTGTAATACAGTAGACTAATTATAATAGTGTAATACAGTAGACTCATTATAATACAGTGTAATACAGTAGACTCATTATAATGCAGTGTAATACAGTAGACTCATTATTAGGGCTGACCCCTATTAGTCGAATAGTCGACTAATCGATCGAAAGGAGCCGTAGTCGACTGCCAACCTCTTAGTCAAATGCAAAACAAATATATATATATTATAATCATTTTTTTATTATTATTATTTTTAAATTTTTCTTTTATTTTTATCATTCTTTCCAAAAGCAAAGAGGCCTAGAAGCGTGGCTAACGCTAATGGCACGCATACCAGAGGCTAACTGCCTAAGAAAACAGGCACAGAGGCACTGAAAAAGGATTTCACCCATCTAATGAACACACTAGGCTAGACAAATATCATCATGTATCCATCAGTGGCGGACAAGAAGCCTTCCGTCAACTCCTTCAGACATTAAGCACCCCCACAGCCCAAATGGACTTTTTTTTCATAGTCTACTAATAGTCGACTATCGGCAAATTTTGGCGACTACAAATCGATTATACAAATCCTTAGTCTGGGACAGCCCTACTCATTATAATACAGTGCAGTGTGAGTAGACTCATTATAATACAGTGCAGTGTGAGTAATAACTTTCTGACTCTCTTTAATCCAGTATGGCACATTAACCTCCTGTGTCTCCTGTCAGATCGAGGACTATGATGTGGTGGCCAGTATGCTGAGTGCACGCTGTCGTTCCCTGCGCTCGCTGGACCTCTGGCGCTCTCGGAACCTGACGGAGCGAGGCCTGGCAGAGCTGGTCTCAGGCTGCAGGTATGGTAGTCGCAACACAGCTCCTCCCCCTGGCCGTTTGCTGTAAATGAGATCATGTTCTTAGGAGGGTCGACCGATATATCTGAACGATTAATTGGCCGTTAATAAAATATCTGTATCGACCGATATCAAAGTTTGAAAATCTGTTTTTTTCCACCGGCTCCAAGTAATAACACCATATGACACTAGAGATCACAAGGAAGGAATCCCTAGATACCCTGATACTGTAGATATATACAGGGTTCGCACAAGGTCCTTGAAGTGCTTAAAGTGCTTGATTTTTGACAAACAAAAGTCGAGGCCTGTAATTCCTTGAAAACAGCAAAAAAAATTATAATGTGCTTAAAAAGTAATTGAAATGCAAATCAACCATTCGCATTGAACGTTTTGTTCATCCATGATAAAAATAGTTGTGAATCAAGAAATCTAAATTTTTGTATCTAAAGTGTAACTAATTGTCGGAAATTGGTTTTAAAACTTTTAAGCCATAAATATTGGATCAGACTTTTTTCCCAATAAAAAAACTGCATTTAAAAGTGGATTTTTTTTTAATTAAAAATTGTGTTTGGAAAAGTACTTGAAAGTCCTTGAATTAAATTTTGCAATGTCTGTGGGAACCCTGTATATAGTTAACGCTTCAATTCCAGGGCTTTCCCCGGGTCTTTCAAACAAGATGGTGCTGAGTCAGAACTGAATGCAATACATGCACTCCTTTAATTTATCATTCAAATGTTGCGTCTTTTGAGGAGTTATTTACTATTAAACATTTCCATTCTGTCTGTGACATTCTACTGCCCGCTGGTAACTCCATGTGCTTTTAAAATGTATTGCTCAAATGTTTTATGTTTTACAAGTTATTATTAATGAACCCTTTCACTACCACGCTACGTAAGGGTACGAGGTCATTGTCGCAAAATAATTGACAGACACGGAGTTTGATGATGACAGAGTATAGCTATACATTATCCCGCTTATTACATGGCTAACTTACTAACAATATACCTAATTCATTTTACAAAATCGACAAGACGAGATCAAATGCAGACGCAGTTGTTCTGTGGCTCTGTCAGCCCAAATAAAGTGATTATTATTATCGCGGGCAGCCCGGCAGGTGTGTCTGATTGCACTGATGCAGTGTGTGTCAGTGGGGCTTGATTACTCCAGCTGCGAAAAATAGGGATGCCCCGATCGATCGGCCACCGATCGTTATCGGCCGATAATTAGTATAAATATGCGATCGGGGAATTCCGATAATTAGTCATATTCGCCGATCGCGGAAACTGATCAAGTGGATATCTCACTCGCTTGTCTCAGACGCACAGGACCTGCAAACTGCTCCTCCTCCCTAGCCCCGCCCGTACCCGTGTAGAGTTTGTAAACACAGAGGAGGCGGACCTCCTCTGCTGAGTCTAGATAGTGCATTCGACCTGAGCTAACGTTAGCTACCTAGCTATCGTTACTGTTTAAACAAAATTACCCAGTCAACTATTCACTTTTAGTAGGCATTGTCTAACGGTATTTAGCCGGCTAGCTACTGATAGCTCCGGATATCAACAAATGCCCCAGAAGTCTAGTGGTCCATGTTGATATCTCCGTTAGCTTGCGTTAGCTGACGTTAGTTCACCGTTCAAAACGAAATGTCCGATTGAACTAAATAGTTGTCTTAACGTCATCTAGCCGGCTAGCAGTAGCTACAGATAGCTCCTGATATCAATGTCTTATATCAATGTCTTATCAATGTCTAATAACATCTAGTCGGCCAGCTACCGATAGCTCCTGACATCAACAAACGCTCCACAAAGTCTAGTAGAGACGTGTATGCTACCTGTTAGCTCACGTTAGCGCAAGTTAGTTCACCGTTCAAAACGAAATGTCCCATTGAACTAAATAATTCACTGAGGCGTTGTATTAACGTTATATATCCGGCTAGCAGTAGCTACAGATAGCTCCTGATATCAATGTCTTATAACACTGATTCGATGCGTATTCGAGCTGAGGGCTTGCTGAGCACAGTTAAGTAACGTTATGCCAATAGGGTCCAGGTGCAGCGCCGGAGAATCCTGGCCGTAGCTCTGCTCGAGGCTACTCGAGTATAGGTCCAGGTGCAGCTCCGGAGAATCCTGGCCGTAGCTGGAGGCTACTAGAGTACACACAGACAGTGGAGCTTGTTGCGTGGTGGCGATGTCTCGCAGATAATACAAGTACAAGTCTAATTATATAATATATATATTTTATTAAAAAAAAATATATATATATATTTATATACAATAATTTTTAATTTCTTTTTAATCAAAAACGATCGGTATCGGATCGGTATCGGCCGATATGGCTCACGACGATCGGTGATCGGTATCGGTGGCAAAAAACGTGATCGGGGCATCCCTAGCGAAAAACAATAATCACCGGTGGTTATCGAAAAATAATTCACCGCTGTCGGGGGCTATTGACCAATCACAATCAAGCATTTCGGCGAATGTTAAAACGCCATGTAATAAAGAACGTTAACCTTTCACTACCACACTACAGACGGTTAACCTTCTGTAGTGTGGTTGTGAAAGGGTTAACCCTTTGATGTGTGGCAGTGAAAGGGTGAACCTTCTGTATTGTCGCAGTGAAAGGTTTAACCCTTTGTCGCATGGCAGTGAAATGGTTAATTAATCACATATGAAAGCGTGATTTCTATTTGTTATTTTCCGATGGTGGGGCTGCTTTTTTGTTTTTTTACGTTTACGGATCCCTGATTGTGCCTCTTCCCCAGGCTGCTGGAGGAGCTGGACCTGGGTTGGTGCTCCACCCTGCAGAGCAGCTCTGGCTGCTTCCAGCACCTGGCTCGTCACCTGCCGCGCCTCCGCAAGCTCTTCCTCACGGCCAACCGCACCGTCTGCGACGCCGACGTGGAGGAGCTGGCCAACAACTGCCCCTCCCTGCAGCACCTGGACATCCTGGGTAACGTGATCCTCGACACATACGTTACTTAGAACCCTTTCACTACCACACTGCAGAAGGTTAACCATGTAGTGTGGTAGTGAAAGGGTTAACCTTCTGTATTGTCACAGTGAAAGGGTTAACCATTTGGTAGTGTCGTAGTGAAAGGGTTAGGGAGGGAGGGATGGAGAGATGGATGGATGGATGGAGGGATGGATGGATGGAGGGATGGATGGATATATAGATAGATAGATAGATAGATAGATAGATAGATGGATAGATAGATAGATAGATAGATAGATAGATAGATAGATAGATAGATAGATAGATAGATAGATAGATAGATAGATAGATAGATAGATAGATAGAGTACATAATTTTGTAGATCAGATGCTGCTTGTAGATCAGAAAATATTCTGCCCAGAACTTAAGAGCTCATTTGACAGCTCCTTTAATGTTGTTTACCTGTGCATGTTTGTTTGACTGACTGACTGAACCTTTATTAATCCCCTTGGGGAAAATTGTTCTCTGCATTTGACCTATCCTAACTATTTAGGAGCAGTAGGCAGCACACATAGTGCGGCGCCCGGGGACCAACTCCAGTTGTAATGCCAGTACCTTGGTCAAGGGCAATGGCAGGAAATCTAGCATGCATGTCTTTTGGTGTGGGAGGAAACTCACACAAACACAGGGAGAACATGTAAAACATGTAAAACCCAGGACCTTCTTGCTGTGAGACAACCTTGCTAACCACTGTGCCACCGTGCCGCCCCACTAACTAACAAACTAACTATCTGTTTGGTACAGGTACACGAATGGTAAGCGCACCCTCCCTCAGGAAGCTGCTCCAGTCCTGCCCCAGGCTGCTCCTCCTCGACGTCTCCTTCTGCTCCCAGATAGACGCCCGCATCGTCCAGGAGTTCTCCAACCTCTTCCCCAAAGTTGCCATCAAAAAAAGCTTCACCCAGTGACCACCACCCTCTCCCCACACGAACCACCCAGTGACCACCACCCTCCCCTCGCGAACCATCTAGTGAACTGCAGGAACTCAAGAGACCCACAGAGGAGGTACTAGCTAGCATACACTTCCCCTGCAAAGGAGGTACTAGCTAGCATCCACTACTGCCCCTGATGGGGAACGGGAGAGAGTCCGATGTCGGGAGAGGACACAGACTCCTGTGTATGACATGTTTCATGAAGAAGGGAGTTGAACTGAGTGACATGGTACTGTGGGAATCAGCAGGGATGAGCTGAACACAACAGCTTTCCTTAGTACAGCCTCCTGGCCCTGGGAAGGCTGGATGTGACAGACTTTGTGTTGTTGTCATTGTTGTTGTGTTCTTTTTATTTTTTTATTATCTCGGATACTTGTTGAAATCAAGGTCATGGAGATAAAAACGTCAAGATTTCACCAGAATCCTGAGTCGTCACCCTGTTGTTGCCAAGCAACATGCTGGTAGGAAACATGCCTCAGTGTCGAACACAAGACGCAAGGTAAAGTGACATGCAGATAACGTCGCTGACTATGCGAGAAGGGCCGGTGTTTTAGCACGAGGCCAGCCGGTGTTATACCATGAGGTCAGCCGGTGTTTTACCACAAGGCCAGTCTGTGTTTTACCACAAGGCCAGCCGGTGTTTTACCACGAGGCCAGCCGGTGTTTTACCATGAGGTCAGCCGGTGTTTTATACCACAAGGCCAGTCTGTGTTTCACCACGAGGCCAGCCGGTGTTTTACCACGAGGCCAGCCGTGTTTTACCATGTGGCCAGCCGGTGTCTTCCCACAAGGCCAGCCGGTGTTTTACCACAAGGCCAGCCGGTGTTTTACCACGAGGCCAGCCGGTGTTTTACCATGTGGCCAGCCGGTGTCTTCCCACAAGGCCAGCCGGTGTTTTACCACGAGGCCAACGGTGCAAGTGAGGCTCCCGGCACACAGTTGTTGAGCTTCCAGTAACATCCCGTTTGATTCATCTAAACATGTAGAAGATCTATATGTTGCTTGAGTGTGAGACCGTGAAGGACTTTTTGAGTAGCACTCCGATGAATGGATGAAGATTTTGAGAAAACTGGTTGTGAAACTCGAGATGTTACTCACCGTTTTGTGTTCTTTTTGAAGGTCTTTCAGTTTTGTATGTAGTGTATGTATGTATGTATGTATGTATGTATGTATGTATGGTGGGCCAACGTTGTGATTTGAACCCTTGCATGGTGTATGAGCAAGTGGGATGGTCCCAGGACTGAAGCTTATAGCAGAGGGCTTCTTTTGAGGGATCGGTAATGTAGCTCTAAGTGGCTCTGGTTAAGAGTGTCTGCTAAATGCACGAGATGGTGCCCAGAACAGTTCTGACTGTTCTCAGTCACTTTCCTCCGTTGACCCTCTGGAGTCTAAGCCCTTTTAGGGGGAGTGGGCTTTGGATCCCAATACAAGTGCCCTATTCCATCAGAAAGCCGGGACCCCAAGGAATCATTTGAGAGCTCAACACTGTGTGTCAATCTTCTCCATCTATTTTTATGTGACAAGCACTACATTTAGAATCTCACCTATTCAAATTGTGAAAATGTTGACCGTAACTTTATGTAATTTACCTATAATTACAAAAAGATGTAATTTGCTCCAGCAAGTTCTGGATTGATACTATTAGTTACACAGCTTTGGGGTTCTATCGAACCGTCTTGGGGTAACCGCCATCAATCAAACCATCTGCCCTAAATCTGCATGGGACTGAAGTTAGCTTATTGGGTGTGGCTGTATAGGTGAGACTCTTGTGAGTCCAATGAGCCCGTTTTTACATCTTGATATCGTGAGGCGAGACGTCTAGAGACCTCGGTGGAAATGGCCATGCCAAATTTTCCAATCAAAATGTATCTTAAATTTGAACGCTGTCACCCCACTAGCTTCATTGACATAAGGCCTGATTCAGAGTCTATATAGTGAAGCACTTCGACAGTGGACTGAGATGGCCACGTACAGCTGGTTACTATTCAGGCTTGGCCTGTTTGGTGCCTTTAGTAAGAATTAGTGCTGTGCGTGTGGGCGTGTCCCACCACGTGTGGGAGGCTTTATACCAAACCTCTGCTGCTCATCCCGCCTGGGAGTGTGGAAAGTCTTGACACTGGATTTTGGACACTGGTATGATGCTAAATGGACAGCATTTATATAGCGCTTTTATCCAAAGCGCTTTACAACTTATGCCTCACGTTCAGACACAGACGGTGGAGGCAACCATGCAAGGTGCTGACCTGCTCATCGGGAGCAGTTAGGGGTTAAGTGTCTTGGTCAAGGCCACTTAGACACGCTGTCCGAAGGAGCCGGAATCAAACCGAGAACCTTCAGCTTACCAGACGACTGCTCTACCTCCTGAGCCACTGTTGCCCCACTGTCAACCTCTTAAATGCCCTGGGTCTTTAAAGGGGAGGTACTACCACTTAATAATCTTCTCGGAATTAAACTTTACACATTGAATTTGGATACAAAATAAACAATGTTTTGTATTATGACTTTTATATATTTATTATTAACAGGTTCAGCGCCAGAGGTCACTATGGGCGTATGGCCATTGTGTGCCAGTGCTTTGTTCAATGGGGATAAATGCCAGTGTTTGCAGTGCTAAAACTATATTAAATATTATAGCTATGGATCTAATAACATAGTCGATTGTCAGTGAGTTTCTTCCGGTCAACATGCAAAAAACTGATAATTTTTTCATCCATACATTTCCGTTTTATACCATGGTGAACATGAGTATAGTTTTAGAGTGATTCTGTGTAATCCCGGGAAACGACACCAAACAGCGTTTTACTGCATTTCATTATAAATCGTGCCATTTCTCGCCTGGATCAATAATCAATCTAAAATCAACGCTAGAGTATCGGTATTATGTTTCATCATGCATGCAAGAAAGGGGGTGGGGGGTAATTTTTCTATGCTTCGATCGCCACCAACGGAATATGCTACACAGTACATTACAGACACACGCTCTGATCGCAGGGAAAGAATGATCGGATCAACGCAAGATTGATAACATATAGTCCTTACCTTGTCTATGATGTACTGCAAAAAGAATAATCCAATTATCTGAGCGCCAAGCGATCAAGCGATGGTGAGTTAACCTGACATCTCGGGTCTGGCGTCCAATGTGTTAACATACCCACATTTGCAAATATGTATGCATGTTGCCTGTTAGTTAGAACACTTTTCTTCCTCATCGGACAAAGTCAGAGTAAATTTTTTTTGTTTCAATGTGATGAATAACTAAAGAGTTAATAAGTTATTTTTTTTTATGTTGTTAAAAAAAAATATATATACTATGTTTAAAAAATATATATTTTCACAATTTTCTCATATAAAATACACCATAAATGGAAATGAACGGATGTAAGAAATGGGAATATGTCATTTTGAGAAAATAGACCTTAAAGTTTGTTCAGAAGCTTAGTTTACATTTTGCAGCTCATACAAAAATAATATTAATATTTATAGTTGTTTTGATGATTGTTTTATATGTTTTATGAGACTGGAGTAGTTGTAGAGGCAAAATATGATAATATGATAAATAATTGTCCAATCCACCCCAAATCACCATTTTCAGTGGTAGTGCCTCCTCTCCTTAAATCCAGTTCATTTGGGATAACAGTGCATCTCGTCGTTCATCCATTTGATTAAAGGTGTCCAACAGAGTTTTTCTTGTAAACAACTTTTGTTTATATTCACATTTCCACACAAATAGACAGAGTTGTCTATTGTTCTATAATCTACAAGCTGAATAATTTTCCTATACCTCATATAACAATTTTGGCCGTTTTCTTTGCTCTCGTGATGTTTACATCCCATCCGTGTTAAGTGTCACTTTCGGTTTCGGCGAAGTTGTAATGAGTCTGACCTCCTTTGATTGACAAGCAGTCGGCTTGTTCGTTTTTGAGGGAGATCGTATAATAGACCAATACATTTGAAGCACGAGGGCATGTATCATCATCATCATTATCATTCATTTATCATCATCATCTTTTACGAGTGATTATTTGATTACTCTCCATTTCAAAATGTCCTCTGTGGAACAAACAAACGTCTTCAACCACTACTCTTCAACAACTACTTCAACTCCATCTACAGTCCAAATCAACATCTGTAACCTGTATGTGCGCACCTTGCACGAGATTGCTTAATCGCTGTGTGAGCTGGAATCGGTGGAGAGGGGTCTGTCCATACAAACAGTCATACACGCCTCTACACTGTGCTTTAGTGCCCATAGTGATTTATTGGATTGAAGACTTTATTTTTTTTTCACTTTTAATTTAATTGTCCTGGCCTTTGACTCAAGGACTGACAGTCATGTGAGCGCCTTAGAGTTTCACTATAAAAGGTTTGTTTACACCTGTAATATTTGTTAACATTTGGAGTAAAATCTTGTTTGGGCGATGGGTTAAACTAAAATGCTTCTATGAAACTCAATGTCTTCTGGATTGTATCTTTTAAAACTACATAAATCTGACGATTTATCCATGTTTGTCCATTTAGTGGTGACCTTGAGCGAACAACAGGGTCTCTAAATGGACAAATATTGTTTGTGAATGATTCCAGTAGAGAGACCTGGCCAGCGCAAGAATCGCAGTGAATAAAATGTTAAATGTACTCTTTAGAGAGTCAAATATACACTGTGATTTAACAACATTGTAGTAATCGTGTTAGTTAAAATTAAACATTTTGTTGATAGTTGTTTGAAAGTGTGAGCAATTGATAAATACATTTTGTTTACAGGCAGAATTCAGGTAATGGTTTTAGGTTGTGTTTGGAACTCCATAGGAAACTCGAAATTAATGACATGCTACAAGCCTTCCTATAATCATTTTAATTTGTGTTAAATCATCAAGCTTTTTATTTAATTCACTTTTTATTCTTATTTTTAGACTTATTCAAGTCTGCCAAGCACGGAGGGGGAAAAAGGACTGTTTCTGAAAGTCAGCCGTTTCCACAGTATTCATAGTATTCTCATGACGTCTGGTGCGTTTAATACCAATATGGCGCGTGGCCATAACGCTGATCATTGGCCGCGGCTGTTGGCTACAAAATCCTGTTTGTTTGTGGCTTCTGACTACAAACCCCTGTTGTTTGTGTGCCAGCCGTGTTGGGATGTGATGACAGAATCCTTTGAACGATGTGGAGATTAGTGTATTACCTTCGCCCCGCGTCTCACCTCATCTGAAATGTCTGATCTGAAACTCAGGGGATTTATTTTCATCTTGACTTTTTTTTCTTCTCCTTTTTAAGTTTTTACATTTTTATTTCCAGAAACCAGCAGAGAAAAAAAGCCTTCATAAAAGGTCAACATTGAGTTTGGGGTCAAGTTTCACTGCCGACTGCATTGTTCTTAAACACGACTAAACAAAAATCCTTTACAGATCAGACAAGTTATTACTTTGCAATGATGTGACTGAGAGAAAGAAAGAAAAAAAAAGTTTGCATATTTGGTGTTAAATATTGTAGAAATTGTATGATTGTGAAAAATATATTGCTATCCTTAATTATTTATAGATTTTTTTTGTAATATATTAAGGATGCTTGAAAAGCATTTCCTTTTTCGCAAAAACTTGAATTTTCCTTTTGAACACATGCTAGTTAGTATGTGAGGTTATATTTGTGCCTTATACTCCTGACTGAATGTGGTGTGATGTCAGTGGATGTTATTGATTGTCGTGTGGTGCTTTGCTTTCAAACCCTTCAACCAAAGTAATGAGCAGAACCCCAGTATTTAGCATCTTTATTCAGCCAGTTTATATGCTATGCCTGTCAGCCATGTTAAAGTTTATATGCAAAAACATTTATTTACAACACCCTGTGATTAACCAACACATTTATTTTTCATTGAACAGCAGTCGTGTTGAAATCTGCCTTGTGGATTTTTAAGGCCATCGGAAAGTTGTTATTATTCAGTTGTTATCAGCCTCCTGTCAATTTAAAAAGACAATTTAAAGAGACACTAATTCTTAGATAATATCAGCCTTTCCACTTAAATTGCTTCAGTGGGTCCAAATTCATCCAGTTTAAGCTGAAATTAGGTTTTTATAGTTTAGTCAAATTAAGACTTAAAACGAACCACATTTATTTTAGTTGTATGACAGTAATTGCACTGAGATCAGCCAAATAACAAGCAAAATGACTGCTCAGGCAAACTAATTAAAGATTTACCAACATTTCCACGTATCAACATTTTCCCTGTGAGCAATTAATGGTTATAGAAACTGAATTGATTCAGCATATCAGCTGAAGTCATCACCATAACAAGGAACATGGGCTCTCTCTTTTTTTCTTATTGATTTCCCAACCTTTATTTAGCACATTTATTTTTACCTGCTGTTCTGCAATGAATGTGCCCCCCCCCCCCCCCCCCAGCCTTTGTACCATGTGTAGCAGTGTGCTGAGGAGTGAATGTTCCGAGGTGTGATAACCCCTGTCGCTCCCTGAAGATAACCACTGTTGAGTTCAAAAGGTCGTGCCTCTGATATGAAGAAACTGGGTGTTTGAATTTCACCAGATTTTAAATAAACGGAAGGTTGATGACTGATAGCTCTCCTGTCAGTGTATGTTCTTTATGACCCTTATAATCCCCCTTCTCATTACACTGGTACAGTAAGGACCTTAGTGAACCTGACGGGATATAAACACTTATCTTGTTGGATTTGCTTGATATTTAGGAATTACATTTCAGCCGTAGACCTTTAAACCTCATGATGCCATGTTGCCGGTGCTGTTTTGGTCACATTGTGGTATATTTTGGCATATTTTACCATGTTTCCGGTATGAACATGGTGACGAGCTGAAAGCTAGACATATTTTGATAAGCTAAAGGTGCTATAGATAACATTGAGCCACTAGATGTCCCACTATAGCACCAGCATGTCTCAACGAGCAGCATGTTTATCCAATCAGGTGTATTCTGTAAGTAGGGAGGGGATACACACACAACATATAAACAACATTCATTTTGGACCCGGCAAACTTTTTTAAATGATAAAATCATCAATCAATAATTTATTTGGGGGAAAAGCAATACTTTTATTCTGCACCTTTCTAAAAGCTCTGGATGTTTTTTTTTTATGATTAGTCTCCATAAAATGTTTATCTATTGCACCTTTAATGTTGCAACATAGTGAGCCAATGTGTAGACAATGAATGGGGCTCTGACTATGCAAAAGAGCCCTGCTTGGTATCGCACTTTGTTTAATTATTTTGTTTTGGTCTGACATGTGGGTTAAATTGACTGGGGATTGGGGGGGGGGGTGCTATTGCTGACCACACCTCAGGCTCTGCCAAGAGAAATTCACACTAATAAGTTACTAAACTCTCCAACCCACACAAAGTATGTACAGGGCAACAGTGGATCAGGAGGTTAGAGCGGTCGCCTGGTAATCCGAAGGTTCCTGGTTCGATTCCCACACGTCCCAGCAGTGTGTAGAAGTGTCCTCGAGTACACTGTACACCTAACCCCTAATTGCTCCTGTTGAGCAGGTTGGCACCTTCCATGGTGGCCTCCACTGTCGTGTTTGAGTGAATGTGAGGCATTCTGCGCGAAGCGCTATATAAATGCAGCATTTACCATTTACCATGTAAACAAAGTGCAATACCAAGCAGGACTATTTTACCTAGAGGTCGCCGTTTTGATGGAATTACTGATTCTACCTTTAAAGCATCTCCCTAGTACTAGAGTGAGACATGTTAGAGTGATAGGGAAGAGGTCACCTGCTATGTCTGGAACAACTAGAGATGCCATCAGTCAGGTTGACTGACTGGGTAGCGGAGGAATCATCCCTGTCTTCTTAACCCTATTGCCATTTAACAGCCTATTAATACCACGGGGAGACGTGACATTAGCTTGTCTTCTTAACGGCGTTTTAATGAATTGTTTATGCCCGGTTTAATGATGTATATTGTGGCCCTGTAATGTGCCCTAATGACGGAGAACGAGGCGTCCTCTGCCCGAGTGTTAATTCGGAGCCGCTTCCCTCAATGATTAGCTCTCAAACCACCGGCATCGCTGCCGCTCGTGCCGCACAGCCGCTACCGCCGCGCTTGTGATTCATGGAGGCTTTCCGCTCGACGCTGCGGCTTGATTTCTCGCTGTCGCGCTCCTGTGTGGCGCTGATGGACGCACCCGGGCCGGAGCCTCGGAGGGGATCCACAGCAATTAGTTTGGCTTTTTATTTGTCTTTCAAGAGCTTACAGACAAAGCCGGATGGATATGCAGGGGAGACATATGGATGAGAAATATTGACCCTGAATAATAAATTCCAAATTACAATGTAAACAAGGAAGGAATGGTTGGCGGTATGACGTGAGGTTGCCACGCCCTCCCTCCTCCCCCCGCACACTTTAGTTTATCCACCACCCTCTCTCTCTCTCTCTTTCTCTCTCTCTCTCTCTCTCTCTCTCTCTCTCTCTCTCTCTCTCTCTCTCTCTCTCTCTCTCTCTCTCTCTCTCTCTCTCTCTCTCTCTCTCTCTCTCTCTCTCTCTCTCTCTCTCATATCTCGCGTTTTTCTTTTCTGCTCCTTCTTGCCTATTCTTTTCTCCCTTTCTTTCTCTTTCTCGACCTTTATTTAAGGGGAGACCACCCACCTAGATAGGGGAAAAAATAATAAAGGATGAAATCATTTGCAAACATCTTAATTGTTTATAATAGTAAAAAAATATATATATTAAAAAAAAATTGGTTGCATAATTTTATTACCCAAAAGGGGCGTGGTTTATTCAAATGAGCCATTTTTGCATGTTACCCCGAGCAAAATTTAGCTAAAATCGATGATATATAGATATTTTCTCATGGTTTTTCATGTTACTACATTAAAAAACTAACTTTTTGTTAGAGGATTTTTTGATATGCCACCCAAACAGGGATTTATGACCTTTTATGACCCCCTAGTCATAAGAAATCTATTTTTCGCATACATTTTTTGTATAACATTTTCTAAAAATATGATATATCAAAATATCCTCTAACAGAAAGTTGTGGTATATGGATAGGAGGAAACGTGGCCAGTTTGGTATGTGGAGGTACTAGAGAAATTGAGATTTTTAGTTTTATGTGTAATACAAACTCATAAAATCTCATTTTGAGAAAAACGCCTTTAAAATTTTGTATTGTCTGTATATCAGGCTATGTATGACATATCAACAAACCCTTTGGCACAAAGAAGCAGGATATAGATATGAATAAAGGTGGAAAGTTTGGTGTGTGTAGATGCTAGGGAAATGGTACATGTCCAGTGAGCTGGATACAATCCTACCTGGAGGGGAGAGAACAGATGGTGGAGGTAAACGGTACCCAAAGAACACCTATACGGGAGACTGCAATTAGAAACTGGCCCCTACAAATGTCCTAACCCAGTTGTACAGTAAATGACCAAGTATGGCTTTGTCAGTATTCCAATGTACAGTGTAAATTGGAAACGCCTTCAAAGTTCTGTATTGTAAAATGGCATATTTTTTTTTAAACTGCTATTTACAAACACAACACCCAATCAAACCATTAGTAATAGACAACCTAAACACATGCCTGATAACTGAATAACATAATAACATAATAATAATGATGTAGTAGTAACAGTGTAGTAACAAACAACACAACCGATTACTGTACCCCCTAATAGGCAAAAAAGATATTTGAATAGATATCACTATGAAAATTTCCCAGTTTGTTATGTACATATAAACTAAGAAAAAATGTATTGCAAGTTTTCTGAATTTTATGTTTATATATTCAAATGAGGCACTTCCCCATTCAATATGTGCACATTTATGGATGTGATCATGCAAAATAAGCAACTAAATGTGTTTTTTTTAAGTTGTATTGTCACTAGTTTGAAAGAAGACATGTAAAGGGGCAACATTATACAAAAATCTCAAAATTGCCCCAAAATCAGGAAATTGTATTTTATTCGGTTGTCTCCCCTTAAACTCGTGGGACACTGAGGTTTCCCTCATTTACCGTGACGCCGCGTAAACAAATACAATAGATAGAATAACACAAAGATAAAAACAAGTAATCACAGCACAATAAAATCAAGTTAAAATAAGATAAAAACAGGAAACAAGGAACAGGAAAAGCAGACTAAAAGCAATTACAAAATAAATTACTTGTCAATTAAGAATTACTTTTTGAATGAAGAACAAAACCTCCTATCTGCATAAAGAAAAGTGGGGGAAAACCTCATATCTGCACTTTGTGAGGCACTAATACCTGGTTGGTATTGTGTTAACACATAATATAGTAATATAGTCCAAAAACAATGTATTGTATTAGGTATCCTTAAAAAATTGCAGTCTACATTTACATTTTGTCATTTTGACGCGTTTGTCCAAAGCGACTTAGATGTTCTGTACGACAAGTCAGCAGGAAGGGTACAACTCTTTCAGCTGAGTAACAATGATCAAACAGTGCTGAAACGTGGGTGCTGCAGTATTGAGTGCATAGACAATATATGATTCGGTATGAAACATTCTGCAAGAAAACCACACGAAAACAACACTTTTTAAAAAATGTGAATTTTTCAGATATAGGAGGCATTGTTCCTCTTGCTCTTTCTTTCGTCCCCTTTCTTTCCTTCTCCAATCCCTTCTTCCCCTCCCTCCCTCCCCCCTCCCTTTCTCCCTCATCATCCTCCTTCACCCGTGTCGTTCCACGTCCTCTCTGTGTGAGAAACCACATGACTGGCACCACCAGAATATACCGTGACTTAAAATCCCCGGCACCCCAGCCGAGCCGGGGCGGCGTCGTGGTGGTAATCGTCTTCTCCTTCAGTGAGACACATGTCTGCGGAGAAGCGCTGTGGTCTGTCTCCGGCGAGCCGCTCTCAGACTGAGGGGAGGCAGGGAGAGACCTGCCTGAGGGAGAGACCTCTCCCTGATACCCATCATTATGTGGCTTCTTGTCCCCTCTCTGGTTTCCCGGCTTGGAGGCCCATCACTGAGACATCCATGTCACTCTTATCACCACGTTGTCTAACCTTATTTATGTTTAGAGGAATACAAGACCAGCGCGTGAGTGGGAGAGGGGGGGGGGGGGGTAACTTTTACTTTGACTGGAGTACTGTTTGTACTTAAGTACAGTTTTTGAGGTACTTAGACTTGATGATTCAGAGATAACTCTGACTTCTTTGAACAGCACAAATTACATGGAATTTGATCTTTTCAATTCTGATTTGGGCCACTTCCATATTTGATCATATTTTGGGACCCTCTCGAAAACGAGATACTGTATCTCAATGTGGTTTTCCCAATAAAATAATTTCAATATATCACTTTCAAAACAGGTCGGATTTTTTGCAATGCAACCTCAGTCTGAACAGTCATGCGACTTTTATGCGACTTTTATGTCAGTCTAGGTTGACATTTGTCACAATTGTTTACATGATCCATCTTCTTCAGCCAAACAAACAAGATCTGATCAGAGCAATAAAAAAGCAGGGGGCCTTTCTGTGTGGAGTTTGCATGTTCTCCCTGTGTTCGCGTGGGTTTCCTCTGGGTACTCCGGTTTCCTCCCACACCATAAAGACATGCATGTTAGGCAGGGACTATAGATGAAAACTAGCTCATTAGCTAATTCTGGCACATTTACATTGATGTGGAAACTGAAGATGTTGATTAATGTGCACTGTCCCTGGGTATTTTTTTTTTTTATAAATTACTTAAACTTAAATCAGAATTGAACACTAAGGCTTGCAGTGTGAACATAGGCTTAGTATTTTAGTGTACTTTGTACTTTTTTACTCTACTATATTACAAATTGAACATTCTTTTACCCAACTACATCTATCTGAACCCTGCAGTTGTAGGTGTTACTCTGAAGAAAAGGATTTTGCACACAAAACATACAGTGATGCGATGATGCTGCACTTTCAAAGTTCAAGTCTGCCACCTTTTCAAAGGATGCCATCAGAGCCAGCGTACAGTAACTGCGCCACCAACCACTTTACCAAAACCTTTAGAGGTAAATGCATCAAGGCTCCAATGATCCTGAGCACTGAGATACTAGAAATGTGTATAGAATTTGTACAATTACTTTTGGCATTTAAATACATTGTCAAATGCTTTAAAAGCCGCACTTATGTCTACTTTCAACCTCATTCTCCCAGACAGAGTTAGGCCCATGTAGGACCCACAGCCTCATTCTCCCCGACAGAGTGAGGACCATGTAGGACCCAAAGCTTCATTATCCCTGTCAGAGTGAGGACCATGTAGGCAGGCACGTGCACTGCACACATAGAGCCCAAGGGGTGCTTGAGCACCTGCCTTTTTGAGCCTCATAAAAAAAGTGCCCTTTTTGAAAGAAAAAAATAATAATAACCTTTTTTTTTTTTTTTTAACGCATATAGACTGCCCTTCCAACTGAAAAATGTCAGGATACCTATATAAAAATATTAGGTAAAGAGAGAGAGATGCCCCATATTCCATTGCAGTTTGCACGGCCTCCTCAGCGTGCCTCTTCGCGGACCTATATTTTATGCATAGCGTGGGTGGTGATGATGATGATGATAGAAACCGCTGTGGCACATACAGTTGAATGCTGGTATTACACTCATTGAGGGACACGAAGAAGTCAAGTCCGATGGGATTTGGGAATCTCAAATACAAATCGGGATTGGAATAAAAAATGCATTTATATTAAACAATACAGAATATACAGCACTTCTTGGGGTCTGTAGGGTAAGCACTTATTCCCTCCCCCCTGAACATTTATGGAGCTGTATGGACCTTTTAAGTCAGTGATAAAAGTGTCTTTCAAGGATAAGTGAGCTCCTGCACTGATTATTATAGTTCAATATTCAATATTTGATCACCAAAACCCCCCAAAAAGCATAAAAAGGGCCCCCCCCCCCCCCCCACCCGAAAAGAGCCCTTAAAAATCGGGCACAGGTATAGTGCCCTTTTCAGCCTTTGAGCACCTGCCCCTCTAAAGTCCTGTGCACGTCCCTGCATGTAGGATCCACAGCCTCATTGCAAACGGTTACATTTAGTCAACGCTTTTATCAAAATCGACGTACAGATTGTGTGAAGGACACCGTCAGTGAGGCACACACTTCCGGGCAAACATTAGTAAATCTAGCAGGCTGCACCTTTAAGTAAAGGACTTGTGTACTTTTTCCAACAATGCAGGACCAGGCTGGACTGTGTCTCCTGATAATGTCTCAGCATTAAGATCATCTTCATCCCACTTATTTCTAATGGACACAGATGGAGGTTTAGTGCTTAGATACTTTAGACTAGCGTTTCCTTCCTCTTCTTCTTTTTTTTTTAAAGGACAGTATTATTTTCCTATTATTGTTCCGTATTGAGACAGTAGAAAAGCTGAGAGGGAGACAGTGAAGAGGAGCCACATGAGAGAGGGTTCTGGTGGGATCTGATCTCAGGGCCCACGGGGCTGTGGTTCCAGAGTCTCAACCACCACCCCGTCTCTGCGCAGAATGGATCTGAGGCCTGTTTCTGGTGGGTGGTCTCTCCTTTTCTCTTTTCTCTCTTTCTCTCCCTCTCTCTCTCTCTCTCTCTCTCTCTCTCTCTCTCTCTCTCTCTCTCTCTCTCTCTCTCTCTCTCTCTCTCTCTCTCTCTCTTTCTTTCTTTCTTCTTTCTTTCTTTCTTTCTCTTTCTTTTCTTTCTTTCTTTCTTTCTTTCTTTCTTTCTTTCTTTCTTTCTTTCTTTCTTTCTTTCTTTCGTTCTTTCTTTCTTTCTTTCTTTCTTTCTTTCTTTCTTTCTTTCTTTCTTTCTTTCTTTCTTTCTTTCTTTCTTTCTTTCTTTCTTTCTTTCTTTCTTTCTTTCTTTCTTTCTTTCTTTCTTTCTCTATCTCTTTATTTTCTGTCTTTCTTTCTCTATCTCTATCTCTTTCTTTCTTTCTTCTTTCTTTCTTTCTTTCTTTCTTTCTTTCTTCTTCTTTCTTTCTTTCTTTCTTTCTTTCTTTCTTTCTTTCTTTCTTTCTTTCTTTCTTTCTTTCTTTCTTTCTTCTCTTTTCTTTCTCTTTCCTTTCTCTTCCTTATCCTTGTCCCCTCGTCTTTCCCAGTATGTTTTAATGAACGCGGCTCTGCTGGTTTGACTCTATTTGGTCCCCGGGCTGGAAAAGAAGCTTCATATTACTGGATGGGACGTTTTGGTTTTGGTTCTGGTTCTGGTTCTGCAAAACCTCTTCATGTTAGACATTTTTTCCAAGCACTTTTTTAGTTCTACAGTAAATACAATAAATTATTCTCATCTGACCAGGGATGTCCTAGACTCAGGGTGAACCTACCTGAACTCTGTTTATCCACTGTTCTAATTAGCTAAATGGAGCTTTCTACATGTTTAAGCTGATATGAATCTTTATGATCGATTATAGTAAATAGTTACATACAAATGTGTTTTTTTAGAAGCATTTACTAAATAACACTATTATTATACACTTTCTTTCTTTCTTTCTTTCTTTCTTTCTTTCTTTCTTTCTTTCTTTCTTTCTTTCTTTCTTTCTTTCTTTCTTTCTTTCTTTCTTTCTTTCTTTCTTTCTTCTCTTTCTCTCTTTCATTCATTCTTTCTGTATCTCTTTTTGTTACTGTGGTCATCACTGACTACAGTTCATTTTATTCTACTAATGCATCACTGCCCCAAGACCCCCCCCCCCTGCTCTCCCATCCAAGGCTTATATCCTGACAAAAGGGCCATAAAGGGTATTAGTGACAGGGAACCATTTAGAGTGTGATGGCCCTTCCTAGTGGAGGATGCACCACAGAAGGCACATGAGATGGCCTCGCTGAGGGATGAGCATGTTGCACAAACAGGGTGAGCAATTAGCCTGAATAATTATGCGCTGAAGGGAGACACGTTTCGCCCCGCTGATCAGCAAAGTTCACGCAAAGTTATAATTAAACAATAACTCGTTTACAAATGAACGCACACGAGCGCTTGTGTACTTAAGTGCGGCGTAGTGTATTAGCTGTGATGCGTCTGAGTGAGACTGAAGAACAACAATGTCAAACGGTGGAATTATGTTCAGCTTGTGAGCCTGTATCTGTTATCTGTCTGCGAGAGGAGGGATGTGTGGGTGTGTGTGTGTGTGTGTGTGTGTGCATATTTGGAAGATGTCTAAGGGGGAGAGAGAGAGAGAGATGGTGAGTGACTGACTGACTGACTGAGGTCTATAACTACAAAAACACAAGAGGGAGACTATTATAAAAAAAAGAAAAAAAGCCATCTATGATTTCAATGGGGTAGTTATGAAATAATTAATTGGGTTATATAGACAGGTTTAGAAACATACCATGTCCACACCAATCAGCAATACTGAATCATGTGAATGAGTTGCCCCCTACATGTGTTGAGCTGTGGCACTATAAAAGTACACCGGGGCTCTATGGAGAAACCATGACACTCCACTGACTAAAGGTATAATGGAACTCTATGAAGAAACAATGTCCAGGCACGCACTCCAGGTTTTTCCATTCTGAAGAAGGTGTGTTCACACCGAAATGTCATGATATGATTTCAGGCTGCCAATAAATTTGGAAAAACCTGGAGTGCGTGCCTGGACATTGTTTCCCTATATTTTATGTATGATATCAGAGGTTACAGCACCCAGGGTCAAGTCTAGTGAGGTAAGCGCGTTCTACTACTTTTTTCAACTCTATGAAGAAACCATGACACTCCCCTGACTAAAGGTATAATAGGGAGGTGTAGTCTGACGTCACTGGTTGTTCCACCCGTAGGGCCTATAGGGATTTATCATTGGGAAAATGGATTATCGGCTATTGTAACAATTCTGCCGCATGGAAATTGAAAAGCTTTACATTTTTGCACAAAATGAGTTCCCTTCTATCACTAAGATTATTGTTTAAGCATTTTTGGTTGAAATACAATTTTATGATTAATTGCGAATATTTTCATGTTGAGCTATAGATTGTGGATGAATAAGCACAGAAATGTACACCATGCAAATGTTAATGCTTTATTTGTTTTAAAGGAGACAATTTAGAAATGGGCAATGGGGAAATACATTGCGTTGGACAGAGGGTGGAACACGAAAAACGGCAATGACGTAACCACTACACCTCCCTATGGAGCTCTATAGAGAAATCATGACACTCCCCTGACTAAAAGTATAATGGAGCTCTATGAGGAAACCATGACACTCCCCTGACTAAAAGTATAATGGAGCTCTATGAGGAAACCATGACACTCCCCTGACTAAAAGTATAATGGAGCTCTATGAGGAAACCATGACACTCCCCTGACTAAAGTATAATGGAGCTCTCTCTATGAAGAAACCATGACACTCCCCTGACTAAAAGTTGTTTCAAATGAAAACGGTTGGATGTCATTTTCGCTAGCATGGCTAAAAAAATGCATGTATCGTCTGCCTCGTTGTTCTGACCAGGATTACGTTCCTTTCTGCCTCCTTGATGCACACATCGATTCTGACGTAGAGGAGAAACCTGTCTATGTGTGAAAAAGGAAGACCGTCTACGATTTCAATGGGGTAGTGATGAAAACAAACATTGGATTATACATGCAATGCCTGATAAACAGAATGTTAGGAAGCTATAGGCCTATTA
Source organism: Notolepis coatsorum (assembly GCF_963971535.1). NCBI lineage: Eukaryota > Metazoa > Chordata > Actinopteri > Aulopiformes > Paralepididae > Notolepis > Notolepis coatsorum. The sequence goes on along the minus strand of NC_140183.1, from coordinate 21,814,569 downwards.
GGATAGTTAGCTTCTTGCACACAGGGACAATGTAGCTGTAGGCCCAAGTTTGCTTTGTCTATTAGCCTTTGTACATGTTACTTGTTCTTTGAATGCAAAAAGTAAACATTTAACAACTGAATATAACAATTAAAAATGAAATACCATCAGCTACAGTCAGGCCTTACGGTGAAGTAGAATACATGTGCATATTGTCAGTATTGATTCTCAGGGTCTGACTCCAAGAATCAGCTACAGTCAGATGTTGTTATTATTGTGCGGTTGTTGATAATAATAATAATACATTTTATTTGTATAGCGCTTTTCAAAACAGGGTTGCAAAGTGCTTCACAGAACAGTAAAACAGTTAAAAAGCACTAACGAAGAACTCCATCAAAGAAGAGCAAAAGGGAAGTGAGAAATTTGTTAACAGAAACAATTATAAAAATGAAAATAAAATAAAACTACCATGAAAAAGCTTGTACGTAAAAGTGTGTTTTGAGAAGAGACTTAAAATATGTCACTGATTTTGCTAGTCTGAGATTCTCAAGCATGGAGTTCCACAGCTGAGGGGCCTGGACAGCAAAAGCTTGGTCACCTTTGGTGGTTTTGATTGATTGATTGAAAAGTTTATTAACAGATTGCAGAATGGGTACAGTACAGTACAGCTCAATACATACAATTGTTAAGGGGATGCAGACCAGAGAAAGACTTTCGTCTTGTTTACATCAGGGTCCCCCATTTTCAATTCATCATAACATATATGACATACATGACATACAGATAGACAGTACTGCTACATCTATACATTTATGACATATCAAATTTGCAAATACAGTACTGTTTGTGATACAAAAGTGTCCAGAAAAGGAGTGTATATACATTTGGCGTAGAAACTGTACATTGGAGGAGGTTGGTTGGGTGGGGTGGGGTTGGGTGGGTTGGGTGAGGGCTGTACATTGGAGGTGGGGGGGGGGGGGGGGGGGGGGGTTGGGTAGGGGACACACACACATTTTACACTGTACATTGGAATATTGACAAAGCCTTACTTGGTCATTTACTGTACAACTAGGTTAGGACATTTGTAGGGGCCAGTTTCGAATTGCAGTCTCACGTAGGTGTTTTTTGAGAGTGTTTTTGAAGGTGGGTAGTGATTCACATTCCTTTACAGCTTTAGGCAGGGCGTTCCACATTGATGTGGCATAATTGCGAAACGTGTTTAGTCCCTTGTTTGAGCCGAATCTGGGTTTTACATGATTTGTGGAGCTCCCTCTGGTGTTGTGATCGTGGTATTCACTGACCTTTGGGAAGTATTTTGACATGTACATGGGTACCTTGGTCGCGTAGTGTATCTTGTAGACCAGGCCCATTGCAAGTTGCTGTACTCTGTCGTCTACTCTAAGCCATCCTAGGTTGTCAAAGTGGGCAGGGGTGAGGTGGGTTCTAGGAGTCAGGTCAAGTAGTAGTCTGACTAGCTTGTTTTGAGATGTTTGTAATTTGTTTTTTAGTGCCTTTGAGGTGCTTTGGTACCATGAGGTGCAAGCATAGTCGTAGTACCCTTGAATGAGTGCTCCTGCTAGAGTCTTCAGGGTATTCTTGTTTACCAGAGAGGAGATCCGGTACAAGAATCGCGTTCGTTGGTTGACTTTTTTTATTACATTGGATGCCATTTTGTCACAGGAAAGATTAGCCTCTAGGATGGAACCCAGGTAGGTAATTTCATCTTTCCTTGTGATAATATTGTCACCCACTGTAACCGAGAAGCCGTCGGTCTTGCTGAGTTTGTTATTTGAACCGAAGAGAATGGACTCTGTTTTGCCCATGTGTAATGATAGTTTGTTGTCGGCGAGCCATATGCAGATTTTGCCTAGTTCCGAGCTGAGGGCTTTTTCAACCTGTAACTTGTTCTTGTCAGAGACCAGCAGGGCTGAGTCGTCCGCAAACAGGAACAAGTTGCAGTCACAAGCTGACGACATGTCATTTGCATAAATTAGGAATAGTAGCGGTCCTAGTATGCTTCCTTGTGGAACACCACAGCTCACTGTGAGGGGGGGGGATAGGGTACCGTTTACTTCCACCATCTGTTCCCTCCCCTCCAGGTAGGATTGTATCCAGCTCACTGATAAACTATCAAAACCAATTGGTAAGACGTGTTTTAAGAACAACCAGTATACTCTACCCTATATGGATCTCAGGCTCATAGGGACTAACAGGTCTGAAATGTAACTCAGAGCCTTGTAAAAAACAACTTAAATCAGAAAAATCTTAAAATCAATTCTAAAGATTACAGGCAACCAGTTAAGAGAGACATGGATGGGTATTGTGGTCTCATCTCATAGTTAGTTGTCCTAACCCAACCCCCTCCAATGTACAGTAAATGTCCTAACCCAATAATACACAAGACCCTCTTCTTGGAACCAAGTAAGGTTTCGTAAATATTCCAATGTACAGTTTTGCTTGTACAGTTGTACAGTTTCCCCCACCCTGCCTACCCAACGACACGGCACGGACCAAGTCACCTGCCTCAGTGGGACATAAGTAAGCCTAGTGTTGTCCGCATAGCACTGGAACTGGACATTGTGTTTACGAATGATATCCCCCAAGGGAAGAATGTAAATTGAAAACAACAAGGGACCCAAATTCGGACCCTGAGGAACACCACAAGAGAGGGGGGCAGAGAGGAAGTGGCTTTACCTATACCAACAGAAAGACTTCTCCCAGTGAAGATAGAAGATAAACCAATGAGAGCCGAGCCCCGGATTCCAAGCCATTTTTCAAGATGGTAAATTAAAATACTATGATCAGCCTTCAGAAGCAGAGCTCAGATCAAAGAGGTCTTAAGCCCGACGGGTCCGGTACCGGACCCATGCCATAAATCCATCTCTTTAGACTGTATGACATAATATTGCATTACTTTTTTTTTCAAATGTAACCAAGAGTAAAGACCATAATCCTGTCAAAACAGCAGTCATAGTGTATATTTTCAACAATACGTTTGTTACCAATAGGTTAAAGTGTTATTCGTGAAATATCAGTTTAGGAATTGTATTCATAAGCTAGCGAATATCGGAAATAAATGCGAGCCGCCATTTTGTTTGTAGTCATTATGATGAAGGACACTCTGGGCTTTCAATGAGCGTCAGAATTTCGAAAGACGACACTACCCAGCTCAAGCCAGCTTCTGTCAATCAAATTACTTGTGGATTTTTATTTCTGACGGACCAGTTTCCATAATAAAAAGTAACTGTATTTACAGTAGATTTCATTCACGGTTCTTGCTGCACGCCTGGACGGGTCGGCCCCAGGCATAGGCAAAATAGGCGGAGGCCTAGGGTGCCCTCAAATGGCCAAGGGCCGTTTTGCACCTCAAAAATTTTTTTTTGTATCTATATCTATTGAATTAAAGCCCCATTTCAGGCGACAAGATCCGCGGTTCTCGAGTTACATGCCTTCTCTGTCGAATGCATTGGAGTCAATGAGAAAATGGTTTTCTGAGCTATTTCTTTTCTCACTTTTTACCAAAACCGCTCCTAATCTCTAATTATTATTATTATTTTTTATTATCTTTTTCCCCCCTCTTTTTTTCCGATTTTTCTCCCATCCCACTGTTAGTCGTTATGCCAATTCCCAGTCCCCTTCCTGGTTGTTGCGCACTCCCCCGTACTGTTGGTCCGGGAGGCCGGAGACTGTCACATGCTTTCCTCTGACGCATGTGCAGCCAGCCGGCAGCCAGCCTGGCAGCGCAGATTCCCACCGGGAGAGTGTAACGTGTGGAAGGTCACACTACCTCCCTCCAGATCCTACCCTCGCTGTGCAGGCGCACCAACCGAACTGTAGGGGTCGCTGTCCACAATGCCCAGGACCCACCCATCAGCTTTCCCACCCCTAACACTGCCAATTGTGTTAGTATGAACGGCCAGCCAAGCTGATAGCAACGCAGAGAGCTGGACTCAAACCCAGCGTCTCCAGCGTTGATGGCGAGCGCCTTGCCCACTACACCACCTAGCCGCCCTAATCTCTCATTTCTGAACGGATTTTTATGAAATTTGGACATATACTACACAAGACTTCAGGCTATGGACCCAGGTTGTTTTTTCAGCCTATTCTTTTGGAAATACTACTTTTGGACTACTAATTACTACAAAAAACGTGAGTAAGAAGTTTTTCTACAACTCAAGTTCAGACCTATGTCACTCTATTTCATTAACACTAAAAGTGAATTTTCTTTATTGTATCAGAAACTTCAGAATTGTCATCTTTCAAAAGAGACGAGATGAGACTGATCGACACAGAAAGGAAGAGATGACGTGGGGTTTTAACCAGGTTGGTCACCATCATTCAGTCATTAGCTGAGAGAAACTTGAGCCTTAGGGGAACATCTGATGGCAGTGGCAACTTCCTTAAACAGGTGCAGCTGATGGCAATGTACGATCCTGTAATGAAAGACCACAAAAACCCTGCTTTACGCTGAACTAAATATACAATACTGTACTTATTGTTGTGCGCCCGTGCTTAAGACTGTTTCAGTGGCCGCGGCCGCGCGCAAGTGGCGCTTTTCAGAATCTCGCCTAGAGCTGCTGAAATGCTAGGGCCGGCCCTGCGCCTGGTGATACTAAATCCAAATTGAATTCTGCCATTGGAAAGAGTAGATTTGGCCCGATCCATAGATGTGCAACTTGGCTATAATAAGGTTATTTATACGCCTGATATTCTATATTCTATAATAATATTTCAAATAGCATGTGTCCGGATGGCAGAATTCAGTACTGTATCTACAAAACCTTCTGTTTAATCATCTTCCCTTTATTAATTTGCTTAGATCTTTTGTACACGTGATCTCGAGAAGGTGCTGAACGAGCTCAGTGGCAGTTTTTCATGTCTGGTCATTTTTAGCATGGTGTTATTCACCGTCAAAGATGCAAAGAAAAATCATAATTTATATTCTCCTTTGTTTCATCACAATTTACTCAAGCCTAGTAACAGACACAATATTTCTGACACTGGGAATACATTCCCTGAGATCCATAGATGTCCCTAGATACCAAGAACATGCAAATTGACCTTGTAGACGTGGAGAAATATTCCATTTACTTAGGTATGTATTTTAGGCGGATGTTCAGAAAATAGGGCTTAACAGGTTAACGTCACAAGAATCAGCAGCAAGCAGTAGATCATTTGACAACCTTGACAAGAGCTGTGTCATGTAGCGCACAAAATAATACTCACAAATATTACTGTTATTCATAAAACAATTGGTTGACAAAGAGATGAGCTCAAATGGGTTTGCAAGGCAGGGGGGGTCAGAGGAGATCCAGAGGTCTGCTGCCTGATCCCCTCTGTTTTGTTTATGAAATGATCAAGGAACTCGTCACATTTTTCACTGGCGGCTTCTATTAGCTGACTGGAAGGGGGATTGATCACTGAGTCAATGGTCTGAAATAGAACCCTGAGATTGTGACAGTGGCTACAAATTAGATTAGAAAAATAGGAATTCCTGTCATCGTTCACAGCGCTCCGGTTATGTGGACATCAACCATTTGAGAGTGTAGTGAAACCACAAGCTTATCCTTTTTCCCCTTGCGTTCCGCTTTCCTGCGTCGCGTTTGAATGTCCATTGTCTGGTGATTAATCCAAGGCAGGGAGTTCTGTTTCACATTCTCCTCTTTAAAAGGTGCAACAGAGTCAAGACTATTCTAGCAGGATTCATTACCGTCTGAAACTGGCTCATCAGTGGAGTAATAATGAGGTCGCTTAGAAGCACTGGGGGGAAGCAGCTGAGAAGCACTGGGGGGAAGCAGCTGAGAAGCACTGGGGGGAAGCAGCTGAGAAGGACTGGGGGTAAGCAGCTGAGAAGGACTGGGGGGAAGCAGCTGAGAAGCACTGGGGGGAAACAGCTGAGCTGAGTGGGAAGTGAGAGAAGGGATGGAGGAGTGAGGTACAGGAGGAGTGAGGAGGAGGGGGGTACAGGAGGGGGTACTGGAAGGGGGTACAGGAGGAGTGAGGTACAGGAGGAGGGAGGAGGAGGGGGTACAGGAGGTGGTACTGGAGGGGGGTACAGGAGGAGTGAGGTACAGGAGGGGGTACTGGAGGGGGGTACAGGAGGTGGTACTGGAGGGGGGTACAGGAGGAGTGAGGTACAGGAGGAGTGAGGAGGAGTGAGGAGTGAGGTACAGGAGGTGGTACTGGAGGGGTGTACAGGAGGAGTGAGGTACAGGAGGAGTGAGCTACAGGAGGAGTGAGCTACAGGAGGAGTGAGGTACAGGAGGAGTGAGGTACAGGAGGAGTGAGGTACAGGAGGAGTGAGCTACAGGAGGAGTGAGGTACAGGAGGAGTGAGCTACAGGAGGAGTGAGGTACAGGAGGAGTGAGCTACAGGAGGAGTGAGCTACAGGAGGAGTGAGGTACAGGAGGAGTGAGGTACAGGAGGAGTGAGGTACAGGAGGAGTGAGGTACAGGAGGAGTGAGCTACAGGAGGAGTGAGGTACAGGAGGAGTGAGGTACAGGAGGGGGGAGGTACAGGAGGAGTGAGGTACAGGAGGAGTGAGGTACAGGAGGAGTGAGGAAGAGGGAGGAGTGAGGTACAGGAGTAAATAAGAACGATATTCCATTTGTTCCATCCAGTTTAATAAAAGAAGAAAACAATATACAAACAAGTCTTGGACGATTGCAGGTGTATTTACAAATAGCGTCTCAACTTCCTGTTCCGGTCGCTGCGCTACTGTGCAGGACCGTCTATTATAGAGGCGCTGTCTAGATATTCTCTATCTCCCCCAGAGTCTTTAACATACTGTGTAAAGGCTGAGAAAAAATAAAAATAAACGAACACACAAGAATTTGGACAAATACCTGTATAACCCACACCCAGGTTATGTGACTATAAATCATGTGTCCATTATGTGACTAGCCCATGAAATAGTCCCTGTGCCAGGCAGGCACTCTGGTTGCCCTGGTGGATCGGCGTAAGTCCGCCCTAGGTGCAGGGGACGACACAGTGGGCCCCGGTGGGGGATCGGCTCCCGGGTCCAAAGGGGCCGGTGGTGACGCCTGAAGGATCGTGTGCGAAGCAGGCGGCGTCCCACGCCGGGGTTGGCTCGCCAACGTGAGTACCGGTGGCGATGTGGGGGACACAAGGTCGCAGTAGGGGTCAGGCAGACGTGGTGTCACAACGAGTGATGGTGGTACGGTGACACGGGTCGCCAGGTCGTTGTAAATTGATAGAGGAGGTGGAAGGTTGTTGCGAACAGGGCTGAACTTGCGCAGGAACCTCCTGTTCCGAAGTGTGACTCTGCCCGAGCCGTCGACCTTGACCACGTATTGGCGTACCTCCACAACACTGCCAGTCCTGTCCCATTTGTTGGGGTAGGGCCCTGTCTGGTTCTGTACACGGACCATGTCCCCTACCATGAGTGGCGGGAGGCGTTTTGTGTGCTCCGCCCAGGCATCCGCTGTGCGGATGTGGTGTTTGCGGAGAGCCTCCTCCCTTGCCGTCAGTGTCTCACGCCAGGTCTCGTGTGGTCTGTACTTCCCAGGTACAACCGGGATGAAGTCACGTATCGGGCGGCCGAAGACACACATTGCCGGAGATATTTTTGTGTCAGGGTCAGGTGTGTTACGATATTGCAGGATCGCTCTCTGCACAGCATCTGTGTCAAGCTCCCCCTTTGGGCCGGTGTTGTCAGTGATAAGGCGTTTCATTGTCTTTACCCCAATCTCAGCGCGGCAGTTGCTGTGGGGGAAGGCCACAGATGAGAGGCGGTGGTGTACACCCCATCTGTATAGAAATTACCTGGTCTCGGTGGAGGTGAACTCTGGGCCCCCGTCCGATGTGAGCTCTTCTGGCGTCCCGTACGTCACGAAGGCCCGACGTAGGTGATTTATGAGGCCGGCGGGGTTGGCGGCGCTCCAGGCTGTGAAGGTGCCATCCGGTGGCAGTGCTCGCAGTTCCTCCGAGTGGCGCTGATGTCAGCCGACATGCCTGGCCAGAACACAGAGGATTCTGCGCGGGCGGTCATCATCGATACACCCTGGTGGGCAGCGTGTAGGGTGCTCAGCACTTCTCTGCGGAGTGAGAATGGTATAATTACCCTGTCCTTGTACAGGACCACCCCATCAGTTGATGTGATGTTCTCACGGTACTGGTGGAAGTCACGGATCGTCGTCGGCATCTAGAATTTTGAGTCTGGGATGCCGTCCGTCGTCATTTCCTCCAGGGTGCGCATCTCACCATCGCTGCTGGTGGCCTCCCTGACACGATCCCATGTCACTGACCGCAATGATTCAAGGCCCGCAGCACACCATGCCAGGTCATCCTCCTCAGTGTCGTCGTCATTCCCTGGCTCGGTCTGGTGTAGGAAGGACAGTACATCAGTGTGCGTACTGGGTGGGAGGTGGGCGTTGTCATCCGGAAGGTCCATAAGTGATGGCCATATGGTGCCAACCGGCCTACGTGACATGGCGTCCGCCGCCTTGTTCCTCATGCCCGGGACATGCACGATGCGGAAACGATAACGCAAGGTCTTCTCCTTGAGGTTCCGTAGGCGGGGGTTCGGTATGTCATCGAGCGCCCTGTCTGCAAGGAGTCTCAGCAGCGGCTTATGGTCTACCGCTACAATCAAGTCCTCGCATCCCAACACAAAGTAGCGTGCCTTGTCCAATGCGTCCGCGACCGCAAGAGCCTCCCCCTCTATGGACGCGTATCTGGACTCCGCCGCATGCGTGAATCTGCTGCCAACCAGGGTTATCTTCCACCCATCGGTGCAGCAGAAGGGTCTGACTGGCATACATTGGCAGTGTTTCTGGAATAACCAGAATCCAATGCCCTCCTTTGACCAGTCCGTGGCGATACATGTTGGCCTGGTTTTGTCAAAAATGCGGACACCACACTCAATTTCTTCGATGATCACATCCTTTGACTCACGGAATATGTCTTCCAACTCCGTGGACCACTCGAAGCGTTCTCCACTCTTCAGGAGCTTCCGGAATGGCTGCATACGCTTGGCCATGCTGAAGGCGTAGGCCACCTGGTTGACCAGCCCGAACCACGACCTGATGTCCGTGACATTACGAGGTTGTGGGAAGTCGTGTATCGCCTCCAGGTAGCGACTGCACGGTCGCACGTCAGTCATGGTGATTGTAAAGCCTGCGAAGTCCACCGTGGGTGCACTAAAAATGAACTTCTCTGGGTTGAGGACTATTCCATTCCGGCCGCATATGTCCAGCCATTGGACCGCCTGGAAGTAGCTCTCCTCAATTGTATCTGACCATAGTAGTGTGTCGTCTATGCACTTAGTTTTGTTGCCTATGTCCACGACAACCTCGTCGTACCGTCGCGAGTAACCGTCCCCCGATGCCATGTACCCCTGCAGGGCCGACAGGTACCAGTAGCGGCCCCATGGGGTTATGAACGTCGTCTTGTGGCGATCGTCCTTGTGTAATGGGACGCTGTGGTAACTGTTCCAGGCATCGAACACAGTCTTGAGTTTCCCGTTAGGCACACATCTCGCTTGGTGGAATGGAGATTGGGTGTGGTGGGTCTCGCGGAGTGCATACCTGTTCAGGGCCTGGAAGTCGACAGTGCGTCACGGTTTGCCTGTCTTCTTCGCGCAGATCACCATGCGATGACACCACGTCACCGGTGTACCGATTGGTACTTCCTCCAACACGCCGAGGCGGACGTCCTGGTCGAGGCCTGCCTTTACCTCTTCTTGCCAGTGTAGGGCGACGGGGATGGGGGTGTGACAGGCAACCGGTGTCGCATCCTCATTAAGCATGAGGCGGAGTGGTGGGCCGGTCATTTTCGGTAGTGTCTGGTGGGGGCATGTGTTAAATGTGCTCTGAGCGTACAGTTCTAACAAGTGTCTCCGTAACGCCTTCCTGTTAGCCTCGATCGCCAACATGGGGAGTGTGGTTGGCCTGGTCGGCGGCTCTGCACGCCGCGGGCAGTCACATACTTCTGACGTCGCCAGATTCACCTCCCCGAGTGTTGGGAACTGGGCGGAGATCATTCCCAGGTCCACGCAGGCTGCGCGGGAGAAAAATATGCGGTCTGAGGTGTCCGTCACATACGCGATTTGGCGTGTCTCCAACCTTCGAGCGTCACCACTGTTGCCGGCGAATCTGACTACCGCAGCTCCGAGGATCCGAATTCCCTTATTGTTCGCAGCCTTCATGGTCATGGATACGGGGATGAGGTCCTCTGTGCTTAGGCCCATTTGTTGAGCGACTTTAATGCCGATCAGGCAGCTTTGGCATCCCGTATCGGCCATAGCAGGCAGGGATACTGCAATCACGTCACGTAGGATCTCTTCGCACCCTGTCCTAGTGCATTTCATCTGGTACTTGCACGTGTCCGCCTGCCCCTTGATGCGGGCGTGGAACGACCGGATGGGCTCTTCATAACCCTGCCGCATGTTAGACAGGGCTGCCCGAGCTACCATGGTGTTCTCTGCGCGAACGGCGAGTGCCTTCATGGCAGCGAGGACATCCTCCTCGTCGTTGCCCGCTAGGCTCCTGCCTGCCTCAGATCCTCCTCGCAGCACTCCAGTAGCTGTGAAACTATGTCGGGCCTGACCAGCTTGGTGCCTGTTTTATACTCACCCCAGCGGGTTACGAAGTATGACCAGGCCTCGCCCGTTCCGGCCAGTGCTATGGAGGGACGCTTTAGCTTCTCCATTTTAGCACTTGCGCCCGGCGCCCAGGGGGCTGCGCCTGTGACATGTATAGTGGCGTGTACACTTAACATGGCCGCCACCACCGCCGCCGCTGCATGCTCAGCTACATAGTCACAACCCTCAATAGGGCACTCTGCATTTATAAGCACCATTGTCAGTTATTTGGATGAATAATTAATAGCTTGCTTCCAATGTATAAAAATTACTTCAGACTACAGCTGTAGCTCCAAAAAAATAATCCCTTTTGGCATCTTCCGTTGGAACTAATAATAAAAGTCCACTATAATCCAATGAAATTATCCTTTACATGAGAGCAAAAAATCCATACCAATTGTCGACGTTAACAGTGTCCTGGTCCTTTAAGTCGACAAGGTGCCGTGTTTGCTGCCGGCGCCATCGACTATCCGACTTTCTCCGTGGTCTGTTTGCGCACCTCGTCGTCATCCTCTGATCCACTGATCATATCAGTTGGACTACATCCAGATGTTTGTATATAAATAAGAACGATATTCCATTTGTTCCATCCAGTTTAATAAAAGAAGAAAACAATATACAAACAAGTCTCGGACGATTGCAGGTGTATTTACAAATAGCGTCTCAACTTCCTGTTCCGGTCGCTGCGCTACTGTGCAGGACCGTCTATTATAGAGGCGCTGTCTAGATATTCTCTAAGGAGGAGTGAGGTACAGGAGGAGTGAGGTACAGGAGGAGTGAGGTACAGGAGGAGTGAGGTACAGGAGGAGTGAGGTACAGGAGGAGTGAGGAGTGAGGTACAGGAGGAGTGAGCTACAGGAGGAGTGAGCTACAGGAGGAGTGAGCTACAGGAGGGGTGAGCTACAGGAGGAGTGAGGTACAGGAGGAGTGAGGTACAGGAGGAGTGAGGTACAGGAGGAGGGGTACAGGAGGAGTGAGGTACAGGAGGAGTGAGCTACAGGAGGAGTGAGGTACAGGAGGGGGGTACAGGAGGAGTGAGGTACAGGAGGAGTGAGGTACAGGAGGAGTGAGGTACAGGAGGAGTGAGGTACAGGAGGAGTGAGCTACAGGAGGAGTGAGGTACAGGAGGAGTGAGGTACAGGAGGAGTGAGGTACAGGAGGAGTGAGGTACAGGAGGAGTGAGGTACAGGAGGAGTGAGCTACAGGAGGAGTGAGGTACAGGAGGAGTGAGGTACAGGAGGAGTGAGGTACAGGAGGAGTGAGGTACAGGAGGAGTGAGCTACAGGAGGAGTGAGGTACAGGAGGAGTGAGCTACAGGAGGAGTGAGGTACAGGAGGAGTGAGGTACAGGAGGAGTGAGGTACAGGAGGAGTGAGGTACAGGAGGAGTGAGCTACAGGAGGAGTGAGGTACAGGAGGAGTGAGGTACAGGAGGAGTGAGGTACAGGAGGAGTGAGGTACAGGAGGAGTGAGCTACAGGAGGAGTGAGGTACAGGAGGAGTGAGGTACAGGAGGAGTGAGGTACAGGAGGAGTGAGGTACAGGAGGAGTGAGCTACAGGAGGAGTGAGGTACAGGAGGAGTGAGGTACATGAGGAGTGAGCTACAGGAGGAGTGAGCTACAGGAGGAGTGAGGTACAGGAGGAGTGAGGTACAGGAGGAGTGAGGTACAGGAGGAGTGAGCTACAGGAGGAGTGAGGAGGAGTGAGGTACAGGAGGAGTGAGCTACAGGAGGAGTGAGGTACATGAGGAGGGGTACAGGAGGAGTGAGGTATAGGAGGAGTGAGCTACAGGAGGAGTGAGGTACAGGAGGAGTGAGGTACAGGAGGAGTGAGGTACAGGAGGAGTGAGCTACAGGAGGAGTGAGGTACAGGAGGAGTGAGGTACATGAGGAGTGAGCTACAGGAGGAGTGAGGTACAGGAGGAGTGAGCTACAGGAGGAGTGAGGTACAGGAGGAGTGACCTACAGGAGGAGTGAGGTACAGGAGGAGTGACCTACAGGAGGAGTGAGCTACAGGAGGAGTGAGCTACAGGAGGAGTGAGCTACAGGAGGAGTGAGCTACAGGAGCAGGGAGCTGGCAGCTGGTCTGCTTCATGCTCAGAGACAGGGGGGTCCAGCACAGTGTACATTATCCAGAGACAATAAGACCGTAGCAGGTGGAGGCTGTGACCCTTACTGTGACCAGGACCTCTGACAGACTGAACAAGATGAAACCATTAAAAAAGATGAATAGAATAAGTATCAGAAGCAGTGGGACAGAAAACATGGATGTGTTCAAATCACCAAGAATAACAACTCTGTCATCATAATGGAGGCCTGTAAATGAATACACACAACAAATGGGCCTTGTCATTTAAAATTCAATTAAGAATCTCAAATGAAACAAAGCTGAAATTGAGAAACAATAAAAAATGTGTCTCTATGAATGACCGCTAGACCACCACCACCCCCCACCCATGGCCACACTGTCTCGGCTGATGAAATAAGGAGAAATCAGGTTTCAATTAAAGGGACACTATCACCAGGACTCGGCCATGACTCAGTGATCACACAGATGTCACAACAAGTTGTTTGACATAATAAAATATTGACAAATAGAAGACTTTATTTACAAGGGACCTCACATGGAGAAGGTAGAGCGCAACATCATCGGTGTAACATCGGAGGGCAGTGGTGAAACAACAGGATGATATTGCTGGTGTCATTTTGGTGACCGTGACAGGAGTCATGCTAACAGAGGACCAATCACAACGGGTGTGGTGAAGACTGGCGGTTGATATGAGAAGGGCGGGGCTAGGGGGGGAGGTTGATATGAAAAGGGCGGGGCTAGGGGGGGGGGGGTTGATATGAAAAGGGCAGGGCAGGGCAGGGGGGGGGGGTTGATATGAAAAGGGCAGGGCAGGGCAGGGGGGGGGGGTTGATATGAGAAGGGCAGGGCAGGGGGGGGGGGGTTGATATGAGAAGGGCAGGGCAGGGGGGGGGTTGATATGAGAAGGGCAGGGCAGGGGGGGGGGGTTGATATGAGAAGGGCAGGGCAGGGGGGGGGGTTGATATGAGAAGGGCAGGGCAGGGGGGGGGGTTGATATGAGAAGGGCAGGGCAGGGGGGGGGGGTTGATATGAGAAGGGCAGGGCAGGGGGGGGGGGTTGATATGAGAAGGGCAGGGGGGGGGGGGGTTGATATGAGAAGGGCAGGGCAGGGGGGGGGGGTTGATATGAGAAGGGCAGGGCAGGAGGGGGGGTTGATATGAGAAGGGCAGGGCAGGGGGGGTTGATATGAGAAGGGCAGGGCAGGGGGGGTTGATATGAGAAGGGCAGGGCAGGGGGGTTGATATGAGAAGGGCAGGGCAGGGGGGGTTGATATGAAAAGGGCAGGGCAGGGGGGGGGGTTGATATGGAAAGGGCGTGGCAGGACAGGGGGGGGGGGGGTTGATATGGAAAGGACAGGGCAGGGGGGGGTTGATATGAGAAGGGCGTGGCTAGGGGGGGGGGGTGATATGAAAAGAGCGGGGCTAGGGGGGGGGGGTGATATGAAAAGGGCAGGGCAGGACAGGGGGGGGGGGGGGTTGATATGGAAAGGACAGGGCAGGGGGGGGTTGATATGAGAAGGGCAGGGCAGGGGGGGGGGGGGTGATATGAAAAGGGCGGGGCTAGGGGATTGATATGCAGATCAGGAGAAGGGGGCATAATAGCTACTGTATTGTATCCTCCCAACATGGTCACAGAGTCTGCAAACTGGAGGCGATGCTTGTTCCCTTACAAGGCTTACAGGTTGAGATGAATCGCCACCTCAGATCCTTCCTTGTCCCGAAAATGTACCAAAGCGATTATCGAAACCAAAAGCGGTAGCGATAGAAAAGTTAAAAAGCCTATTGATGGGGCTAATAAAAAAAACGCGGCTAAAATCCTCACAGCCCTCTTCTCAACGTGGGAACGAGACCAGAGAAGATAGCTTGTTTTCCCAGAAGAGAGAGGAGAGAGAAAGGGAAAGGAGAGGGAGCGGGGGGAGGAGGAGGGAGGAGGAGAGAGTCTGATTCTGAGCTCACCTGATAAGATCAGTCTGTAAAAGACACTTCAAAAGGCTCCAGATGACAGGGAGAGCACGCTCCCCGGCTCACACAGCGCTGCACCCAACCTGTCCAGGCGGAACACGAAGCCCCCCCCCTCTGAGCTGCCCCCTCGAGCCTGAACAGCTGATTTGTCAAGGGCACCTTGCACAACAAAGGCAACTTCAAGTGAGAGAGTTGTGGAGAGGGGTGTAGCCTTAGATCTACTGTACAGTGATAGCCATGTGTTTGTCAGGGAGAAGGGTGGATGAGTGAGTCTCACTGACATGATCTAACATGTTATTAGTAGCATATCACTATAATGCTAATGTTATCCTTAATGAACGAGTTGACCTAATGATCAAAAAGTACACTATAGCCGCTAGCCTCACTGGTATACACATACTTTTCCAGGGGCGGGATACAAATTTAACTAATTCGAAAGAGCACTTTCTGAATAAATAATAATTATGTCCATTCTGCAGGGGTGCATGGTCTTTGCTCAAGGGATCACGTCTGGTATCTATGTCCTGCTGCACCTTATAAAATAGCCTTATGACCAAAAGAGCAGGAGTGGTTGTACTCACACAACGCTACTGTATGCTCTAATGTCTTCATGCCATACAGCTAACGACTATCCTACTTATAAAAGATATGCCTTGTTCAGATCTCTTTGGGCAAGGCCAGGCCCCATTGACATGAACTAGCACAACACAGAACCGAGCCTCAGCTCATCCCACAAGTCACTAGATGGCACTAGAGCGCTGGCGTTCCGCCGAGCTGCACCACAAGAACATTGTTTTCACTGGGAGCCTAATGGGACACTTCAAGTCACCTAAATAAGGAGGAAGGTGTAATTAACGAGACGCAGTGTTAATTGCATCGGCAAGTGAGCGAATGAAGGGCACGAGACCGTACTTTTTTTGTATTATTGTTATTAGGTGAGAATATTCGCAGCTACCAAAGTACGCTTGAAAGATCAGAGAGGGGGTGTGTTTCCTGCCAAGCGTGGAAATGGCAGGTCAAAGGTCAAACGGCGGGTCAAACGGCCTCGAGGATGCGGCTCACCTTGATGTGGAGATGGCCTGTCTTTTCGCCACCACCTTATCACCACATGACATTTACAATCGTCTTCCCGACGCCTGGATCCTATAGCCTAACGTATGGCCTACAGCTGATAGTAGTCTATTCTCATGTGTGCTGTAAGCTGTTAACAATAACAACACTGTTTATGTTCTTATAGCCTGTGAAGGAAGAAAGATGAGCATGTGATTTTGTGTTTAGACAAGTGGGGTTTAAAGTTAAAAATAATCTCGTCAACACGGTGATAGGCAGACCACCGGGGAGCGTGTCTCCTCGTGTCACTGGCAGTATGTATACAGCAGGCTACTGGGATCCCTGCCTGAGCAGCCAGTGGCTCTGATATCACTTTCAACTCATCAATATCATCTCACCACCCACCACTAAAGCGTTATCGAACTGGATACGCCGCTTCAATGGCAGGGTGTCGATAGGAATACAGATACGATGGATCTGATTATAATCGCGTTAGGTCCGCGGATTTTCCAGCATTTTTCCAACGACAGACGACGACGGGGGCCGAAACCAAACGGGCTGCTGTTTCTCCAGATGACCCAACGGAATGCCAATTTGTCTCCCAATGCGTCATTATGGCCACGAATGCAACCCTGTTAGGGGATCTCCGTGACGATCAGACTGACAGCGGGCTACTATTAACAGAAAACATGGACGTATGCCGTCTGTTCAGCGTGTCTAGTCATTGATTTAGCCACGTAGGTCTTTATGTGGGTAAAAACAACAGAGTGTGGTAATTAATGACAGGCTATTTAGGCCACACGCCCAGTAGGCCTATACTCTTATAGTTCAAACACCGCCTAGTTGACCCCCACGGCCCCCATGCAGGGAACAGCAGACGGTTAGTTGAACCCTGCAAGTCCGGATGGATTTATTGACCTTCACCGAAACCGTTCAGTGATCTGACTTGAAATGGCCTTTCCTCTGGTCCAAGTGACCCAGGCAGAGGATGCGAGTTGACAAAACACTGCAAGCTGTTGTGTTTGACGTCGAGGGCCATAAAATGGCATTCTCTCTCCTCTCAGAGGGACACGGGCCAAGCTCTGCTGCCTCTGACAGACACTAAAAACGTGCTCTTCCTCTGCGCCCATGCGAGCAGGGGAAATACTAGGAAAAACGACGGGGGAACGGTGGTTAGTTTATGGATGATAACCTATTAGATTTCATTCCTCCGAGTTGCTGCCATCCACCAAAAAAACATGACGTCACATTAAAACACCAATCTGAATTCATTCCAAAACACCAATTTCATCCAAACGAAACCCGAAGCAAATGATAGCCCACACCGCATGGCAAAACAAAACGATGATATGATAACAGATGTATGATAATAGAATATAACCTGCTTGTAATTAAATGTGTCGTCACTTTGCTTTGCTGAATAAAAGATACATTTAGTCTCGACATTGGAAAAAAGCTTTTTTTAATATCAACCCCATTATTTAAAAATGTGCAAGTCATTTGTTCATGTGTAAAGTGATGTAATACCTAAACATATTTCCATCACCTCTGCGCGCCGTTATCTACCCCCCAAGTTCATCCAGTGAATGTGACACACATAGCCTAACCAAAAATAAACGAATAAACAAGCAAACAAAAACAAAATAACAAAAAAGAACAACAGCATCGAAATGGTAAACATCACACAAATTGATTTTCATTGTTTTTTTTTCTCTTTTTTTCCTTTTTTGTTTGATCGATTAATTAAAGCTACCGAAGAAATGTTTCAATGCCATGAGATAACGGTCTGTTTTATGAAAAGGAGGATTAGGATAAAAGCTGCTTGAGAGATAGAGAGATGACAACATCCCTGGGTATTGCTTTGCATAACACAAAACAAAGCTACGAAGAACGAGCTGGTTTATCAGAAAAAGATGTATATACACTTAGCTGATGGTACAGATTCTGGCAACCCGGCTGAAAATAAAAAATATCTGTCTCGCTACTATCCCTCTTCGATGCCATGTATATATATCGTACTTTGTGTCATCTATAAAAGTCGTCATAGAATAAATTACAATCTCAATAACAAAACCAAAAGATAAAATAAAAATCTATGATCAATTTCCCCAATAAAGCGATAGGCTATTAGCCTAAGACCAAGGTAAACGAAAAATAAAATGTCTGAAATGCATTGCAAGGCTCACAAACAAACATTATAGGCGAACAAAACACCACCTTGGACTGATAATAATAATAATAATAATAATAATAATAATAATAATAATAATAATAATAATAATAATAATAATAATAATAATAATAATAATAATAATAGGCGTTATTTTGATCATATGCTCAAATATTTTTGAAAGTCAATAGATGTGTATTTTGGAAAGGAATCTCAAGGCCTAGATCTTTCAGATAAAACAGGCCAGCTTGCTATGAATTTAACTCCTTTATTTGCTCACCTGGGTCTGATTATTTTGTGACCATGCAATCAATTAAAACGCAATTACCGAATAATTCGAATTCGGCCCTTTAAAGCATATAGAGGCTATATTTTGATTGAAAAAATGTGTTATGTCAGAAGGACGTCATCGAAAGCCAAATGACAATACAAGCATAATGCAACGTAAAACTAAATCAGTATTCACATTTAACGAAAAGCCCCAACCGAAATAAAAATGTGCCACAGAAATAACACACTGCAAAAAGCGTAATTCCAGCGACAAAAATCTACGTTAAATACTGTCGATATTACAATGTAATATGCTATCGAATCAAATCGAGTCCCCCAAAAAACAAAACATAATTAATTAAAAAAAATATATATAATAAAATAAAACAATAATAACAAACAGCTAAAACCTGTTCTTGTTTTGAAAACATCTAAGGAAAAAAGTGCCCCAGTGGAAAAAAAACAACAACAACAAAAAAATGAACGAAGCCATGACTGTTAAAAGTTATACAATATTTACAAAATCGAATCACAATGTTTTGTGTGAAAGTTGGTGACATATGTAGCCCGTTCTGTAAAGGGGGGGGGGGGGTGCCAGATAATCCATCGCGCCGGAGCCCTTCCTGCCTGCTATGCTGCTGGCCGCGTGGCATGGAGCTCATACTGTAGCTGGCAGCCTATTGTGTTTCTATTGCGGTTCTATTGTGTTTAGAACCGCACGTGCTGATGATGATGCTCCTCTGTGTGTGCGTTCAAAATACTAAAATACTCACATATTCCATAAAGCCAATTTTGATGGCAATTATTGAAGGAGTTCAGCCATGGAGCTGCACTAATAATAATAATAATAATAATAATAATAATAATAATAATAATAATAATAATAATAATAATAATAATAATAATAATAATAATAGTAATAACAATAATAATATGGCTTTTATAACTCTATCCTAACATTAAGTAACCAAATAATAAATAACATTAAGTGGCCTGCGATTATACCAGTGCAACGGTGAATTTCAAAGGGGAAACGGGGTTTGCTTCCATGACTGACAAGACAGAATCAACCCCCCTCACATTTAGCCCCGGCGATGCTCAGCTCCCAGTCGCTCTGCTTTGAGATGCAGCTTTGCGTTTAGTTAAGTCCAATGCTGCTCTCTTGTGTGACTTTTCTGTTGGACGCACATTATAGGAATCGATGCCATAATATAGGAACTAATTATAGGCTAGGCGCACGGAAAATGTGTTGTGTATAAAAGCCAAGGATGTAAACCCATTCAAGAATCTTGACGCTATAGTTTTAAACCAGAATTCCCCTTTTTTTCATCAAGTAAGCTATAATTTCACACAAAAGGGCTACACCTTGAAAACTGCGTCGACACGAGTCACAGTGCTGTAAGGCAGATCCTCAGAACACACGCTATTGTGTTCCTGTAGCTCTTGGTTGGAGAAATGTGCCTTTTCTTCCCTCCTCGCTGCTATTCGATTTTTCCAAATATGCTGAATGCAGATTATTAAGTACTCACTGCCATCTATTATACATAAAACACTATATCGTCCGTAGTCCAGTGATTTATATATAACGTTCAGGATAAATAAAAAACAGACGTCGGGTAACCGGGGGGAGGTCCGTTATTGTTCACTGGACCGGGGTTTGGACTCCGTGGTGAGGCGGCGTGTCCCCGTACACATCCTCGGTCCCCGGGAGAGGTCCTCCGGGAGGCGTCATCCGTTTCTCCTTCTGTCTCCTGTTACAAAACCAAACCCTCACCACCTCCTTCTCCAGCTGTAGACTGTCCGCCAGTGAAGTAATTTCCAACGCCGCCGGTTTAGGGCACTTCAAAAAATGGCTCTCCAAAGCCCCCTTTACGCTCACCTCGATAGAGGTCCGTTTTTTCCGTTTCCTCCCCTGCGCGGCGATTTTGTCCAGGCTGGTCGGGCTGCCCGAGGTCGAATCCGCCTCCTCCAACCACTTGTTCAACAAAGGCTTCAGCTTACACATGTTCTTGAAGCTGAGCTGCAGGGCCTCGAACCTACAGATCGTCGTCTGGGAGAACACGTTTCCGTACAGCGTCCCCAGGGCGAGCCCCACGTCGGCCTGCGTGAAGCCGAGCTTGATCCTCCGCTGCTTGAACTGCTTGGCGAACTGCTCCAGGTCGTCCGAGGTGGGGGTGTCCTCGTCCGAGTGGTCGTGGTGGCTCTGCTGCTGCTGGTGCTGCTGTGACGGCGGGTGGCCGCCGCCGTGGTCGCTGAGGTGCGGACTGTGGTGGTCCTCGTGACTGTCTCTTAGGTTGTGGTGGTGCATCCCCTGTCCACTGCCCGGGATCAGCCCGTTGACGCCGAATCCCGATTGTGAATAAATAAGGCTTTGGCCGTTCGACGTCGCCATGCTCGGTATGTGCGCCGCCGTGGTGGTCCTCCACGCCCGGGCGTCATGGTGGTTCCCGTGCGCCTGGTGCACCTGCAGGTGGGGCGGCCGCGGCTGGTGCTGGAGGTTGCTGGAGTTGTGCATGTCTTCCCGGGTCGCCTGCACCGCGGGTTTGATGTCCTGCTCGCCGAGGGGGCTGGAGGACCACGGAGCTCCCTCTCCGTGCGACAGCGCCGTGATCCACTGGTGCGCGTGGCTGAGCGGGTGACTGTTGCTCTGTAACGAGGAGTAGTCGCTCTGCAACAGGGTCTGCGCGTCCCTGTACGCCGCGGTTTGCTGCATGCTCGCGGACTCCGAGTGCACAATGGATGCGCTGGAGGTGAGGATGTTGTAATGATTAGACGCTGTGGTCGCCATGACTCTCGGAGCCGGACTGATCGCTCTTATTAAAGGAACCTTGCATTTCACAGTTACTCTCTTGCCCACAGGCGTCTGTCTCCCAGGCTCTCTGCCAAGTGGACGCAGATGCGCACCTGGACTCCGCCCCGGCCCGGACGCTCATTGGGCGGGGGGTGGCTGATGGACGTGGTTGCTACGGGCAACGGCTCGCTGATTGGGCGCGGGAGAGTCTCAACAAACACTACCCCTTTTCTTGGAGAACTGTGAGTTCTGCGGCACCCCTGATACGTGAGAGATGGAGTGCGGCATGGAGGAGAAACACTCTGAATGGAACTGTAAGACAGTGATGCTTTACTTTGATCATACTATAGAATACATTTATAGCAACTTAAAAAGACCAACATGGGGGGAAGAAACCTATAGGCTATACATGTAAAGTAAACTTGTTTTGTAATATTGCTGTTTAAATAATATCAGATTTAGAAATGTTTATCAGTCGATTGTATTTTCCATTGATTCCATTTATGTTTCTGACATTAAATGCTGTTGTTGAGATACATACTAAGTGTGTTTAGTGTATTTTGATCTCAAAATATAGCCTGGTGGAAACTTTTAGTACATCAAAGGCGAAGTTATCTTTCCAGGTCAGACAGACAGCAGCCAGTTTCATATACTGGTTTATTTAAAACTTTAAATCTATTTGAAAGAGAAATAGGTTGAATTTTTTGGCTTATAGCACATTTGAAAGTATTATGTGAAAAGTTGTGGCCTATGTTGATGATGGCTCTGCAACATTTGATGATGGCTCTGCAACATTTATTAAATGTATTTATATTTGTGTGTGTGCATGTGCTCGTGTGTGTGTCTGTGTGTGTGTGTGTGTGTGTGTGTGTGTGTGTGAGAGAGAGAGAGAGAGAGAGAGAGAGAGAGAGAGAGAGAGAGAGCGAGAGAGAGAGAGAGAGAGAGAGAGAGAGAGAGAGAGAAAGAGTAAAAAGTTTGCATGTGCTATATGAATGAGCCTTCATGTTCAATGGTAATTTAATCATAACCACAAAACCCTAAACTGATTTTCATTTCGTCTCACATGAGATTGAAATGAGAGTTTAGAGCTACATCTTCACACCATGCGTATTCAGAGCAAGCTGTGATGATGTCAGCAAGGAGGCTGAAGTGATATAGGTCTACAGTGACACATAACGTTTAGTGATGATGTGAAGTGCATGTGTGTGTGTGTTTTGCAATATGCAAATCAAAACTTCATTTTATTTATCAAAAGTTGTATTTTTGTATTTATTTATTAATTTGTTTATTAATTTATTTATGTATTTATTTACTAATCATTTGTTGACATTGATGGGAAACTATCTAATGCAAATTCCAAACGAAATTGTAATAACTACATTGGTTAGCTAAAGTAGTATACTTACAATCTACTATATCTTACAATCACTCAACACGAATAATTCCTAAAGTGCACAGGCCTACAAAGCCTATTGATTCCACACTTTTGCTCAAACAAATAAATACATAATGTAAATATGTTCTATGAATGTTGATCATTAGAACTAGAATAGAAGAATAGAAGGTCAAACGCGCGACAAATAGACTATACACGCAGATAAAAAGCGGACAAGCCGGGCTATAACGTTTAACAGCCCAAAGTTAATGAATCCAATAAGGCTCTCTGTCCAACTATATAGTCAATTAACAAGACCCGCCCTCTGGGCCGGAGCTAGCAACATCTTTCCTGTGGGTGTGTTGACTGCTTATCAGGCAGTGAAAGTAGCCATGATCGGACAGACAGCGAGTAGCCGAGCTCACACCCCGGTCCACGGCGTCGGAGCGCAGGTGTCAAAGCCCGTCCGTCCCCAGCTGCCGTCTCCTCTCTCTGTGAAGGGCGCGGGGAGAATGGTCCGGAGCGGGGACATTCCTGCCCGACCACTGCTGGTTGCCATAGAGAGAGAGGCGAATGAAACAACAGAGTTGGCGCGTCACGGGCGGCTATACTTTCGCCCCCTCTTCTTGAATATCTAAAGGCCTATTTAAAGAGGCCCTCTCTGCCGGGACAAAGGCTGCAGGGAGGATAAAGCGGAGTGGAGAGCCGCGAGCGTATGGGACGATGAGAGAGAGAGGGAGAGAGAGAGAGAGCACGAGAGAGAGAGAGAGGGAGAGAGAGAGAGCACGAGAGAGACAGAGAGAGAGAGAGAGAGAGAGAGAGAGAGAGAGAGAGAGAGAGAGAGAGAGAGAGAGAGAGAGAGAGAGAGAGACAGACAGACAGACAGACAGACAGACAGACAGACAGACAGACAGACAGACAGACAGACAGACAGACAGACAGACAGACAGACAGACAGACAGACAGAGAGAGAGTGAAAAGAGAGACAGAGAGAGAGAGAGAGGCATACCCCAAACCCCTTCCTCACTCTCTAGTGTAGGATGAAACAGGACGTTAAGGTGGACCTGTAGGATAAGGTGAGCCTGTAGGATAAAACAGGACTTTAAGGTGGACCTGTAGGATAAAACATACAGTAACTTTAAGGTGAGCCTGTAAAACATACAGTAACTTTAAGGTGAGCCTGTAGGATAAAACATAACTTTAAGGTGAGTCTGTAGGATAAAACAGGACTTTAAGGTGGACCTGTAAGATAAAACATAACTTTAAGGCCTGATAAAACAGAACTTTAAAGTGGTCATGTAGGATAAAACAGAACTTTAAGGTGGACGTGTATATAGAACAGCACTTTAAGGTGGACCTGTAGGATAAACAGAACTTTAAAGTGGTCATATACAGAACTTTAAGGTGCAGGACCTGTATAGGCTATAAAACAGGTACTGTACAAACTACCCGCAGAAAATAAACCGATAAATCAATAAACACAGCAGTCTTTGAATTTCTATAACTTTATTCAAATTATCCACAAATACAATAAAGAAAAAAGCATTAAGACAAAAAGCCACATATTTAAAGTGACAACAATGACATTCTAAAAGGACTAGAGTTGATTTCCTGTCGCAATGTTTGCTGATGCAATAACTGACAGGAAATACATTTGGGTCAAAACTGTTCCCTAGCAACAGAACACATATTAAGGACTAAAATTCAACTGAGCCAATGTGAGTTGGTACATCAAAAACACAAAAATCAGGCTAGACATTAAATATTCACACTCACACACACACACACACACACACACACACACACACACACACACACACACACACACACACACGCGCACACACACACACACACACACACACACACACACACACACACACACACACACACACACACACACACACACAAACACAAACACACAGACTTCGTTCTTGCAAGCCGTTAATTTATTCAAAAGATTCATGCTCCGATAGATGTTATGTGAGCAGAGTAGCAGACTGAGCGACGGAGGCCTATTTGATTACACACGGGCCAGTGTTGATTGATCACCAATTCCAAGCATTTATCCGCTAATAAATCCAAGTCTGTAGACTTTAATATTACATTATAGTATTCTCTTAAGACATATATAGCATATTCATCTTCTAATATAAATCGTTTAATGTGCTAATAATCCTTTATGAATGTGATCACAAACTACACAGTCAGACATATACCAGTCGTGTCAGTTGATAGGCCTACGGATTAAAGTCGTGCGGAAGAAACTTTGAGACACGGTTCGGTAATTCATTCTTGTAATATTGAACATCATTGTGGCATAACAACGAAATCACCCAAATCAAAAGAACATTTGCGGTAATTAGGCTGTAATTCAAGGAATTACCACATCGCCACACAGGCTTAAATAGTCGTGTTGGGAGAAACGCGAAGCACATTATTTTAATGGTGTAATATGCAAACTATGGGTCGTTCAATTACATGCAATAGGCTAAATGATGCGAGTCTTGTTATGTAGACTGCAGGGTCCAACGGTGATTCATTCGGAGGGGCCAGTGTGTCTGTGTGTGTGTGTGTGGTGTGTGTGTGTGTGTGTGTGTGTGTGTGTGTGTGTGACGTGTAGGTGTGTGTGTGTGTGTGTGTGTGTGTGTGTGTGTGTGTGTGTGTGTGTGTGTGTTTGTGTGTGTGTGTGTGTGTGTGTGTGTGTGTGTGTGTGTGTGTGTGTGTGTATGTGTCTGTGTATGTGTGTGCTTCCCCTTACTGTAAAATATATTCCCCAGCTCTAAGAGCCACTGCCAAACTACATTTAAGAGAATAAAAATTAACGACAATGAATCTAAGCGTTAAATTAACAGTAGGCCTAATTATATGACCCGCCATGCTGTAAAGATTCAATTTTAACGGTCTAATTAGGCGACTGTCTTCCTTATACATCAATCCACATCCCCTCTGCGAATCTTTCCCACTAGAAACCGTTCTTGTTCAAAATTCTGTGGAGAGGAATAATAATTAAATTTGATAAAGACACGGTTCAGGTAATGGAGAAAGAAAAAAAATCAAACGATGGGTTTATACAATGTTTTAAAATATGAATTGTACTTCCCGTGCACCTAGTGCAAGGACTCACATATAAAGAGTGACCACTTCTGAAGAAACTAGAAAATGTGGGTTTTACATATCATATCATGACCAGCAATGACAGCCAATAAATTAGTCCATGGAATTCATTGCACATTGTAATTCAGTTATCTAATAGGCCAATACAGCCTTCTACTCACAACGATTATGACTTAATATAATATTTCTGTGCTCAGTATGTCACATTACCTCTGATTGGTATGACTTGCAGTAGCAAACGTCAAATAAAACAAAGAAACTCAGTCCTTGTTGTCTGTGAGTCAGGGAATATCTTCATTCACATCAGGAGTGTTTCACTACACCACTTGTTCTAAGACTAGGCCTATTAACTCGCATCCAATACTTTAAATTCAAGTATACTTCTATCATTACATCATAGACAATGATTTGACAATTATGGCCCCAGCAGTGGTGTCTCTTTAATATACAAATTTCTAAAGGGCAGATCCACTCTAAAACAGAATCTGTATTGTGTTGTTTCCAATGATCATGGACACAGTTCAACCAATATCTATAGACTCAAGACTCCCTAAGCTGGAAATCAGAGCATCACAACTTGACATTGTGATGTCGTTATCAGTAGAGTCTATTGTCAGTCAGTGACATACTTTGTGGGTTCATCAAATGTTTGTTTGAGCTGTTACACCAAAACATGTTTTATTTAATCAGAGAAAATTACCACAGTACATCCCAGTAAAAGCACCATGGTCACTGTCATAGTGTCCTAGGAGTTAAATCACCATGGGTACTGTCATAGTGTCCTACGAGTTAAATCACCATGGGTACTGTCATAGTGTCCTACGAGTTAAATCACCATGGGTACTGTCATAGTGTCCTACGAGTTAAATCACCATGGTCACTGTCATAGTGTCCTAAGAGTTAAATCAACATGGGTACTGTCATAGTGTCCTACGAGTTAAATCACCATGGGTACTGTCATAGTGTCCTACGAGTTAAATCACCATGGGTACTGTCATAGTGTCCTACGAGTTAAATCAACATGGGTACTGTCATAGTGTCCTAAGAGTTAAATCACCATGGGTACTGTCATAGTGTCCTACGAGTTAAATCACCATGGGTACTGTCATAGTGTCCTACGAGTTAAATCACCATGGGTACTGTCATAGTGTCCTACGAGTTAAATCACCATGGGTACTGTCATAGTGTCCTACGAGTTAAATCACCATGGTCACTGTCATAGTGTCCTAAGAGTTAAATCAACATGGGTACTGTCATAGTGTCCTACGAGTTAAATCACCATGGGTACTGTCATAGTGTCCTACGAGTTAAATCACCATGGGTACTGTCATAGTGTCCTACGAGTTAAATCAACATGGGTACTGTCATAGTGTCCTAAGAGTTAAATCACCATGGGTACTGTCATAGTGTCCTACGAGTTAAATCACCATGGGTACTGTCATAGTGTCCTACGAGTTAAATCACCATGGGTACTGTCATAGTGTCCTACGAGTTAAATCAACATGGGTACTGTCATAGTGTCCTAAGAGTTAAATCACCATGGGTACTGTCATAGTGTCCTACGAGTTAAATCACCATGGGTACTGTCATAGTGTCCTACGAGTTAAATCACCATGGGTACTGTCAAGAGTTGTTCCACTCTTCACTGTCTATGGAGCAGCTCCAGGATTTGCATCTTGATGATGTCATCACTAGAGTCTTGTCTGTCTTGTGTTCAGCTTAATGAGAGTCTTCCTCATATTCACCAATCAATACCGAGGTGTACAATATGACACAAATAACATGTGACTTCTATTTTAGGGTGGATTCTCCCTTTAAAACGTTCTAACCAACTTCCAATAGGGTCTGCAGAAATTGACAAAAGGACCGGTCTGAAATAATAGCAGGGTATAGTGGTTGAAATGGTTCATTGTAAAGGCTTGTACAATATAAAGTACGGACCAACAAACCACTTTCATCCCAACTTGTGTACATCAAAGAGAGAGAGAGAGAGAGAGAGAGAGAGAGAGAGAGAGAGAGAGAGAGAGAGAGAGAGAGAGAGAGAGAGAGAGAGAGAGAGAGAGAGAGAGATTGGCAGGCTGGTATGAGCAAGAGCATTAATACAATGGGTCAGTGACGACATACCAGAGTGGAGGGGAAGAATGGAGAGAGAATGAGACAGAAAAGAAGGAGGAGATCAAGATATGGGTTGGGAATGGAGGAGAGAGTGAGAACGAGAGAGAGAGAGAGAGAGAGAGAGAGAGAGAGCGAGCGAGCAAGAGAGAGAGAGGGAGAAAGAGAGTGGAAGGGGACACAAAGTGGAGAGAGAGAGAGAGAGAGAGAGAGAGAGAGAGAGAGAGAGAGAGAGAGAGAGAGAGAGAGAGAGAGAGAGAGAGAGAGAGAGAGTTAACGAGCGAGCGAGGGTATTAATTGTGTGTATTGTTGGCCGGGGTCTTTTCTGAGTGCGGCTCTCGAGGTGCGAGGGAGTGTAACCCCTCCACGGCCTGGTCTGATCTGAGCCGTGGCTCTCAGGCTCCTGTATTCCAATGCAATTAGGCCGTTCAAAGGCCTGCTTAAAGCTACACCCCTCAGAAAGCACAGGCCCGGTGGGTCCCCTCCATTGTGGCGGAGAGGTGTATTCTGTCGCTCTTTGAGGGACGGATGAAGAGACCACCCCAGTGAGCAGAAAAAGGGAGGATTACCTCTTTCTCTCTCTCTCTCCCCCCATCTCTCGGTGTCTCTCCATTTCTCTTTCAACTCCTCTCCTTTTCTTTATCCCACTTTCTCTCTCCCTCCCTCTGTATTTCTCTTTCAAATCCTCTTTATCTCTTCGTCCCTCTCTTCCTCCCTCTCTCTGTCTCCGCCGGCCCGGGGTTCACACGCAGAAGCGGAACCCTTGCTCCGAGGAGCCCCGATAGGGGAGCCGAGCTCCGGTCAGATAGTTTAATAGTTTTCGAGGCCGCGCTCAGGATGGAAGGAAGGAGAAGAATGAGTAATTTCGGTGATAAATGTAGTCCCGGGACTGGCTTAGTCGTATCGCTTTCCTGTTCCTCCTTCATTATTCATGCAGTCATACATCTCAACAAGTGGCGTGCAGCTCGCTAGCTCATCCCCACTGGCACCCCCCTCCCCCCTCCTCCCCACTGGCACCCCCCCCCCCCTCCGTATGCTGCATTCAAAGCCCAAGAAAAAGAGAAAAAAAACTCTGCGATACCAGTGAGTTCTCTTGGCCGGGTTTCAACACATCTCGCTCCCCAGAAAGCATTTAAAGCAGATTACCAACCTAACACTACCCCTCCCCAATAGGAGCTGGGAAGGGACAGGGGAAAAAAACTGGCACAGAAACACCTGCAATACTACTCAATGGCATCAACAGATTAACGAGGTAATCCACACAACGAGGTCTTTGATTCATGGTTTGGCAGCCGGTAATGCCAGGCATAATGTAGACTGTTATTTCATACCGGCCCGGCACACGGGAAACCTGGCACAAGATATTCCTTCTGCTTGTTTTTTTCTCCTCCTTTTGTTAGATGAGCTTTTGAAGAATTGCAGTCACATCTGGTGCGGTTCCCCTCCTCCCTGTCAGAGTTATAACCTGTAAGGAGGCTTCATAACACGTGTGCGGAAGGGAGAGAGGGGCAGAGAAGTCTCTCTTTGGAGCCAGGAAGGTGTCTGAACGACAGGGGTGGTGAGAGCCCCTCCCCCTCTCTCTCTCTCTCCTCTCTCTCTCTCTCTCTCTCTCTCTCTCTCTCTCTCTCTCTCTCTCTCTCTCTCTCTCTCTATCTCTCTCTCTCTCTCTCTCTCTCTCTCTCTCTCTCTCTCTCTCTCTCTCTCTCTCTCTCTCTCTCTCTCTCTCTCTCTCTCTCTCTCTCTCTCTCTGCATTAGGACGTGTATGTAGGATAGGTGTGAGTGTATGTGTCTGTACTGTATGTGTTTATGTGTGTGTGTGTGTGTGTGTGTGTGTGTGTGTGTGTGTGTGTGTGTGTGTGTGTGTGTGTGTGTGTGTGTGTGTGTGTGAGTGTGTGTGTGTGTGTGTGTGTGTGTGAGTGTGTTTGCATATGGGCATATGTCTCTGTGTGTGTCTGGTTATAGTGTGTGTGTGTGTGCATACATATGCATCTGTCTGTGTGCGTGCATGCATATGAATATGCGTCTACGTGTGTGTGTGTGTGTGTGTGTGTGTGTGTGTGTGTGTGTGTGTGTGTGTGTGTGAGATCTCGTGGTCCCATCGCTCATGTGCGGCTCGATTAGCCCCACGTGCCTCGTTCGTCAGATGTGGAGTCAGAGCAGATGGCAGCATACACAGTGTGTTACCATGCTGCGGCTCTATGTAACGCTATTCTAATTGAAACATCAATATTGCCCTGTCAATACACCTCTACTATACCCTCACACAGCATGCCTACCTGACAACCTCTACTACCCTCTCACTGCTACCTAACAACCTCTACTACCTTCACACTGCTACCTAACAACCTCTACTACCTTCACACTGCTACCTAACAACCTCTACTACCCTCTCACTGCTACATAACAACCTCTACTACCTTCACACTGCTACCTAACAACCTCTACTACCTTCACACTGCTACCTAACAACCTCTACTACCCTCTCACTGCTACATAACAACCTCTACTACCCTCACACTGCTACCTAACAACCTCTACTACCCTCTCACTGCTACATAACAACCTCTACTACCCTTTCACTGCTACCTAACAACCTCTACTACCCTCTCACTGCTACCTAACAACCTCTACTACCTTCACACTGCTACCTAACAACCTCTACTACCCTCTCACTGCTACATAACAACCTCTACTACCCTTTCACTGCTACCTAACAACCTCTACTACCCTCTCACTGCTACCTAACAACCTCTACTACCTTCACACTGCTACCTAACAACCTATACTACTCTCACACTGCTACCTAACAACCTCTACTACCTTCACACTGCTACCTAACAACCTCTACTACCCTCTCACTGCTACCTAACAACCTCTACTACCCTCACACTGCTACCTAACAACCTCTACTACCCTCACACTGCTACCTAACAACCTCTACTACCATCTCACTGCTACCTAACAACCTCTACTACCCTCATACTGCTACCTAACAACCTCTACTACCATCTCACTGCTACCTAACAACCTCTACTACCTTCACACTGCTACCTAACAACCTCTACTACTCTCACACTGCTACCTAACAACCTCTAATACCCTCACACTGCTACCTAACAACCTCTAATACCCTCACACTGCTACCTAACAACATCTACTACCCTCATACTGCTACCTAACAACAGTCGTTCCTACAAACACAGTAGGGTAGTCTACACCCTCCCCAGATTGACAGTAGGGTCTACACCCTCCCCAGACTGACAGTAGGGTAGTCTACACCCTCCTCAGAGTGCCAGTAGGGTCTACACCCTCCCCAGACCGACAGTAGGGTGGTCTACACCCTCCCCAGACCGACAGTAGGGTAGTCTATACCCTCCCCAGACTGACAGTAGGGTAGTCTACACCCTCCCCAGACCGACAGTAGGGTAGTCTACACCTTCCCCAGACCGACAGTAGGGTAGTCTACACCCTCCCCAGACCGACAGTAGTGTAGTCTACACCCTCCCCAGACCGACAGTAGGGTAGTCTACACCCTCCCCAGACTGACAGTAGGGTCTACACCATCCTCAGAGTGACAGTATGGTAGTCTACACCCTCCCCAGACCGACAGTAGGGTAGTCTACACCCTCCCCAGACCGACAGTAGGGTAGTCTACACCCTCCTCAGAGTGACAGTAGGGTAGTCTACACCCTCCCCAGACCGACAGTAGGGTAGTCTACACCCTCCCCAGACCGACAGTAGGGTAGTCCATGTTGATGTAACATTATGCTGTAGAATACCTGCTGTAGAGATACCTGCTGTAGAGATACCTGCTATAGAGATGTCTGCTGTAGAGATACCTGCTATAGAGATGTCTGCTGTAGAGATACCTGCTGTAGAGATACGTGCTGTAGAGATACCTGCTGTTGCGACATCTGCCATATAGATACCTGCCGTAGAGATGTCTGCTGTAGAGATACCTGCTGTAGAGATACCTGCTGTCACTCCAATACAATGGAGATGAAAGGCACTCTTTCTTGTGGTGCTCAAAGCATCAAAACACTTTTGAAAAACTCTTTCCAGAAATCATGACTTGGTTACTCAGGATAATACAAAAGCAGTTTCATTTAGGAACTATTTTCTACTGAAGTAAACCTCCATAATAATGAACGAGGGTGTAGACTGGGTGCAGTAGAAAATAGTTTCTACATGAAACTGCCCACAACAAGGTCTGTGTATTATTCTGAGACTACCTGAGCTCCAGGGTGTAAAGTACTTGTACTTCGTTACAATACTTAAGTACTGTTTTTGGGGATTTGTACTTTACTTGAGTATTATTAGATTTGTATACTTGTACTTTTTACTCCTTACATTTCAAATGCATACCTACAAAGTACAAAGTACAAATCCCGCAGGTCCAACAATTTTAATTAGTATATTTGTTTCTCTGGCCGAACTAACGTTAACGTTATTAATGCTACGGCCGCACTTAATTTAAAAACAGCCAATCAAATCCCCATCAATGGAAAATTAACCCGCCCATACCCATGCCGATTGGTCCTTGTGCAAGACTAGAAAGCGGGGATCTTTGGGGCACCTGCTATCAGAAGAATAGACAGTCAGAAAAAAGGTTTTTTACTAGGGATATTCGATATTGGCTTTTTACCGATATCCGATATACCGATATTGTCCAATTCGTAATTTCCGATACCGATATCAACCGATACCGATATGCGGGGTTTCCACCCCCAAAAACACAACATTATGCATACTTTTCACAATACATAAAATAAGAATTTGTTCTTACTTGCTTGCCTGGGTAAATAAAGGTTAAATAAATGTTTAAATTGTTTTTTTGTTATTTAAAAAAAATACGATACCGATCATTTCCGATATTACATTTTAATGCCAATATCGGCCGATAATATCGGTAGGCCGATAATATCGGACATCCCTAGTTTTTACAAGTACATTTAAAAGTAGAAACTTTTTTACTTTACTCAAATGTGTTTTTAGCCAGATACTCTGACTTTTAGTAAGATTTTGAGACGGTATCCATACTTTCACTTAAGTATAATTTCTGGGTACTTTTTACCCCTCAGAACCAGGGTTCACCCACTCAGAACCAGGATTCACCCACTCAGAACCAGGGTTCACCCACTCAGAACCAGGGTTTACCCACTCAGAACCAGGATTCACCCACTCAGAACCAGGGTTCACCCACTCAGAACCAGGGTTCACCCACTCAGAACCAGGGTTCACCCACTAAGAACCAGGGTTCACCCACTCAGAACCAGGGTTACCACTCTTTTTGAGAAATCGTTTCCAGGAGTTCTTCTTGACAATCCAGGACAGCACTTGCTCAAAAATGCTCATATAATCTACCGGTAGGCCTACCCTTTCACTACCACACTACAAAGGGTTAACTCTCCATTACCACACTACAAAGGGTTAACCCTTTCACTACCACACTACAAAGGGTTAACTCTTCCATTACCACACTACAAAGGGTTAACCCTTTCACTACCACACAACAGAAGGTTAAAGTGGAGATGAAGCAGTGAGCAATGTGATCCTAGTTTGTTTGTTGTGTACCTTGTGTAAGACAGGGTTCTATAATCAAATGTGAAATCTATCTTATTTGTCTGAAAAATATAATATAATATCCCTGTTTTCAACATGGGCGCCGCCATTTTGTTGCTGACGTCATGCCGGGGGTTGGGTGTATACACTCTGGTTAGCTGCCTATATTGAATGGGTCAGTCAGCAAATAAAATGTTGCCTACAAAACAACGGGACCGCGGTGGTTCTGTTTGTATTGCTCCTGGCTGTTCAAACTAATTTTACCATGTGAGAGAGAGGAAAGTTGGTTAATTTCCACAAACTACCAGTGAAAAAAACAGTGTTGTTGACATGTTGGCTCGGTCTGGCTGCACCCAGGCGGCGCGACCAGCCTGTTGGACAGGGAAGGAGGATCTGCAGCGAACACTTCATTGCCTCGGATTATGTTGTTGGGGTGGGATGTTTGTCCAGAAGACCACTAATCAGCTGAAGCCGGACGCGGTTCCCTCGGTCTTCGACAGACAGACCGGCGTTAGCTCTCGGGAGCGATCGCTAGCTAGTTGGCACCAGCCGGGGCCCGGCGTTAGCTCTCGCTAGCTAGCGTTAGCAACCGGAGCGTCGCGGAGCATTCAGCCTGCTGGCTACCTAGACCCACTTCAACCAGCGTCGCGGAGCATTCAGCCTGCTGGCTACCTAGACCCACTTCAACCAGCGTCGCGGAGCATTCAGCCTGCTGGCTACACAAGCTGTGTAGCCAGCAGGCTGAATGCTCCGCGACGCTCCGGTTGCTAACGCTAACTAGCGAGAGCTAACGCCGGGCCCCGGCTGGTGCCAACTAGCTAGCGATCGCTCCCGAGAGCTAACGCCGGTCTGTCTGTCGAAGACCGAGGGAACCGCGTCCGGCTTCAGCTGATTAGTGGTCTTCTGGACAAACATCCCACCCCAACAACATAATCCGAGGCAATGAAGTGTTCTCTGCAGATCCTCCTTCCCTGTCCAACAGGCTGGTCGCGCCGCCTGAGTGCAGCCAGCCCGAGCCAACATGTCAACAACACTGTTTTTTTCACTGGTAGTTTGTGGAAATTAACCAACTTTCCTCTCTCTCACATGGTAAAATTAGTTTGAACAGCCAGGAGCAATACAAACAGAACCACCGCGGTCCCGTTGTTTTGTAGGCAACATTTTATTTGCTGACTGACCCATTCAATATAGGCAGCTAACCAGAGTGTATACACCCAACCCCCGGTATGACGTCAGCAACAAAATGGCCGCGCCCATAATGCTAAATGCTTCAGAAATGTACACAACAAATCGTTTTTTCTTAGAAACTGCTTATTTTTATAACGTGACTTCTTCTGTGGCTTATCTAAATACTAATGTGATGCTATGAATATGTATTTATCGCACTGCTTCATTTCCACTTTAATCATTTCATTACTACACTACAGAAGGTTAACCTTTCACTACCACACTACAAAGGGTTAACTCGTCCATTACCACACTACAAAGGGTTAACCCTTTCACTACCACACTACAGAAGGTTAACCTTTCACTACCACACTACAAAAGGTTAACCTTTCACTACCACACTACAGAAGGTTAACATTTCACTACCACACTACAGAAGGTTAACTTTTCACTACCACACTACAAAAGGTTAACCTTTCACTACCACACTACAGAAGGTTAACCTTTCACTACCACACTACAAAAGGTTAACCTTTCACTACCACACTACAGCAGGTTAACCTTTCACTACCACACTACAGAAGGTTAACCTTTCACTACCACACTACAGAAGGTTAACCTTTCACTACCACACTATAGAAGGATAACCTTTCACTACCGTCTGTCGTGTGGTAGTGGAAGGGTTAACCTTCTATAGAGTGGTATATACTATATTTTATCTTATCTTATCTTATCTTATCTTACTGCTAACTGTAAGGTCATCTGGCCCCCTCTTGTTGTTAAGTGTGACTGGTATGTTTATTTTTTTTGTGATTTTATTTTAATTTAAAACCTCTCCTTAACAAACAGACACCAACATGTTCTGTTTTACACTCACTTTAATTGTTACAATACTCACTCCAAACACTGGCTTTTACTCCCTCATATCAACTAAACATATATAAAATGACACACCAATCCCCCTTTTTTCCCAGACTTTTCTATTCACTCATTCATAAATAATGTAGCAGACTATGTGATCTTTTGATTGATTGATCTTTATTTATCTCAAACACAACAAACATACAAATCACAGCAAAGACAAAAATGTAAACATAAACAATGAGTCCGTCTTCATCCAGAGAAGAAAAAACAAGGATGAGTTGGAGATGGGGCAGGAGGAAGCACAGCTTACTGTACATTTAAATTATTGTTACATATAAAATAAAACTCTCTCACTAGCTAAGAGAGAGAAAAATAAATTAATAAAATAAGGTTAAAAAAACAACAAGACAACCTTTTTTTGTTTTGAAGAAATCAAAACACTCCCTGAAGCAACTATCTGTATCTAAGTTCTGTATTTGTCTATCAGTGCTTCTTTGTATCTATTTCTCTGCTGTTATTGCTCTGTTTCCAATGACACACCTGTATTGTTATCCACAGGCCTCACAGCAGTGACCTAAACATGTTTCAGTTTCGATGAGATGCCACTAAAATCCTTGAAACAACTGTAGCTGCACGAATCCGCTTCAAGGCCCTCGACCTGGCATACCGTTCGGCAAAGGGAACCGATCCCGCCTACCTCCGGTCAATGGTCTCTAACTACACACCCTCAAGACCCCTACGCTCTGCATCTTCTGGCCGCCTGAGACCTACTCCTATCCGAGCTCCGGGAGGGTCATCAAAGAGAAGTCGCCTATTCTCAGTCCTTGCCCCACAATGGTGGAATGAACTACCCACCCCAGTTAGGACAGCCGAAACACGTCCAATATTTCGCCATCAACTAAAGACGCACTTCTTCAACCATTATCTGAATTTAAAAAATAAAAATATCTAACCCTAACTAATCTTACTGTCATGCACTTGTCCTAATAAACTAACCTACACTGTAGCACTGAACACTTTGATGAACATTGTTACTCAGCTGATAGAGTTGTGCCCTTCCTGATGACTTGTCGTACAGAACTTGTAAGTCGCTTTGGATAAAAGCATCAGCTAAATGACTAAATGTAAATGTAAATGTAGCCTATCTGTACATTTGTATTACTATTATGACTATTATTATATTCTCCAACCCAGAGAATTATAAGGACAGGTTATTTTAGTGTGACTCTCACCTGACCTGACCTGTGGGTCCCCTGGCGTCACTCTTAAGATTGATTGATTGATTGATTGAACACTTTATTAACAGATTGCAGAACGGGTACAGTACAGCTCAATACATACAATTGTTAAGGGGATGCAGACCAGAGAAAGACTTTCGTCTTGTTTACACCAGGGTCCCCCATTTTCAATTCATCATAACATATATGACATACATGACATACAGATAGACAGTACTGCTACATCTATACATTTATGACATACCAGATTTGCAAATACAGTACTGTTTGTGATACAAAAAGAGTCCAGAAAAGAGAGTATATACATTTGACGTAGAAACTGTACATTGGAGGTGGTTGGGTGCGTGGGGGGGGGGGGGGGGGTTGGGTAAGGGGGGGTTGGGTAAGATAAGATTACATTCAAATGTATTGTCATCGTACAGCACAAGTACAGACAAGAATTTGGCATCTAACCAGAGTGCAAGGTAACTTACCTGTCCTTGACTAAATAAATCTGTAGTTGACTGATAACTAAATAAATATGTAGCTATTTATAGTTTATATACTACTATAAACTCCAGTCCATCATATCTCACAATTAACTAGAAATGGCTGTACACGCCTTTATTTCATCCAGACTTGATTACTGCAACTCACTCTTCATCTGTCTAAATAAAAAATCCATTGATCAACTTCAGTTGGTCCAAAACGCTGTTGCCAGGCTACTCACTAGGTCAAGAAATCATGCCATATCCCCCCCATCCTTGCTTCCCTGCACTGGCTCCCGGTAAACTCCAGGATCAATTTCAAGGTCCTGGTGTTCGCCTACAGAGCTCTCCATGGGCAACCCCTACATTAACAACCTCATCAATCCACTTTCTTCCAGCCGGTCACTGCCGTTATCCCATCAGGAGCTCCTGGTGGTGCCCAGGACCAGACTCAAAACCAAAGGGGACCGAGCTTTAGCAGTGACTGCCCCAAGGTTCTGGAGCGCCCTCCCCTTAAACCTGAAAAACGCTCCCTCAGAGCTCATTTTTAAAAGGCAGCTAAAAATGTACTTCTACAGGCAGGCTTTTTAAACACCCACAGCCATTTATTTCTGTTTATGTCCTTTTGTTTTGAGTTTTTTGTTGTATATTCTGTTGTTTTAGCAAATTATTTTTATGTTTTCTCTTCTCTTCACATGTTTTATTTCTTGTATTTTTACTGATGTTTTAAAATGCTGTGAAGCACTCTGTGAAGCGTGCTATAAAAATGTAGTTTTACCTACTTACTTACTTACTTACTTACTTACTTACTTACTTACTTACTTACTTACTTACTTACTTACTTACTTACTTACTTACTTACTTACTTACTTACTTACTTACTTACTTACTTACTTACTTACTTACTTACTTACTTACTTACTTACTTACTTACTTACTTACTTACCCCTTGGGATCAGCTGAGATAAAAAAAAAAAAGATGCATGTATAAATCTGTTTAGAAATCTGACTCTCGGATCTCTTGTAAACTGTGTCCTCAGATTTGTATGGGCATGAATTTGTAATCAGAGAGCACGGTTTCTAAACCAAGAGTACAGATTTACACATTCTATTGGTGTAATTGTATTATTATCTTCTTACTGTCAACACAGCCTACAACGATACCAAAACCTAAAATGCATTTCCTCTACTTACAATATGATCCACCAGCCAGCACCAGATTATAGCTCAGATCCAGAAGTCATACAACTACTTCCAAGGTGATCGCTGTCGTTTCATAAAGTCGTTTCAGGAAATCATCACAATGATTAATAATACTGACCAAAACAAACAGTACGTCATTGTGACTTGTTTTAATGTTTTTTCTTTTGTTTTGTTTTTTTAAACAATGGAGTTCTACAACTTCTGGATAGGAGCTATAATCTGTTGTTGGCTGGATGGATCGTACTTGTTAGTAGAAGAAATGCATTGTTGGTTTTGGTCTTTTCGTAGTTGTCAATGATAATATATTTTTAAATTATACAACGGCATGCAAATTTCTCGATTCTGATTGGCTGAAACAGTCCATTTACACGTATGTATCCTTCATAATCCACGCTCCTGGTCCCAGGACCCGCCCACCACCGAATCACATCACTCCGCCGGATCACTCCGTCGGAAAAAACAAGATGGCGGACAATAATCTTTAACAAATGGATATGTTGATAGCGTCATAACGACTAAATATAAAGCGATTCTGTCAAGGGGAACGTGTTAGTATTTTAAACAATGTTGGATGATGTAATTGATGGGTCTTGACTCAATCTAGAACAAAAGAAAAATCGCGGATTGATTGATAGATTAATTGATTGATTTAAATTTCTTCCTTCCTACTTTCCGACTGCAGCGTTCTCTCTCACACTGTCCGACGCTGGCGTACCCACAAACACACACATACACACACACACACACACACACACACACACACACACACACACATACACACACACGCACACACACACTGTGACACACACACACACACACACACACACACACACGCACACACACACACACACACTCCTGTCTGCAACAGCGGGGAGTCAGACTGAGAGAGAAGCAGCGCTGTTTTAAGTGAGCATGGTCTATTGAATTGATTGATTGGTTGATTGCTAATTTTATTACTGTACCCCTGGTTTCCAACTGGTTAAGTTTAGGCTAAAAGAAATAAATAAAAAAATAGGGCGAAGAAAACGTTTTTTTCCTATAGGGCAAAGAAAACGTTTTAATAAATTTTCAATCAATCATTCCAATAATACACAGTTGGATGTGTTAGTTGGTTGGATGCACTTCAAGCTGCTTCCACATGAGGCAACTTCTCTCAATCATTCCAATAATACACAGTTGGATGTGTTAGTTTGGTTGGATGCACTTCAAGCTGCTTCCACATGGAGTTGTGGGAACTACTTTTTCTGGCGGATGGTTTTTTCAATAAATCTTCGATTAATGTGTGTTTATTGTATAGAAATAAGGTTGGATGAATCTGGCAGTTGTATAAAAGCTTTACACCACGTGCAGTCGTGATTTGTGACCAATAAACCATGCCTAGGGGGGTCTAACGACCCTCGGCTGCGCCTCGGGCCTAACAACCACCCCTAGGCATGGTTTATTGGTCACAAACCACTCCTGCGTGTGATGTAATGCTTAATTACACCATCCTTATCTGAATCTGAATATTCAACAAATCTCTAAAATTGTGTTTATCACATGCAATTATGCAGAAGGGCCTCTTTAGTGCTTACCAGAGATGTGCTTATAATCTTTCTGGTAATACGTAACTCATTCAGCATGGAAAAAAGCATTAAGAAATTAAATCTAGCTAATCTGGTTATTTGTGAGTATGGTGTTTGCACTGTTTACTGTGATTACAATGAATCGGTTTATGAGTACATCTGTTTTATTTCGTGAAAATCTTAATAAATACAACAATGGCTAATCAAACAACAATGGGTCTCATTCCCCAATATTTCCCAAAGACTTCTCTTGGAAGACTTATCTTGGAACCGACTGAGACAGAATCGACGACAAGTTCACTCTGAGTCCCCAACACATGGGGAAGATGTCTTAAGTGGCTCAAGCTATCACAGCTGAGATACCGGCTATGAGGAATGTCACCATTCTGAAACATGAACGTGCGTTCCCGTCTAGGTCATTTGCATACAAAACAACACCTCCAGAGCTCCTTATAAGGCAGGCTCTGTGCCGTGTGCAAATGAAATTGAGAAAAGTCGAGAGTTTAGACACACCTGTCCAGCTCATTAAATGCAACTAATGATGCAGCCGTGTGAAAATGGTGGTGGAAGCACTTTGCGACCGATCAAAATGAGATTAGATTAATGTATTGTCATCATTATATAGAAT
Source organism: Notolepis coatsorum (assembly GCF_963971535.1). Classification (NCBI taxonomy): domain Eukaryota; kingdom Metazoa; phylum Chordata; class Actinopteri; order Aulopiformes; family Paralepididae; genus Notolepis; species Notolepis coatsorum. The sequence continues at coordinate 21,774,363 of NC_140183.1, read as the reverse complement.
ACAGGCTACTACTCGTGACCACCTGCCGCAGCGCACGCACCCCCCCCCCCCACACACACACACACGCTCGCAGTACTGTATAGTCTACGTGCGTAATGAATGAACGCAGTAGGCTTATATTATTCTAATGACTTGTTTTTATAGGAGATCGCAGATACTGCGCTGCATAGTACAGTCCACCAGTCCGCTGCCCGACTCTGGCGGCCTTAATATGTGTGTAGACACCTGAATATGTCTGACAATTATTCAATGTGTCTAACGCTAATTCCTTGCATTCCCTGTGTTCGCGAGGACGTTGTGTAACCGGCTGACCACTCTTGATCCTCCCTATCCTAACATTGACACTTAACTTGCTGATCTCTTTTGATCCTCCCTATCCTAACATTGACACTTCATAGTGGGACAGGATACAGGTGCCGCCAGAGGGAGCTGGTGGCGACGTTGGGCAGGGAGACACAGGTGAAGAAGGATGGGCTCAGGGCGCGGCGCAGAGGGAGGAACTTCCTCTTCAGCGTTTTACACAGAGGGGAGAGGACGCACGGAGCTGGAGCTCCGGAGATCAAGCACGCGAGATATAAACCCAGTTACGAAGCGGGTTAGTAATGAGTATGCGATAGCTTAGCTTTTAGTTAATGCGGAAGAGACATTGTGAACAAAGAAGCAGACGAGCTACTGCCGAAGAGTGTGGTAGATATTGCCCACATTGCGTTTTAGCTGAAGTATAGGCATCATGACAGGGGGTTTACCACGACCCACAGCTTAGCTTCATTTAGGCTAGCATCACAGTTTAGCCCGTGTGTCGCCCCACCACCTTCAGCCCAGCAACGGACGTCACTACACTGCACGCTCCTCCAGCCCCTCCGAGCCGTTACCCCAGCAGTCACCTGCCCAGCGTCTACCCAGCCCCGCTGCCTGCTATCACGGGACCTCTCAACGGCCAGCTCACCCCACGGACGGTTGGTGGTGAGAGCAGGCCCGCCATTTGGATAAGTACAGCGAGCGCTCCGAGTGCTGAAACTTTATCGGTAGACATTTTCTCTGTGTGGCGCGGGCTCTCTAAGGGCGAAGATAAACAGTGCTTTGAACTGACGCTGGCAACAGTGTTTAGGGGCGCCCCGACCTTTTATTATTTTGGGGAAAAGCCGGCTATAGATAGGACTTTTATTTGTAACGTGGGCCACTGTCAGTTTGGTTGAGCGTGATAATAATGTGTGTTCTTTTATAAATTCCCATTCAATAACTCCTTTATCCCTCTCCCTCTTCCTCCCCTCTCTCCCCACGTACAGAGAAGCGGAACAGTATATATAAACCCTTAAAGGGAAGGTGTTGTTACTGTGTCTAGTCCCGTGTGGGAAGCACTTTAGTCTGTGTTATAGAGCGAGAGCACTAGGTGCCCAGGGCGTAAATAACTTGAATCATTGTGTAATTAATTGTAACTTGAATCAGACTTCCAGTAAAGGACAGTTGATGGGACCACTGTGTGCGTGTCTGTTAATGTGCATTCTGTCTAACCCTTTCCTTTCCGGGTAATGCTCATTACAGTTTAACCCTTTCCCCACCCCTGCCTATAGTTCATTGTGAAAGGTCTCTACTCATCATTAAGGAAGGGTACTGCTTTGGGGAGCAAATACCTGTATATCATCCATCTTTACTGCCATCGGGTGTGGGAGGGCCCAGGAAGTATTGGGGGAAGTGTGGGTGTGTGGGGAGCTACTGCTGATCGCCCTGGAGGGCAAGAAGGACCAGCCTATCATCCCTAGGTCAGTGAATCCTAGGCCCCATCCACTCCTGCTGCTCGACCTCCACTTCAACATTCCTGGCCTAAAGTCGGGGACTCAGCTGGACCCAGCTCTGCTGCGTCCTCACTACCAGGTGGCCATGTACATCCACTCCCATAAAGCAGGGATAATCCACCCTGCTACATGTGTACTGTATTTACTGTACGTATAGGGCAGAGCATATATATAGTATCTACTAAATCCTAATGAAACAATTAATTAGAATAATATAAGCCTACTGTTCATTCATTAGACACGTAGGCTATACTGGCGGCGTGTAGTCTTTTACCAACGGAGTTGCAGTTTTCCGCAATCTGATTGGCCACTGACGTTTCTCTCAGCGGCAATCGTGTGACGCCTAGTTCTATAACTGGTTAAGCTTGAAGACTCTTTCGAAGTTGTTTAAGGTTAGAGTTTGTCTTAGAGCAGGGCGATAGACCACCAGCCCTGATTCCAAACTCTAACCTTAACCAACTTCGAAAGAGTCGCCAAGCTTAACCAGTGATAGAACTAGGTGTTAGCTAGCTAGCAGGCTGTAGAGGCAGAAATGGGCGTAACGCGATTGGCGCAGAGAGAAACGTCAGTGGCCAATCAGATTGCGGAACCCGAACGCGGAACTGCAACTCCGTTGGTAAAAGACTACACGCATACTGGCGCACACAAGACTTATGGAATATTAATGCAGTCTATTTCCACGCGATTAGCTTTAGTTCTTATTTATTTATTTATCCACTGTCATTTGCAGTGTTGGTGTAGTAGGCTACATAGTGTATTTCAATATCTGTTTTATTGATTAATGATATATTTGAAGGAGTCCAGTTTTTTTTTATATTTTATTTTTTTATTCTTTTTTAAACATACACATAAACATAAACATAACAACATAAAAATAGAAGGAATGCAGGTTATAGCTATATCAAACAAATGTCTGTCCCATTGTACCAATCATGGGATATATTGCATGTTGGCTATAACCTGCATTCTTTCAAATGTATAATTAATCAATAAAACAGATATGTAACAAATAAGAAATACAAATTCCACAGAAGGCATTCAATAATAATTATTTTCAATCATTTCACAGTAATTGCATAATTGTGTTTGAATATCTGAGTAATTAAAGTAATTATACATTTGTCCAAAATAGCTGGTTCAGATATGGTTAATCCAGCTGCCCTGTGATCAGATGAATCCATATTATTTATTTTTCCGACATCCGCGTAATTTCTTATCGTACAAATATTGTCATATTTATTTTAATTATGATTAAGTAATTAATTCCAAGGAGGCCTGTAGGGTTGACATGAAGGAATCACTATGATTCCTCCCAAATAAAGCCATTAAGAACATGGAGAACACAGTCTGTCAAGTCAATACAATTTTCAATCAATCAATCAATCAATCAATCAATCAATCAATCAATCAATCAATCAATCAATCAATCAATCAATCAATCAATCAATCAATCAATCAATCAATCATAAGTGTGCTCCTCAGCACTCTTAAATTCTGCTCTCAGCCACGGCCGAATCCAATCTCAGGGAAGTGGGGAATCTCTCTTTCAGCCCTAATATGTTGCAAATACGCCTGAGAGGAAATTTCTTGTCGTAAATCCGTTCGGGAATGAGACCCAATGTCTCGGTTGACTGAGACCAAACTGACCAATTAATCAACTCAGAGTGGGGGCGGCCTTATTAGTATCCAGGCAGGCAGCGTGTATACTTTCGACAACAAATGTTTGTTTCCGCGTTCGAGTTTTGCGCTCTGATTGGCCAGGTCATGTGACATGTGCGGCAATCGTGGGACAGCAAGTTCTGCGCCTATTTCCGGGTCTAACAGCCTGCAAACTACCTAACGCCTAGTTCATCACTGGTTAAGCTTAGGCGACTCTTTCGCAGTTGGTTAAGGTTAGAGTTTGGAATCAGGGCAGGCGTTCTATCGCCATGCTCTAAGACAAACTCTAACCGTAACCAACTTCGAAAGAGTGCCTAAGCTTAACCAGTGTAGAAACTTGCGGTCCCACGATTGTCGCACATGTCACATGACCAGAAACGCGCGTGGCCAATCAGAGACGCGGAAACAAACATTTGTTGGCGAAAGTATTCAGGCATCCAGGCAGCCTTATTAGTATACAGGCAGCCCTACTAGTATCCAGGCTGTTATGGTTTGTAACCGACCCCAATCGCACAACACAAGACAGGTATGATGGTTTGCCAAGAAACAGATATTTATTTAGAACAGGGAAAAAGGGCACTGTCCCTTTAAGGGAGAAAACACAAAACACCGGAATAACACAAGAGGGGAAGGTAAAGTGCCTTTAAGAGGCGGGCAGGAAAGGGAACACTATGGGAAGGAAAGGGAACGCCTAAGGGAAGGTTAAGGGAACGCCTAGGGAACAGAGGAACTAGAGACTAGGAGAACTAGGGAAAGAGGACTAGGGACTAGGAGAACTAGGGATAGAGGACTAGGGACTAGGTGGAACTAGAAGGGGAGAACTTGGGACAGAGGGGACTGAGGCCCGCGGAGGCGGGCTGGGGAACAGGGAGGAACTGGGGACAGAGAACCGCGGAGGCGGGCTGGGGACAGGGAGGAACTGGGGACTGGTGGGAAAACATCTGGGCCGCTCTGCAGAACAGAGGAGAGGGTTAATATTCAAAGGGAACAAAACAGAGCAGATGCAGCACAGTCCAAATAACAAAGTAACAAAGTAAATACTATCTTCGTGTGAACAAACACACAGTGGGAGATGAAATGTCCAAAATAATATCCACGAGAGAACAAAACAGAGTGGGAGATGAAATGTCCAAACTAATAACTAAGTGAGAACTAAAGGAGGCAATACGCTGGGTGAGTGACATCACAATCAAAACTCACCCAGGCGTATGCGTAATGGTACAGGAACAGCAGCGGGACGAGGGCAAGGGGCATTACGCTGAGTGAGTGACATCACAATCAAAACTCACCCAGGCGTATGCGTAAAGGTACAGGGACAGCAGCGGGAACGGGGGCAAGAGGCATTACGCTGAGTGAGTGACATCACAATCAAAACTCACCCAGGCGTATGCGTAAAGGTACAGGGACAGCAGCGGGAACGGGGGCAAGGGCACTACGCTGAGTGAGTGACATCACAATCAAAACTCACCCAGGCGTATGCGTAAAGGTACAGGGACAGCAGCGGGTACGGGGGCAAAAAGCATTACGCTGAGTGAGTGACATCACAATCAAAACTCACCCAGGCGTATGCGTAAAGGTACAGGGACAGCAGCGGGAACGGGGGCAAGGGCACTACGCTGGGTGAGTGACATCACAATCAAAACTCACCCAGGCGTATGCGTAATGGTACAGGGACAGCAGCGGGGCGAGGGCAACGCCACCGGGTGGCTGGCTGTCCGAGCCGAGGGACAGAGTGCTGGAACAGTGGCGGTGGCGAGGGTGTCGTCCACCGGGTAGCCGACTGTCGGAGCCGAGGAACAGAGTGCTGGAACAGTGGCGGTGGCGAGGGTGTCGTCCACCGGGTAGCCGCTGTCGGAGCCGAGGAACAGAGTGCGCGCCACACCTTGGTGTGCGCGTCGGAACAGTGGCGGTGGCGAGGGTGTCGTCCACCGGGTAGCCGCTGTCGGAGCCGAGGAACAGAGTGCGCGCCACACCTTGGTGTGCGCGTCGGAACAGTGGCGGTGGCGAGGGTGTCGTCCACCGGGTAGCCGCTGTCGGAGCCGAGGAACAGAGTGCGCGCCACACCTTGGTGTGCGCGTCGGAACCGAGAGACGCCTCGGGGTGCGTCTGCGAGGAGGAGTGTGCCAAGCACGAAGGTCTGGAAGATGCGCGTCGGCGCGCTGAGGTCTGGAGAGCGTGCCAAGCTCGAAGGTCTGGAAGATGCGCGTCTGTGCGCTGGTACGGAGGAGCGTGCCAAGCTCGAAGGTCTGGAAGATGCGCGTCAGTGCGCTGGTACGGAGGAGCGTGCCAAGCTCGAAGGTCTGGAAGATGCGCGTCTGTGCGCTGGTACGGAGGAGCGTGCCAAGCTCGAAGGTCTGAAGTGGAACACTGGAATACCTCCCGTAGAGGATTAGAGAGCGCAGTACAGTGTCTCCCTCCAGGCAAACGGCGGCAGGTGGCGAAGGCTTGAGCGCATCTGGCGCGCTGGTCTGGAGTGGAACACTGGAATACCTCCCGTAGAGAATTAGAGAGCGCAGTACAATGTCTCCCTCCAGGCAAACGGCGACAGGTGGCCAAAGCCCTTGAAGATGCGCGTTGCGCGCTGGTGACTGGAGAGCGTGCCAAGCCCTTGCAGATGCGCGTTGCGCGCTGGTGACTGGAGAGCGTGCCAAGCCCGAGGGTCCGGGAGATGCGCGTTGGTCTAGATGTGCGTCAGGACGAACAGCTGCGCTGGGGTCTGCAGTGGAACGCTGGGGTGCCTCCCGTGGAAGTTACAGGGAGCGCAGAACAGTCTCCTCCACAGGCTACGGCGACAGCAGACGAAGGCTGGAGCAAAACATCTCAAGGCTGGAGAGATCCATCATACAGCATTGGTAGACCAGGGGATCTCCCGAAAGAGTCTAGATGTTAGAGAATATGACTCAGCATGAATACAACACGACCCCACGCCGAAACGAGGGGAAGAGCCCTCGTATTTAAAGCCCACAGGGGAACTAATTAGCCTGCCACCACAGGTGCGAGAGGTAATTGATAATAGTCCAGGTGTGGCCACTGAGAGTAAACGAGAGTAAAGAACGAGAGGGTGGGGGCTAGAGAGAGTGAGTGAGAAGGGAATTTCTAACAGTAGGCTTAAAGAAAACAGAGAAAGTTGGTGAGCAGCGGACAAAACCTCACACAGGCAGCCCTACTAGTATCCAGGCAGCCCTACTAGTATCCAGGTAGCCCTACTAGTATCCAGGCAGCCCTACTAGTATCCAGGCAGCCCTACTAGTATCCAGGCAGCCCTACTAGTATCCAGGCAGCCCTACTAGTATCCAGGCAGCCCTACTAGTATCCAGGCAGCCCTACTAGTATCCAGGCAGCCTTACTAGTATCCAGGCAGCCTTAATAGTATCCAGGCAGCCCTACTAGTATCCAGGCAGCCTTACTAGTATCCAGGCAGCCCTACTAGTATCCGGGCAGCCCTACTAGTATCCAGGCAGCCCTACTAGTATCCAGGCAGCCCTACTAGTATCCAGGCAGCCCTACTAGTATCCAGGCAGCCCTACTAGTATCCAGGCAGCCCTACTAGTATCCAGGCAGCCTTACTAGTATCCAGGCAGCCTTAATAGTATCCAGGCAGCCCTACTAGTATCCAGGCAGCCTTACTAGTATCCAGGCAGCCTTACTAGTATCCAGGCAGCCCTACTAGTATCCAGGAAGCCTTACTAGTATCCAGGCAGCCTTAGTAGTATTCATATAGCCTTACTATTATCCAAATAGCTCTATTAATATCCAGGCAGCTCTACTAGTATCCAGACAGCTTTACTATTATTCAGGCAGCCTTAATAGTATCCAGACAAACATACTAGTGTCTAGACAGCCTGGTTATTATCCAAGCAGCCCTACTATTATCCAGACAGCCTTAGTATTTTTGTCACAAAACCTGAAAGAAATATATGAGTGAGTTGATACAGAGCCTCCTGTGGTCCTGGAGCAGAGAGGGGAAAGCCATTCAGTGGCTCCACTGCGGCACATTTTTAATGAATGGATGAAAGGTTGAGGGAGCTTGTACGGCTGTGATCAGTAATTTAACGTTATCTGAAATTAACTTGAGGACAGAGAGAAATTAGGCAGCAAGAAATTAATTTGTTGTTTGTCCAACTCAATGAGGAGTGACATAGCCCTTTAATGAATGGGTAATCCATTTCTTATTGCGCTGAGCTGAATTCACCCTTCGATGGAGGGTAAAAACACAAACATATCTCTCACCAACCTTTGCAACTTCAGCAAAGGCAAAGGAATGGAGGTTTGTTCCTGAACCAATTAGTTTCTAAGAATGATTCCTGTCTCTGTGTGTGTGTGTATGTGTGTGTGTGTCTGTGTGTGTGTGTCTGTGTGTGTGCGTGTGTAGGTGTGTGTGTGTATGTGTTTGTGTGCATGTGTGTGTAAATTATTTGCATTATTTTATAATAAACCAAATCATTACATTTCATAACATGATTGACTATAGAAATATGATGTATGTAAGGTGAAAACAATATAATACAGGATATTCTTGAATCAAATTATTTTCCGTGCAGTAATACTAAAAAAGTAAATGAAAATAGAGCATTTTGAATGAAACACCATGACAACTGCATTACAACAAGATAAAGACATAAAGACCATGTCATATCACACCTAATTTGAGCTGCACAACTAAATACCATCAAAACTTGTCAGGGCCATCAAATAGCCAGACTATTTGATGGGAATACATTTAAATCCTTCTCACAATTACAAAACAGATTTTCTCTACCATAAAGTGACCTATACAGATATCTACAAATTAGAAATTATGTCACTAAACACACAGATTGGGATACTATTAAGAAAGAACCAACTAATATAGAATTCCATTTTATACGACTATGTGAACGCCCGATATTGACAAGAAAACAAATATCCCCTATGTACCAAAATCTAAGGCTAGACATGTCTGATGACACTCTACATATTAAAGAAAAATGGGAACTAGAGATGAATACAATAGTGGAGGATGAAGATTGGGAGGCCATGTGTTTTAACTGTCACAGGGGGATCGGAAGCCAGTTATGGAAAGAATTTGATTGGAAGGTCAAAATGAGATTCTTCAGAACTCCATTGACAGCATGTGTCTTCAAAAAGGACTCTACCAACAAATGCTGGAGGGAATGTGGTATGGTTGGGGATCATACACACATATTCTGGGACTGCCCAAAAATACAGACGTTTTGGAAGGATATAAAAGAAGAAATAGAGAAAATATTGGAAACGGACATCCCCATGGACCCAATGTTGTTTCTGTTAGAAATACAGAGTGAACGAGTGTTGGACACGGATCAGTACTATATATTACACATCTTATTGATGATTGCAAAAAAAGTTATTACTATTAACTGGATGAAACCTGAGCCCCCTACGACTGCTCAATGGAAACAGAAAGTTAAACATGTACATATGATGGAACACATGACAGCCCAGCTACAGCTGAAGATGCCTCTCTTTGAGAAGAGATGGAGGTCAATTACTAGCTACTTGGGTAGGCTTAGGGACACACTGCTTTGAGACAGGATGGAGGGAAATGTACAAGTGTGTATTATGGGTATGTATATACAGAGAGGGAAATGTGTAGGTATATTTGAGTAGGCAGGAGTGTTTTGGAGGAGGGACCCAATCAAGGTTAGTTATTTGTAAATGTTTACTTTTATTTATTCCCCCCCCCCACCTTTTTTTAAATTTTTTCCCCCGTCTGTATTGTCATTTTTACTGTACTGTACTGTCATTGTATTGCTGTTGGCAATAAAGTTCAAAAAAATAAACTTGTCAGGGCCGAGCGTATTGAACCCAATATGCAGACACAGAAAGGCAGACAGTTAAATTATATTATTATTATTTATTCAGAAAAGGGGTAGTCAGGTATCCGGCCAGGAATCGAGTGACAGATGGGGATCTCGTACAGTACAGGGTGAGTGTGTGGGGCAGGGTAGTCAAACAGGCAGGGATCAATAACGTAACGGGTACTCAGGTAATAAGGGGAGTAGGCAGGGGCCAGGTAGTCCAACAGGCGAAGGGTCATACACGGGTTCAGGTCCTCATACGTTCTGGGAAAAGGCAAGGAGAATGGTCAGGCAGGCGGAGGTCAGAACACATTATCCAAGCACGAGATCAGGGTGAAGAGCATGGTATCGGACAGCGGGGAAAGGAGGACAACACTTGGTTTGGCACGGTTAAAGAACACGGAATAGATCACTCACACAGCTCACAATAAACTACGACTGACTGGAAAACACGAAGTTACAATCTGGCAGCATCATGACATCTTGGTCCACTTTTTCTCCTTATTTTCGAAATTTCTCCCATCCCAATTTTATGATTCCAATTCTTCCCTCCCCTGTCTTGAACGTTGCTAGACTATGCCTCCCACTGGTCGGCTGTAGTGAGGATAGAAGCCTTGCATCACGTGTCCCCTCCGGTACACGAGGAGGCAGCCTGTCGCATCTTTTCACCAGACAGCTCGAACTCTCAGTGGCGAGGAGTAAGGCGTGGGAGGCTCACGCTGCCCCCGATACTTCCTGTTTCTGCTGTACAGGCGTCACCCAACCGACCTGTAGGAGTCGCTGTCCACAACGTCCAATCCCCACCCACCGGCTTTCCCACCCTCTAACACTGCCAATTGTGTTAGTATGACAACCGGCAAAGCCGGTAGCAACGCCGAGAGCGGCTCAATAGCAATATCCTGTGTTAGTGCCGAGCGCCTTGCCCACTGCGCCACTCAGCCGCGCCCTAGCATCATGACATCTGAGGCAGGGCTATATAGTTGACGTAATCTGCCCACAGACGTCAATCAGCTGCTCCTATGGCTCCAGCACACTTGAACTCTATGCCTGGTTGTTATGTACCATGAGTTTGATCACTCCTGTGTCACTGGCATGCAGGTGAGGGTTGCTAATTAGCGAATTACTGCTGATTGGATACCTGCTGGCAGGTTAAAACCAGTCTCTGAGACACACATGCACTCTGACTGTGGCTAGAGGAGTGTGTTCTAACCGAGACTTGTCACGTTCTCCCCTTCTTTGTTCTTTAGTTTGTACCAGTAATTCATTGTTAGAATAGAGAGAGAGAGAGAGAGAGAGAGAGAGAGAGAGAGAGAGAGGAGAGAGAGAGAGAGAGAGAGAGGAGAGAATGAGAGAGAGAGAGAGAGAGATAAGAAGAGAGAGAGAGAGATGAGAGAGAGAGAGAGAGGAGAGAGAGAGAGAGAGAGAGAGAGAGAGAGAGAGAGAGAGAGAGAGAGAGAGAGAGAGAGAGAGAGAAGCCAAGCAGTGACAGAGCGTGTGACAAAAACTAAGAAGAATGTTGTGATAAGACAGACATTTTGGCCGTATATCCAGCTCTATCTACCTGGCTGGTGTTGTCCCTGTCCAGGAGAGACAATGACAATATGTTTAGAGGTGTCTAGATGTGTTTAGAGGTGTTTAGAGGTGTTCATACAGTATGTGTTCAGAGGTGTTCAGAGATGTTCAGAGGTGCTTAGAGGTGCTTAGAGGTGTTTAGGGGTGATTAGACATGTTTAAAGGTCTTTAGGGGTGTTTAGTTGCGTTTAAATGGTAAATGGTAAATGGCTGCGTTTACTGTATATAGCGCTTTTATCCAAAGCGCTTTACAATTTGTTCCTCACATTTGACCCATTCACTCACACATTCACACACCGATGGCGGAGGCAACCATGCAAGGTGCCATCTTGCTCATCAGGAGCAATTAGGGGTTAAGTGTCTTGCTCAAGGACACTTCGACATGCTGCCCGGGAGGAGCGGGAATCAAACTGGAACCTCCGGATTACCAAATGACTGCTCTACTTCCCGAGCCAGTGTGTTTAGGGGTGTTTATATGTGTTTATATGTGTTTAGATGTGTTTAGGGGTGTTTAGGGGTGTTTAAGGGTGTTTAGCTGTGTTTAGGGGTGTTTAGGTGTGTTTAGGAGCGTTAGGGGTGTTTAAGGGTGTTCAGAGGTGTTTAGGGGTGTTTAGGGAAGTTTAGGGCCAAAAGGGTTGACAACCGCTGTCACGGATGATTATTAAATAGACCCTAAAATGTGCAGAGGAGAAATCAGGTCCAGCGGAGAACGGAAGTGCAGTTTGTCTTCTCTCAAAAATCAAAAGACACACACGTCTAAAAAAAAAATAATCGAAAACCCACAAGGAAGTGGCAACGATCCCGAGAGGTGTTAGACTGGTGTGAGTGACTCGTGCGTTGTGGATGTTTTCTGCTGTCGGGTGTTCTCGGAGTGGAGTTAGAATGTGGAGCAGACAGCCTCCGGCGGGCAGGGCTTCAGTAATACAGTATTTACAAGGCGTCAGGAAGCAGGAGCGCCGGGGTCCACGCTGCCGTACGCAGCACTTTCAATTATTTCTCACAGCATTCATGAAAATAAGAAGCACAGCGGGGAGTGCAGCATGAACACAGAACTATAAAAAGACGCA
>NC_140183.1:21755855-21758355 GCF_963971535.1 Notolepis coatsorum | reverse complement strand
CGTGACCTGGTGTAGATGTGTTCCCCACTCCTCGCCATGGATAATGATGTCATTGATGTGCCCGCGAGCACCTCGCGGGCACCCCGCGAGCACGCCGGTGCACCTGGGCGAAGGAAAAGGAAAGGCGCATTACCGTACTGGCGTGCGGTGATGAATGCGGAAGCATTTTTGCACTCTTCCGCTGTCAATAAGCAACACGCCTTTCGGCCACCAAACTCTCCCACAGTGGTCAGAATAATGCACAATCCGTACCAATTAATACGGCCACCGGGTGAGATCTGCCACAATATGTATGTATGTATGTATGTATGTATGTATGTATGTATGTATGTATGTATGTATGTATGTATGTATGTATGTATGTATGTATGTATGTATGTATGTATGTATGTATGTATGTATGTATGTATGTATGTATGTATATATGTATATATGTATGTATGTACTAGTGTATGTATGTATGTATATATGTATGTACTAGTGTATGTATTGTGACAGATCTCCTCCCCCCTCCCATGGATATGTGAAGGATGGGAGATACTTCTGCCACGGAAGGAGTAGAGTCAATTAGGTAGCTGATTAGTACTGATAGAACACACCTGCGCATCATTAGTCCACCCACATCTCATGTGCACACACCCAGTCCCACATACTACATAACCACTAGGGGAGTAAGTTGAGCGGAGGTGAGGTTGGAGTTGTTGTTATTGAGAGAGAGAGGTTGTTGTATTTGGAGTTGTGAAGGTGAGAGGTAGTGAGAGGAGAGGTGAAGGCGAGTAGGTGTTCGTTGTGTACTGGACCTGGACTGGCTGAGAAACCCCCTTGTGTACTGACCCTGGACCGGACGACTACCCTGAGTATTGAACAATCCCTTTTTCTGTCGGTGAGCCTGTTTTGTGTTTTTGACCCTCGGACTGTATCACAACCATTATTTTGCTTTTCCCACTGGATTCTGCCTTTAATTCAATACATACTTGTATTGATTGATATTGCTCTTGTGTACTTTTTGTGTACTTACTCTTTTGTACTTGAACCATGCCGAACCTGAACACCACGGGTTCGTCACAGTGTGTATGTATATTATGTATGTACTAGTGTATGTATGTATATATGTATGTATGAATGTATGTATGTATGTGTATATGTATGTACTAGTGTATGTATGTGGGATGTCAGGGATGTCAGAGACCCACAGCTTCCTCTCTCTCTCCATGTCGTAGGCCCAGCGGATGAGGTCCAGAGGCGGATAGCTGTCCCTGATATACACCCCCGTCTGAGGGACTGAGTGGTACGACCCCATGGAGACAATACCATGCAGGGGCCTCTCTGGGGGGACGAGAAAACACACAACACTGCCAGAGCATTGTATGGCTCTCTGTATGTCTCTATCTGTCTGTCTGTCTGTGAGAGAGAGAGAGAGAGAGAGAGAGAGAGAGACATACACACACACACACACACACACGCACGCACGCACACACACACACACACACACACACACACACACCCGCACGCACGCACGCACGCACGCACGCACGCACACACACACACACACACACACACACACACACACACACACACACACACACACACACACACACACACACACACACACACACACACACACACACACACACACACACACACACACACACACACACACACACACACACACACACACACACACACAGACGCACACACACACAGACACACATATGCATATAAACATATGCATGCACCCTCACACATAACATGAAAGCATACAGCGGAACAAATGAAAAGAAGACAGTAGTCTGTATAGCCAGGTAGTTGGTTGTCTTCACTTGTTCAGGGGTATTTCTCTGCGTTCTGCAGGTACACCGTTTACATCCCGCCTGCTTATTGTTCGGCTTAATTGCTTTCTTTCCAGGAGAGGAAGACGGTTGAAGACTGAGGCTGAGGCTAATGGAGAGGCTGTGGTGTGAATGGAGCCATTCAGCTAGAGACACGCTGCTCTGTGAGGCTCTGAACAACAGCTTGAGATCACCCACTGACACACAACACACACACCACTGACACACAACACAGCACACACACACACACACACACACACACACACACACACACACACACACACACACACACACACACACCCACCACTGACACAAAACACACCCACTACTGACACACAACACAGCACACACACACACACACACACACACACACACACACACACACACACACACACACACACACACACACACACACACACACACACACACTACTGACACAAAACACAACACAGACACACAACACAACACACACACTACTGACACACAACACAACACAGACACTACTACTGACACACAACACAACACGGACACACAACACAACACACACACACACACTACTGACACACAACACAACACACACCACTGACACACAACACAACACACACACCACTGACACACAACATAACACACACACACCACTGACACACAACACAACCCACACACTACTGACA
>NC_140183.1:21720855-21750855 GCF_963971535.1 Notolepis coatsorum | reverse complement strand
AACAGAACCTACCCTGGTAAATAAAGGTTATAAACAGAACCTACCTTGGTAAATAAAGGTTATAAACAGAACCTACCCTGGTAAATAAAGGTTATAAACAGAACCTACGCTGGTAAATAAAGGTTATAAACAGAACCTACCCATGGTAAATAAAGGTAAATATATTTGATTTGTATGTATTTTTTAAGTCAGAAATCGTATTTCTGCCATCTTGGTTCTAAGTACTACAGTAAAACTAAAGAAAAAAAGTTTAAAAAGCAGACGTTACTGGCCAGGTGTGGCTACACATTTTGACAAAGGCTGGTCTAAATCTTTTTTTACAGTCACAGTTTTGCTGATTACCATGTGTGAGGGAATCAAACCCCCGATCAATGAGTCAGATAGTCGAAGGTAGACTTAGTAAACAAAGGTTTATTCGTCAGAGTTATGGCCTGGATGACCCAACTGGGACATTCCCTCACACATGGCAGCACAGAGAAAAAACTACGACCTGCAGTTCTGGGCGCTGTCCTGTGCTGAACTGAAGTGTTACTTCTCTCTAACTTTACATTCACTAGTGCTGTCTCTCAGAGCAGGTCAAATGAACGATTCATAATTAATATGAATAATATTCATACAGGTTTAAATAAACTATTTACTACTATTTCCCATCTTATAGACGCATGTCCCAATTATAGGCAAGTTGAGTTCAGTCATTGAAGCAAATAAAAGCCTGGGCTATTAATTTAAGTTGTATATACTCCTGTATATGGTAAATGTTTTACAGTATATATGTATATACTCCTGTATATGGTAAATGTGGGAAAACAGTGATTTTGCACATTTCCCAGGAAATATACACATTCCCCATCAGGTCAGTAAATGTGAGAGGTTTTAGGCCAATAATCTGTTATTATACTTGATTATTTTCCAATATACTCCACGGCTAGACAGTTCAAAATGAATGTATAACCCAACAGGTAAACCACACATATCTGTAGTCTATTAGTCTAGTCTGTCTAAAGAGTCTTATTATACAATAGTATATTAATTAAACTACCTCTGGTATAGTGTCTCTGGGCCAAGGTTTGCAACAATGTTGCCGACCAGGTAGGATGTGATACATCTCGCTACATTCAGCCGAGCTTGCTCTGTCATCAGTGCTCTGGCATCAGTGCTCTGGCATCAAACACCAATGAATTGTTTTGTTACGCACGTATAGTTATTCTGTGATTACGCATGCAGTATTACTCTTTTGGGCGATTATTCTTTCTCCAAGATAGAGCTAGCAAAGCGGAGTCATTGGTACGTGGAGAAGCAATTTATTCCTGGATTTGCATAATCCCTCCACTTATCATGGCACATCCCGTCCTCGCAATTCAGCTCACAACGACGACTATACTTGAGGTTATGACTGATGGTGATATCGCTACCATACATATTTGA
The DNA here is from genome assembly GCF_963971535.1 of Notolepis coatsorum. Classification (NCBI taxonomy): domain Eukaryota; kingdom Metazoa; phylum Chordata; class Actinopteri; order Aulopiformes; family Paralepididae; genus Notolepis; species Notolepis coatsorum. The sequence continues at coordinate 21,749,430 of NC_140183.1, read as the reverse complement.
TGTGAAAAATAATTGTGGACAAGGAGATGTCTGGCTAGCAAGCCAGCCTTTTTTGTACATACTGTCAGATCATATTCACTGTTAGTTAACCATAGGCACTGTTATTGACGGAAAGGCATCAAGTTTGTTCTGAACTAGGAAAAACTGCCTTTTCCTTTGATGCTTCCAACACCTGGAACGCCCTTCAACTGACTCTGACGTTGGAGCTTCTTCCTTTTCTTGCTGCATTTAAAATCATGGATTTGTAACTGTCTTAGCAGATTTGTTGTATTGTTTATTCTTATTTGTTATGCCTATATGTATGAATCTACTGATAACTGTGTTTTTGTTTTGTAAGCTTGTCATCCCTGTAAATGAGGGTAAAATAAGGTCATTCTGGGTCATCGTCACTGGCATCAGTCAGATGTCAGTCAGGTGGTTGTCAAGCCGTTGCTAAGGTGGTGCAGAGGGACAATAATGAAAGCCAGCAGTGAGCAAAGCATAAATAACATATTCCTTTTTTATTTTAATGTTGAAAATATGAATAAATGGCACATATGTTTGGTCTTTGGCAAGTGGCCATGGTATAAGCAGGATAATACAATCTGAGGTGTTGTGTGGTAATTAGCCCTGCCGTGTGCATCTCCTCGTGCAAAACCATCTAATCTTAACCTTAATTAAAGGTGCTATATATAAAATGTTTATGTAGAGTAATAATAATAAGAAAAAGAAGAAAATAGAAAAAGAAAGATCCACAGAGCTTGTAGAAATTAATAAAAGTACCCCCCTCCCCTCTGAAATGTATTGATGATCATTTTATCATCATCATGTTTGCAGGTCCAACATTTATTTAGTTGTTTACATCTTGCATGCATTTATCCCTTCCCATGGAATGCACCTGATTGGATAAACAACATTTTGGTGCTCTAGTGCGACATCTAGTGGCTGAATGTTATCTATAGCACCTTTAACCTTGACCTTAACCTCACTGGAGACGTCACACCCAACCCTAACCTAAAATAGAGATCACTTTCTGAAATTCAGAGAACCTTTGGTGGATGATATCTTTAAATTATTCATCAAAAACTGAATGCACTGACCGTGTTGTTGATGAGCAGGGAAGGTCATTAAAAATGATCCTTGTGTGGCTGTGGTGTGTTTCCCCTCACATTTACCTGACAGGCAATGCACACATATCCCAGGAAATATATGTTACATTTACCGTAACAAACTGTACACACCAGTGACCTAAACATCCTCTAGCGTGTGTATGTTTGAGTCCATTTTAATAAAAATAACTCAACACTGCAGGTCCTCACAAGACCACGAGGGGAGCTTCTTGAAACTAAGGGTTGTAACAAAAAAGAAGATGCTCTTTGGTTGGTCAGTCTGCTGGTTCCGGACTGGATGGATCTGTACCTTCGACCAGAGGGCAGCAGTTGAAAGAGATGGTTTGCTGGGTGGTACTGGTCTTGTAAGATGTTATTTATACGCTGTAGGCAGCGGGAGGTAAAGACTGTGGATATATCTGGGAGGCTAGCTCCAGTGATCCTCCTCGCAGCCTTGACCACTCTGTGGAGGGCCTCCTTCTCTGCCCTGGTGCAGCCAGTAAACCACACCAGTAGTCCGTACGTGAGTACACTCTCTACTGCGCAGTGGTAGAAGTTGGCCATCAGTCCCTGTGGGAGTTTAGCCCATTTAAGCTTCCTAAGATAGAAAAGGCGCTGCTGTGCTTTGCCCACAGCAGAGGCAATGCTGACCCCCCAGGACAGGTCATCAGACATTGTCACGCCCAGAAACTTACATTTTGAAACCCTCTCCACCTCCTCATTCCCAATGAGGAGTGGAGAGTGGCTGAGGTCACCAGATAGCATTCTGAAGTTGCTGATACAATAAAGACAATTAACGTTTAGTGCTAATAAAATAGAGTAACATAGGTCTGAACTTGAGTTGTAGAAACACTTTTTAGTTCACGTTTTTGTTAGAGAGTATATGAATATGTCTTAACCCTTAAAAGATCAAATTTATATGTCTTCAAAGAATGTGAAAAACAAAGACACTCATCTCCTTTAGTGAAACAAAGATAAAATGCCTTTATTTCATTGGCAAGTTTGCTTCGTGGACAGGTGTACAGACACTCAATACATAAATAAAGTGTGCTGTGCAACATAAAGTTTATTTGTGTGTGTTAGATGAAACCGGAGTGGATAAGATAAGATAAGATATGATAAGATAAGATAAGATAAGATACAATATTCCTATATTGATTTCCTTGGCGGAAATGCAGGCATCATAGCAAAAGTGCAGATGAGGTCTGTATGCCCTATCAGTCAAAATATATAACACATTAAATAAAGGAAATAAATAAAATAAATGTAATCTGAATATATACTATGAGAAAGGTGCAGGTGAGGGTCTGTACCTTATTGGGCATGTCTGTACCATATCTAGAATGTGACACTGTGTATACCGCTGGTTCTTACCTCTTGTCTACATGCAGTACAGGCAGTAGTATTCCTGTGTATACTGCTGGTGTATTCGTATCTCTTGTACACATGCAGTACAAGCAGTAGTATTCCTGAGATGATAACAGATATTATATTGAATATATGAAAGACTGATACTTCTTTTAGTGGTGAGAAATTACTTCCTTCTACAGAATAATATAATTAGAGCGCTGACAGGGAGAAGGGATTAGCAACGCTGGGAGAGCTGGTGAATGGGTAAATCAGTGTGTGTGTGTGTGTGTGTGTGTGTGTGTGTGTGTGTGTGTGTGTGTGTGTGTGTGTGTGTGTGTGTGTGTGTGTGTGTGTGTGTGTGTGTGTGTGTGTATGTGGGTGTGTGTGTGTCACACACACACACACACACACACACACACACACACACACACACACACACACACACACACACACACACACACACACACACACACACACACACACACACACACATACTTGGGTATGTTTACTGTATGTGTGTGCGTTTGTGTGTGTGTTTGTGTGTGTGCGCGTGTGTGATTGCACAGTTGAAAGGGTGTATAAGTGTGGGCAGCAGATGGACTAACAGCTTGAACTGGGGTTGGATCCAGGACCAGGGAGAGAGACAGACAGTTAGAGAAATAGAGAGAGAGAGAGAGAGAGAGAGAGAGAGAGAGAGAGAGAGAGAGAGAGAGAGAGAGAGAGAGAGAGAGAGAGAGAGAGAGAGAGAGAGAGAGAGAGAGAGAGAGAGAGAGAGAGAGAGAGAGAGAGAGAGAGAGAGAGAGAGAGAGAGAGAGAGAGAGAGAGAGAGAGAGAGAGAGAGAGAGAGAGAGGGAGGGAGGGAGGGAGGTGTGGTTGTGAAACATCCAGAACGTCTTGCTCCCAGGCCGGCAGTTCTCACCTCTTACCCAGCATGCATCAGTAGCAATAACTGCTGTCAAAGGCACTGTCTGCAATCCAAACCTAAACAAATGGATCACTTCTCTAGTTCAGTGGTTCCTTAACACGTTTGTTTTTTCATTTTTCATTTTTACTTTATTTATCCTTTATTCATCCAGGAATGTCCCATTGAGATACAAGATCGCTTCTTCCAGGGAGTCCTGACCAACACGGCACACAACAAGTTTCAACATAAAAACAAGGGCATTAAACAAAAAAACATACAAATCAAATATAAATACAGAAGGCCATTTTGTGCAGTGGCAAGAAGAATTATCAGATGAATGAATGAATGAATGAATGAATGAATGAATGAATGAATGAATGAATGAATGAATGAATGAACGAATGAATGAATGAATGAATGAATGAATGAATGAATGAATGAATGAATGAATGAATGAATGACTTTTATTTATATAGCACCCTTCACAGCACGAATGCACAGGGTGCTTTACACTACAGCTTAATATAAAAAACACAACAAAACAAAATCAGAAATAAATGACAACTATAACAGACAACAGGACCAGTCTTAGCCTTAGCAAGTGTAGCACTTGTGTCACTAACAGTAACAGCTGTTTGCCACGGACCAGTTCTAGATTCGAATGAAGAGAGGAGTAATATACCCAGTTAAACGAATAGCAGACCAGAGACAAGGTTATAACAGTGACCGGTATTTTATTCTTAACAGCAGCGATAGCTAGACAATTGCAATACATACAGTGAGTAACGTGAAGTAGTGTGAAATATCCCTTTTTAGGTTCTTTCTCTAACCACTCCTTCTTTCACGAGGGTTAGTTTGATATCATGTTCTAGGTTGATTGGATCAACACATTTGGTTCGGTTCAGACGTCTCTGAGGTTATCACTAGCTAAAAGCTAGGTTTAAGGTTGGACATTAGATGTATCCCTTTTTCGTGAGTAACTCGTTATCTTTTCTTCTGCAAGTGCAGATCAGTAAACTCTATATCAGTTTATCATTTCAGTAAACTCTATATCAGTTTATCATTTCAGTTCGGTAGGTAAGTGTTCCTGAGCATTATTAGCAGTGAAGTGTATAAAGAGAGGAGACGGAATGCGATGGTTGATCTTCACAATATAATAATGTTTTTATTGTGAATAGCGGATCACTCAGTTGCTCATATAACAAAAAGGGTGAGACCCAAAGTCTCCACAACCCCTATATAAGATAAAGAAAAGGTGAGACAGCACAGTCTCCGCAATATGTGTCTGGTGAACCCACAATTTTTTAAAAACAATGCAGAGTCCAGTTTGCTGCTGATATTAAGAGCTTCAGCTGCTTTGCGAAGCTCTTGGAAGCTGAATGCTCTCTTCTTGAGAGCCAAGCATGACACCTGTTTCAGGTAATTCTGATCAGAGAAATCAAACCATTTGTCTAGGTAAGCGAGCGCTCTCTGATAGAAAATTAAAAAGTCCTGTTCGATCGCAGCAGCCTGTGTGGTAGGAAACCTCTGCACGAGAGCACTGGTCTCGAATCCAAAATCGTTGTTCAAGTTTCAGTCTTAGACTGGTCATGAGCTGGAAAAGCAGTTGTGTCATCCCCCTCAACTTCAAGCACTGCGTCGTAAAAAATCTTTAGGCTATTCTGCAGAAACATCAGGTATGACTGACGTCACACACATTGCAGCTGCCTCGGCCTCGGACTGTCTGACAGTGACAGGCAGAGCGACTCGCAAGACTCGAGTCGAGCTGCTCCGCTCCGCTGTGCATTGGTTTGACGTCGCCCGATTTTTTTATTTTAAATATAAGAAGGTATTGGAACGAGCCATTAAATTAACAACATTTAAAAAAAAAATAATAATAATAATATTTGAATAATAATGATTAAAAAAAATAATAATAATTAAAAAAAATAATAATAAATGTTTTTTCTTTTTTTTTGCGGGACATTGTTATGTTGTAGCGGGATGTGGGACAAACGTCCCAATATCTGGACTGTCCCGCGAATCGCGGGACAGGTGGGAACCCTACTCACATTCCATATTAAACTCTCAAAAGCAGTCGAAATGTATATAGACCATGTTCTTATCATACAGCATATCAATACAATTATAAGTACTTCTGAAATGGTTTCTCTCTAGTTTTCATTTAACCAAATTGAGCTTGGAGCTTCGCTAGCATGACTCAGGATGAAGCTACATTATTAGCTAGCATACAGTTCGCAGACGTGGCTCGTGTCGTGCGGATAACGTTGTTAGCCGATTAGCATTGAGCTAGCGATTTTATACATTCGACAATGAAACAGCACTATATTGATGAAACTCACCAAAACCGCTTCTGGAAGTGGTATGTTCTTTAACAGCAACAACCTCTTCGGTTTTGTAACTGGGGGAATCTTTTATGACTGTTTGATAACTATTTCGTGGTGCTAGTTCATTTCGGTTCTATCAGCATTCAGTATCTGGTCATTCTCCGTCAATCTCTAATCTCATCTGCGTGAGGCGAGGCGCGAACTGCACACCTAACTCACGTTCTGAGGTAACTTAAAGGGGCAGTGAGGCAATTCAAAGGATTTGGTCAAAAGCGTTGTTAACCTCGCATGAATATACATATAACCCAATAACATTAACTATTTATGTTCTTATTCAATGGCATTAACTACTTATGTTCCTATGACTAAATAGTTATGAATCTGAAACCTGGGTTACACAAGCAGTGTTGCAGTGTATTAAAAGCATCCTGTAGAAGCTCTATGGCCTGAGAGGAAGCCACTGTGTAAACAACTGTATCATCGGCATATAAATGAAACCGCGCTGGGCTTATCCCATTTCCTAGTTCATTTATAAAGATGGAGAATAAGACAGTGGAACACCTTTGTTTACAGTAAGAGCAGCTGAGGTATAATCTTCTACTGTGACAATCTTTTAACTCCTAAAAACAGAGGGATGCCTGTTTGTGACTCCCCTACATAGTCAAACAGATATAGTCAGACATAGATAGACATAGATAGAATTGAGAGAAAATGGTGGTTTTTCAATGTATGTGATGTATAGATTGGGGAGAGATGACAGCTAAAATGGTAAAACAACGAAATGTGCATGGAAGCAGGAGACGGTGATAGAACGGTGGTGGAACCAGTGGTTTCACAGGCACAGGCCGCGTCAGCGAGGGTTTTGTTATGAATTCCTTAGAGGAACATCTGAGATTAGAGTGTACTGTCTCCCAGGACAGGAGGGAGAGAGGTTCATCTTAATGAAACGTGAGTTTATTAGTGTTAAAGGTTATTCAGTTGTCATGACAACACGTCGCATGACAACCAGAAGGCGGGGCCGTCGTTGCGACGACGAACATCTATAAGTCGGACGGTGTTTCCGGGTGTAAGGCAGACTAGAATCTGACCGAGAGCGAGTAGGACTGAGATCACACAGAGGACCTTCTCTCCTCTCATCACGAGAGAGGGGGGGGGGGGGGGGGGGAGGAAGAATGCCACGACATCAGTAGCTTCGGCTACCACGAGGATGGTCTTAGGCTAACGAACAGGCCTGAACACTATTGGACTGAATCACAAAAGGACAATCTGAACACACCGAAAGATCATTAGAATAGACTCTTCAAGGACGATACAATTTGATAACATCTGATAACATCTGATTATGAGGTTTCTGTTTAGAGAAATAAAACAACGCTTTTCCTCACAAGGTATCTCACGTTGTCGAAGTGTCGAATTCTTACGGAAGTGGAGGAGTATTATGGTTTATGGATTGCACTAATGGGGGAAGATAAGGATCTTATCTACCAGTATCGGAGACGTCAGGACCATTAAAAGTACACAACGCAGAGGAATTGGATGGAGAGCCAAACAGACGAAGACGTGATACTGGCCAGTTTGATCAGAATCTTACAGATGGTGCCGTGACCCGGATTTGCAAGAGATTAAAACAACGGGAACAGTTGGTTGTTGATGACAGCCAGAAAGCAAGAGATAAGAACAACGGATAAAGACTTTTTCAATAATGGGGCGACAGTGGACAACAGTCATCAATGTGTGGGAGAATCATGATCGAAGCAAGGCCGGTCAGCCCTGGGAGAGAGCGGCGAGTCGAGCGGTCAGGAGGCGAACCAGCGCTGTAGGGGAAACAGCGCTCCGATCAAAAATGTGAGTTCACTGTGCACACGGTTGTTTTGATTTTAACGCCAAATAAAAACGAACAGATAGTGAATCCGTAAACGTAAACATTTCTAGTTCGACACAGAGAATGCCAGCTGTGATAATATGAGCAGAGAGCCATGGTGGAAATCGAGGGTGTTATCTACAGAGAATGAAAAGCAAACGAGGCAGGCTGCACAGTTTTGGTTTAAGGAGGGTAAATGCGAGATGAGGAAAGGGGGGGGGGGGGCGCTTGAATCAGATCGAAAAATTGTTATGGCGGGACTGTTTTCATAACAGAAGGAAAGTCGAAAGGAGATTGTACCAGTGTGTATTATGTCCGATCAGGCAAGAGTATTAGTCTGAGAAAGCGTCCCCTGATAATGGATAGGAAAGAGAGGAAAACAGCAGTGTTTTTAGGCCTTGGAAGGAGGGGCAGCGTTCGTTTTGTTTGTGAGAGAGTAGCCATTATGAGCGAGTCAAAATGGCCGTGAGCACCACGAGGAGATAACAACAGATAAAGAACCAGGAAGTGACACGTCAACTAAAACACCATGGAGGAGGAGTAGGTCGCCACCTAGTGGCGGAGGGGGGGTAGTGCTGGGGAGTTTCCATTACCCATAGGGGAATATTTAGAGTTTAAGTTAATTAAGGAGTTTAATTTTTTCAAGATTACCAACTGCTTGTGTGTATACACGGTGGTGTATGTAGAACTTTGTAAAGGAACTCAAAGTGTGGTATAGAGCGACGGGACAGCTCCAGGGCGACGGTAGACAGCCCCGTAGGGTATATAGAGCGACGGGACAGCTCCAGGGCGACGGTAGACAGCCCCGTAGGGTATAGAGCGACGGTGACAGCTCCAGGGCGATGGTAGACAGCCCCGTAGGGTATAGAGCGACGGTGACAGCTCCAGGGCGATGGTAGACAGCCCCGTAGGGTATAGAGCAACGGTGACAGCTCCAGGGCGACGGTAGACAGCCCCGTAGGGTATAGGGCGACGGACAGCTCTGTTGTATGTTAGATGATAGTACGAGTACGTATGTGAGTTAGGAGCAGGGAACCAACCTGCTCTGTTGTATGTTAGAGCGATGCAAATAGTTTTAGGCACTGATTCTGGGTTTTTTGGTTGTTGCACTGTTTTTGGGTTATCACAAAGAGGCGGGAAGAGGGTCCGTGCGTGAGGATACCAAGTGCGTGGGATGCCAAAAGATAGGGGGACAGGGCTTATGTTGTGTGCTCGGTTGTATGTTATTATCATAATAATAAGATCGATATACAGGTTAATTAAATAAGTTTAATTATTAATTGATTAAATAAGAATTGCACAGAAAGATGGTGCAGTTATTTGAATGGGTTAATTATTGAATAAAGAGGGAGGTTGAATTCCAGTGGGGCCTTCTCACACCTAATAAATAGGCAGAGTCTTGAGGGGACACGTCACCAGAAAGAACTGGCGCGCGCTGGGGGTCACCCGTGGGACAAACGTAGAGCGCCGAGTGGGTATCGTTTAGCTGCTGGTGTCACGCCGGAAGACAACAAAACAGGGAACAGCCCTGTAGGATTAGATATGGGTGTTGAGAAGGTGGGGGACTAATAGAGAACAAATAGCGCCATGGGCTGTAGGACACTCACACCGTCCAACAGTCTGAAAGGGCGTGGCCATGGCAGGGGCTTGCAGAGGAAAAAAAATATATAGAGAACGAGCTGCAGGCCCAAAGCCACGGTAGACTAATAGAAAACACAGGGTCGAGTGTACAGAAAGACTGCCGGTGTTGTGTTTCTGCTTTCAAGGGGGGAATGACACCGACAGCGATGGAGATGGCCAGGAGACAGACTGGAGGAGGAGGAAGCCGCAGGGGCCAGGCACGGCAGCCTGGTACACAGATCGTCGACGACGAGAGAGAGGGCCGACGGCGGTGGAGATGAGCCTCAACCAAGATGACCGACGGGGCGGAGATGACCGACGGGGCGGAGACGGCCGACGAGGCGGAGTCCAGCGGTCGCAGGCGGTGTTGCCCAGGGGAGAACGAGGCGGACATCGGAGGGGCCTTCCCGGCGGAGACGCTGTTTAGAGAGCGTTTTGAAACAACAGAGCACGGGCAAGCAGGGACTTCCTTTCAGAGTCAATCAGGAGATCGAGAGACGAGACAACAGCGAGAAGTCCTGTGTTCATTGATTAGGAGTATGAGATATAAATGGAGGATTCATATATAAGATATATGTATAGAAGGATATATATATATATAGAAGGTAGATAAGAGGGAGAACAGTAGAACAACAGGATATAATTATTGGGAGCAGACAGGGGGGCTCCAATGGTTATGAGTCGTTGGATGTTGTTGGTTTTGGTGGTCGGTTTCGGTTCCCTTTGTGCACGAAGGGGGGCGCAAACAGACATCAGGCAGCAGGATCACTGGGTTGACCGTGGGCCGTCTTCGTTTCTTGTGCACGAGAGACGAGGTTGGTTTGCTTCAACCACAGGCTATTTTTGGCATAATTAATAAAAAAAACAAATAATGATTTATGATTCTGAAGGGGTGATAAGAATCAAGGGGGGATTGAGAGAAAATGGTGGTTTTTCAATGTATGTGATGTATAGATTGGGGAGAGATGACAGCTAAAATGGTAAAACAACGAAATGTGCATGGAAGCAGGAGACGGTGATAGAACGGTGGTGGAACCAGTGGTTTCACAGGCACAGGCCGCGTCAGCGAGGGTTTTGTTATGAATTCCTTAGAGGAACATCTGAGATTAGAGTGTACTGTCTCCCAGGACAGGAGGGAGAGAGGTTCATCTTAATGAAACGTGAGTTTATTAGTGTTAAAGGTTATTCAGTTGTCATGACAACACGTCGCATGACAACCAGAAGGCGGGGCCGTCGTTGCGACGACGAACATCTATAAGTCGGACGGTGTTTCCGGGTGTAAGGCAGACTAGAATCTGACCGAGAGCGAGTAGGACTGAGATCACACAGAGGACCTTCTCTCCTCTCATCACGAGAGAGGGGGGGGGGGGGGGGGAGGAAGAATGCCACGACATCAGTAGCTTCGGCTACCACGAGGATGGTCTTAGGCTAACGAACAGGCCTGAACACTATTGGACTGAATCACAAAAGGACAATCTGAACACACCGAAAGATCATTAGAATAGACTCTTCAAGGACGATACAATTTGATAACATCTGATAACATCTGATTATGAGGTTTCTGTTTAGAGAAATAAAACAACGCTTTTCCTCACAAGGTATCTCACGTTGTCGAAGTGTCGAATTCTTACGGAAGTGGAGGAGTATTATGGTTTATGGATTGCACTAATGGGGGAAGATAAGGATCTTATCTACCAGTATCGGAGACGTCAGGACCATTAAAAGTACACAACACAGAGGAATTGGATGGAGAGCCAAACAGACGAAGACGTGATACTGGCCAGTTTGATCAGAATCTTACAGAATGGTGAACTCGATTTGTCTTTCCAACTTTTTTACTTGATTCCTTATTGGAGGAGGAGCTTTAGACTTCAGATATGTATTATTTCCCGAAGAAAATCTATCTATAACAAATATTTTGGTAACACTTTATAATAACACTCCTCATCACCAGGACATTCCCCTCTCATCACCAGGACATTCCCCTCTCATCACCAGGACATTCCCCTCTCATCACCAGGACATCACCAGGACATTCCCCTCTCATCACCAGGACATTCCCCTCTCAACACCAGGACATTCCCCTCTCAACATCAGTCACCAACCTGAGTGTCAGAATGGACCCTCACTTCACCTTTGAGGCTCACATCAACAAACTGTGCAAGACCTCCTTCTACGACCTCAGGAATATTGCCAAACTCCATTCCACACTCACTCTGACAGATGCGGAGTCTCCTCCAGGCTGGACTATTGCAATGCACTCCTCCTCGGGATCCCTAGAAAAAACATCCAGAAGCTTCAATGCATCCAAGATTGAGCTGCTAGAATCGTGATGAGGGTACAAAAATATGATCACCCTCATCCTCAAATCACTCCACTGTCTCTCTCAGGTGTGAGTACAAGGTCTCCCTTCTCACCTATCCATCGCAACTCTCCTCCCTAACTCCCCCCTCCACAAACCACAGCACATAACCTCCGCTCTGGAACTGACAACCTTCTCAAACCTCCCAGGACCAAGCTCCATACCATAGGAGATCGGGCCTTCTGCTTGGTTGCTCCCAGTCTGTGGAATGCTCTCCTTGACCATCTAAGGCAGGGGTGTCAAACTCATTTTCACAGAGGGCCACATCAGCATTATGGTTGCCCTCAAAGGGCCAAAGACCGTATAAATGTTAATGTAATGTAAAATAAATGTAGCTACTCATTTACATATTGTTAAACATGTTGTTTCTGTATTTATTACTTATTCAAGTTATACATATTGCACACGCATTTGCATAGATGTAAAAATATATGTTAGCTTATGTTATTTTAACAAATTATTTTAGTTTATCAGAACCCCATATTACTCCATTAATCAATGATCAAACCATTCAAGTAAATAACAAAGAAGAAGATCATCAAATACAAGCTATGACATTAAGTTTGTTCAAAACCTTTTTGTCACAGTCAAGAGGGGCAGAACTAACAACTGAGCTGCAAAGAACACGTGGGACAGATGTAGCAGATGTTACAAAAACAAATGGCTGCACACAACCTTGCAGAGGCCATACATCCAACTAATGGAAGATAGTTTAATTAACTTTAATTAACAGATTGCAGAATGGGTACAGTACAGTACAGCTCAATACACACAATTGTTAAGGGGATGCAGACCAGAGAAAGACTTTCGACTTGTTTACATCAGGGTCCACTATTTTCAATTCGTAATGAAATTGCTATTATGTGTCTGCATGAACACACAACTGTAACTGTACTAAAAAATAACAAAATAAGGGTTGTCTCAGTTCACAACTATATTGGTCAAGTTTTGGGTGGGACTTGTTTGCGTCCCTACAGCTTCTTATTCAATTGAGCGAGATGCTTGGTTATGTCACACAGCCAGTTTGCATCTGACAGTTCAGACAATATTTCTTCAACCCTTTGTTACCTATTCTGCCTGGATCTTTTTTGTATTTTGGGCTGTAAAATTGTCAAAGAATGTCTGAGGAGTAAGTGCTTTTGGCTTTTTTCCTTTGTTACTTCATCAATACCTCAGATGTTCAACATACATGTATGTGTAAGAATGTGTAATAACTAAGGCTGTCAAAGTTAAAGCTTTATTAACGCATTAACCCACAATTATTTTAACGCCGCTATTTTTCATTCAAATAACGTGGCGGGCCACATTTGGCCCGCGGGCCATGAGTTTGACACCTATGATCTAAGGATACCACAGACTGTGGATGCTTTTAAATGTGGCTTAAAAACCCACCTTTCTAGTATAGCTTTTTTTTAGACCCTGATATGCTTATTTTTTATCTGTTGCATTCAATGTTTTTAACCTGTAGCACTTTGAGATGCCAAATGTAAAGTGCAATATAAATCAAATGTATTATTATTATTATTATTATTATTATTATTATTATTATTATTATTATTATTATTATTATTATTATTATTATTATTATTATTATTATTATTATTATTATTATTATTATTATTATTATTATTATTATTATTATTATTATTATTATTATTATTATTATTATTATTATTATTATTATTATTATTATTATTATTATTATTATTATTATTATTATTATTAGTATTATTATTATTCAGTTAGAAACATTGTCTTCATAGGAAGGAGCTGTCTATGGGATCCAGCCATTGAATTGGTGAAGATGAAGATGTTTCTAACTGTGAATATTACGTGCATTTAAAAACAAGAATTGTGATTAGATTAACATGGGGGATGAGTAACCAATGCCATAAAGTTAGTTTTTAAAGTGAACTGTTACTTTAAGTCAGATTTCTTTTGACTTAAAGGAACACGTCAACATTATGGGAAATGCACTTACAGTCTTCTCCAGAGTCAGACAAGAAAATAGATACCAATTGTGTTCAGTAGAAAGCTATCCAGCTGCACGCTAGCCTAGCTTAGCACAAATTAATAGAAGTGGATACGGACCAGCTAGCCTAGTTGTTGGCCAAAAACACTGCTCCTGAAGATTTAGGCTATGCTAGTCACTGGTCTGTATGCTTTATTACATTAATTACATTTTCAGTTTGACCATTTTCTAGCATGCCTCCTGTAGCTGAGGGGTACAATTCCCTGACTGTATTGTTAGATATGATATTTAATACCACTACCTCATGTACTTTAACTTCTGGCCACCCAGTACAAGATATAAGTATGATGAACACTTTCCCACCTGATGAAACGAACCAACACAAATGGACCAAATCGAATATTTAATACAGCAAAGGGTGTACACAATATTCACTTAATTACATTTATGATTTGAAATGTTAAGTATGCACTTTTATGGCAAATGAGTACTCGTAGGTAAATCAACATTGAATGTCCAATCTCTGGTTGCGCAGGGAGTAAGTATACAACCTGGAATATTTAGGAAACGATAGCGATAGTACTTAAATAATTATAGCTGGATACACTAAGGGGGGGGGGGGGGGGTCCCGCTGGTTGTAAGACAGTAGGAGGGGGGGGTTAGAGAAGTCGCTGGCGGTATCCCATCTGGCCGACGGTGTCTTGGGAGAATCCAAAGTCTTAGACCCAGTGCCCACAGAACCTCGGGCCGTAGACGAACACAGCTGGACCCTCTGTGGAACGGTATCTGCCGGTCCACAACGGAGAGACGTGGTGCGACCTCACGTGTAGAGCGCCGCCTCACCTGTAGTCCTCTCCGGGGGGTAATTCCAACACTCGACAGTGTTGGCCTTTATCCATGGAATAATCAAAGCACATAAAGCATAATCCAAGAGCCGTGGAGGGCTCGCCGTCGTCGGGTAGAGTAATCCAATATACAGGTCCAGTCGCTCTCGACCCGGAGCTCCTCGGATGCAATCACCACTAGGGGTCTGACCAGCCTGGATAAGCGTCCAGATAACGTCAGGAACGATGGGGGTACTGATAACTGTAGAACTCGAACCGAACGATGCACCATACATAAATAGACCATTATTAGCCCAATAGAATACGTCCAACTCGACGGTATGGTGCCAAACTATGACCATTCAACTATTAATCTACACGATATCTCAATGCCCATTCTGGGCCAAGTAGGCCCTACTACACCGCACGTGCTTCGTGGGGAGGCTTTTGCGTCTGTCACTCTGTTGGAGGGTAAAGAACTGGACTAAAAGAAAGTTCTACTTTACGAGCGTCATATATATATGCGCTATGAACAAATAGTACCACACGTATTTCGCCCGGCATATTACTGCGCGGAACCGGGGGCTGCCTCGACATGTTAGGCGGCACGATTGAACTTGAACCTAGGGGTATGGCAACCTGGCGCCAGGTTCTAGTCCAATGGTAGAATGAAACTATTATGGGCTGTTTAGTAGAAACGGGGATATTCAATGCATATTGTACAAGGAATATACAGGGGATATCAAACGATATACAAATACAATTAAATATATATATATAAATAAATATACATATTCGGTTTAATCTGATCCTTCACAACACCTCCCAT
Source organism: Notolepis coatsorum (assembly GCF_963971535.1). Taxonomy (NCBI): domain Eukaryota; kingdom Metazoa; phylum Chordata; class Actinopteri; order Aulopiformes; family Paralepididae; genus Notolepis; species Notolepis coatsorum. The sequence continues at coordinate 21,734,293 of NC_140183.1, read as the reverse complement.
CCTGTAGGTGTCTCTAGTTTGCATTGCAGTGAGTTTCTACTGAACTACGGAAACTCAGTTCACATTTATAATTAAAGTTTTGACAATGGCAGGTCCTGGTCCTCTGAAATCAGCACCATCAATTGAAAAAAAAAGCCTAAGTAATAAATCTGAGAGCAGAATGATTGTGAATGAGTGGAAGAAGCAGCATTTCTATAGCTCACATCTCTGTAAAAAAGAACTGCTTCAACAACCCTCTTTCTGGGGTAGAGACCTGAATCAAAATCAAATTGAATAAGGATTTTGTGAATTGGGCCGATACCCAGCCCTAATACAGACAAAGAAGATGCGCACGGCAGTGGAGAAGAGAGCAGAGGAAGAGGAGAACTTTCGAACTGGATCACTACACTGGATCATGGACTGTGCCTTTAAAACCCAGGCCACACAGTACACATAGAGAGAGGTGGTGGTGGTGGCAGCGAGCAGCCTGCTGGTGTGGCTAACGAGAGAGTGGTTCTGAGTGTGTGGGTGGGGTGGGGGGGCACCAGGGACGTGACACACGCTGAGCTGGGTGGGGTGACGGGGGCGGCTGGGGGTCTACAGGGGTCACACTGTAATTACACATCAGAGTCCCTCTGGTCAGCCGCCACCTGGCTGCCTGACTGACCACCTGACTAACGCCTCCTCAGCCAAGAGCAATGACAGCACAGTTATCACTAGGGAGGGAAGGAGGGGCGAAGCAGGGGGCTGGGAGGTGGAGGGATAAGTGGAGGAGAGAGAGAGAGGCCGAGAGGGAAAGCAGGAGAGGGAGAGCGGGAAGGGGAGAGGGAGAAGAGAGAGCGAAAGAGGGAGAGACAGAGCGATAAGGAGAGGGGAAAGAGATGGAGAGAGAGACATTATGAGGCCTATAACAGATGGAGAGATACAGTATATAGTGTTTAGTGTACATAGATTATCTCTGAAGTTAACAGAGGACAATATGGATGACTCTGTAGATAACTGGAGGGGATCAATATAATGATGATAGCTCCACAGACAGAGAGTCACAGAGACAGACAGACAGACAGACAGACAGACAGACAGACAGACAGACAGACAGACAGACAGACAGACAGACAGACAGACAGACAGACAGACAGACAGACAGACAGACAGACAGACAGACAGACAGACAGACAGACAGACAGACAGACAGACAGACAGACAGACAGACAGACATACAGACCGACATACAGACATATAAAGGGAGTATATGTGGACAGACAGACAGACAGACAGACAGACAGACAGACAGACAGACAGACAGACAGACAGACAGACAGACAGACAGACAGACAGACAGACAGACAGACATAAAATATTGAATCTGCTATTTTCTCTCTCTATGAGCTTTGCACTATGAAAGGGAAAAGCAACTCTAAAACAGAATGTACAGTAAAAAACTATAAACATAGTCTCCCTAAGCTGGAAATCTACTCTAGCAGACAAACCCCCCAGGATTAATACCTGACATTGTAATCATTTTAAGCATTGATTGATTGATTATTTTTATTATAGTGTGATGCACCCACCCACATGGATTTACAGTGCAAGACATTATACATACAGTAGTGAAAGTACAAAACAACATGTGTCTATGGTCCAAAATAAAAGTCATGAAAAAACAACATGAATCTTGACCACACCAGATACTCTTTATGTCAGAGCTATCGCCAGGTCTGTCTGGGCTTACGTGTGTGTGTGTGTGTGTGTGTGTCTTGTGAGTGGACCAGAGGCCAGGCAGGGCGGTCCCCAGCTGAGCGCAACATTGATTTGTTGTTGGTAAACACACAGCTGGATGCTACAGGTGGATCGATACCCTGCATGGCTCCCTGCCTCCCAGCATGCCTCTCTCTGGCCAGCATGGCTCCCTGCCTCCCAGCATGCCTCTCTCTGGCCAGCATGGCTCCCTGCCTCCCAGCATGCCTCTCTCTGGCCAGCATGGCTCCCTGCCTCCCAGCATGCCTCTCTCTGGCCAGCATGGCTCCCTGCCTCCCAGCATGCCTCTCTCTGGCCAGCATGGCTCCCTGCCTCCCAGCATGCCTCTCTCTGGCCAGCATGGCTCCCTGCCTCCCAGCATGCCTCTCTCTGGCCAGCATGGCTCCCTGCCTCCCAGCATGCCTCTCTCTGGCCAGCATGGCTCCCTGCCTCCCAGCATGCCTCTCTCTGGCCAGCAGCACTGGACACTGCGGAGTCCAAACGCAACATCTTGGGACTTAAATTTTCGTGTTGTATTATTGTTTTTTTTTCATAAGAAAAAAGATCATTTCCGCACACGCAAGTTCACCCATACATTAATTTATTAGTCAGTCAATGATTCAGTCACAAATATGTCTCTTGACTCTTTGGGACCGAAACGTTGACCGAATAAATCAAGGGTTTTGTGTGTGTAGGAATTAACGTTTCATGAGGGGGATTGATTCCCTGCATCACATGTGTGTGTTACCTTCCATTCAACTTATTATTTATATTTTTTTATAAAAAAAGACAACGTGATTGGAATTCTGCATTGAAAACGCACATTACGTGTTAACAAGGAGTGGGGTCGCTAGGCACTCAACCAGGCATGAAACAGTCCAGACCCGCAGCACAGCTACGTGTATAAACAGACTAATGCCAGCCATGTAGCCAGTTAGCTATGCAATAACTCTGTTCCCTTGGATCTGAAGGTCCAAAACGAAATGAGACCGGACCTTATGAGAACCCCCTCTGTGTTTATTCGATACCTTTTATATATTTATATTTAACAGTTATTTACCCAGACAAGCAAGTAAGAACAAATTCTTATATACAAAAGCAGCCTGACCAAAAAGCAAAGGTATTTTGTGGGAAGGCGGGGTGGGAGGCTGTAACAAAAACAAGGTTATGTACATACAAGTAAATAAAATACAAAATTACAGTAGCAATAGTATACAAGGACAATTACAATAAATAAGGGAGAGAGAAGGAAAGAGAGAGAGGGAAAAAGAGAAAGGGAGAGTGAGAACCAGAGGGAGAGAAAGAGAATAAATGGGGAGAAGGAGGGAGGTAGGTGAGGGACGGGGCTTAGGGGGAGGAGAGAAGAGTCTGAGGACTATGCATGCGATTGGGAGGCAGTCAGCAGGTGCAACAGTCGGTTATGATCTGTTGCAGATTTTGTTTAAATGAGCGATGTGAGGGCAGTGAGTTTAAGGGTGTTTTGTAAGGTGTTCCAGTCAGATGCAGCAGCAAATCGAAAGGTGTTGCGGCCGGAAACCGTGCAGGCTTTGGGGATGGTGAGTTTGATGAAGTTGCTGGACCTTAGGTTGTAGTCAGAAGTGGAGACGTGCAGAAGGGAGGAGAGGTAGAGATGTGTTTTTACCAAGTATGGTTTTATAGATGACCTGAAGCCAGTGAAGAAGCCTTCTGGTGTGAAGAGATGTCCAGGCCACCAGGTTATAAAGGTCACAGTGGTGAAGGGTGCACTAGTGGCAAAACAGATGGCGGAATGATGGAGTATGTCAAGTTTTCTGAGGGAACACTGGGATGCCATTCTATAGATGTTGTCGCCATAGTCAAATATAGGGAGGATGGTCATCTTGACAAGAGTGTGTGTAGCCGAGCGGATGAAAGAAGCTTTATTACGGTACAGGAAGCTCAGACGAGATTTGAATTTGGCCTGCAGGTGTTTTATGTGAGTAGGGAAGGAGAGTGATGGGTCTAGCCAGAGGCCAAGGTATTTATAAGAAGTAACAAACTCCAGCTCAGAGCCATCGGCACAGGTGATTTTAGGGGTGCTAGCAGTGTCATGCTGTCTGTCAAAGAGCATACATTTAGTCTTCTCGGAGTTGAGAAGAAGGTTGAGACTGTGAAAGGACTGTTCAATAGAGGTAAGACTAATTTGAAGAGTGGATGCCGCAGAGTCGAGTGAGGGGCCTGCTGAGTACAAGATGGTGTCGTCAGCAGTGTTAATTTTGTCAACGAAAATTATGACTAAAGATGTTCGTCAACAAAGCTTTTTTTCATGACGACAACGAGACGTGACATCCCGTTAATGGCGACCATGTGACACTAACGTGACTAAATAATTCATGCAATATCGTTGACAACAACTGACGACACAAAATGTAGTTTGCAAAATACAATTTTGCTTTATCGCCAAGACTGTTTATTTGCGGGCGGCTGGGTGGCGCAGCGGACATTGCGCTTGTCACCAACGCAAGAGACACCGGTATCGAATCCGGCTGTCAGCGTTGCCTCCGGCTTGGGCCGGCCGTCATACTGACTCAATTGGCAGAGTTAGCGGGAGGGGAGTCGATGGGTGGTAGTCTGATCATTGTAAACAGCGACTCCTACAGGTCGGTCAGGGCGCCTGCACAGCAAAGACAGGAAATGGCGGGGGAACTGTGAGCCTCCCACACATTACACCTCACCAATGAGAGTCCGCGCTGGCAGGTGAAAAGATGTGACTGGCTGCCTCCACATGTATCGGAGGGGACATGTGATGCGCTTCTATCCTCCCTACGACCGGCCAGTGGGGGGCACATGCGAGCAACGATCAGGACAGGGGAGGGAGAATTGGCACGAGAGGTAAATTGGGATGGGATAAAAATCACAGAAAAAGGAGAAAAAATAAGTAAAAAAAGAAAAAAATACTGTTTACTTGCTAGCTAACAGTAGCTTGTTTGCAGACAGGAAAGTAACAAACATAATTGTCCGTGCGGAACCCTTATCCCCAACACACTGTTCCGTGTGTAGGGGGGCACCAATGTTATGCTGTGGGTGTTGTTTCTCCGCAGGAGATATGGGAGGACGGAGCGCTACATTATGTTTTGACCCACCACAATAGAACACACATAGCTTACATAACGATAGGAAAACATACCTGCCCTCTGTCGTCATGGGAAAATGTAAGATCACTGGTCAACAAGACAGATGAACTTTCGGCCCTGGTGAAAATCCAAGTGGAATACAGAGTCCAGCTTGCATGATGCGATCATGGATGGATGCGCATGGCTAACAATAGCTAGCACCTGGCTAACTCCATTGACGCCCGGCATGATGCTGAAATATTCCACCTCCCAGCTGCTGGTTTTCAACAACTCCACCACTCCAGCGTGCATCACAGCCATAGGACAGCTTGGACTTCTACACCGACCCTGGTATATCCACTGAAGCACCCGCAAAAAGTGGGTGTATTCTCAGTATGGTCCTGCTACAATTCCTTCCATCTGGTCCCCAGCTGAGCGCGTCGCACCTGTAATTTGTAGCTACCACTCCCCCCTGAGAAAACACGGCACTAGGACAGATGGAAAACGTGGAGTGGATCACAGTGTACTCCGGCCCCTGCAGAAATACACCACCCCACCAACAGTCAAGATTGAACTTTTTAATTTACAAACCCTCAAAGAAAAATCCTCTCTCATCCATGACCACATTCTGGACAAAACATTTTACCTCATGTGCCTTGTTGAGACCTGGTACCAGCCAGGGGTCTATACATCCCTCAATAAGGCCTGTCCTCCTGGTTACACATACCAGGAGCTTCTATCCCCAGGCCATCAGGATGCTCAATGAACAATGAACAATAAGCAAATCATCAACACACCCACAGCGCACATACACTCACTTAAATAAACAACACACTGTAGCACCCACTTTACCACTTTAGACACACTTTACATTTTATATTTATATTTATATTATTGGTAAGGAAATTGCACATCATTCTCATTCCTTATTGCACCTCCTTATTGCACCTCACCACTACAAAGTGGCACCACAAGCTAAGCTATACCATTTTTGTACCAGATGTACATACTGTATATATAGATACACTGAACAATTTTGTTGTTTACACTTGTTTACGTACTTGACTTCTTGACTTTCTATTTTATACTTATTATAATTATTTTATACTATCTGTTATTATCTAGCACACTCTCAGGAGCAACACAGAAAGAAACATTTCATGCAAAGTATTCTGTATTCTGTATGACAACTAATAAAGAAACTTGAACTTGAACTGGAGAATGGTTTAGCCATCCTGCACAGGAATGACCTGGACCTGTCTCCCCTCCCTCTGCCTGCACCTTCTTCATTTGAATGTCTTGGATTTAAATGTAAAACCTCCCTCCACTATGACAGTACTACTCAACTGAGTGGCGAGACTAAACAAAGAAAACTTTTAAATTCTTTTAATTTAGAATTTAGAATTTTTTTATTTAATTTTTTTTAAGACTAAATGAAGACTAAATGAAGACTAAAATGCTCAGACCTGTCGTTGACTAAAACTGACTAAACGAAAAATAAATGAAGATGACTAAATATGATGAAAAAACGAAAAAGGAGCATTTGACACATGACTAAGACTAAAACTCAAATGAAAATAGCTGCCAAAATGAACACTGGTCGTCAGCATATAGATGGATCTGTGAATTTCCAGCAGCCTTGGCTACATCGTTGATGTAGACAGAGAACAGCAAGGGACCCAAGATGTAGCCCTGAGGTACCCCTTTTGTTACGGCAGTGGTGGCTGAGCCCAATAGCAGAACACACAGGGAGAGAGAGAATGGAGTGGTTTAGGATATTTATTCCACAGGTACCAGGCGTCAATAGTACAACAGAGAAATGTGCAGAATGTGGTATTGGAGTGCTCGTCGTTCTCCTCGGGAATGTCCGGGCGGGCGGCGTCTCGATAGACAGCGTAGGCAGGCAGCAGGTTTCCTGGGCACAAGGAGAACAAAGATTAGAGAAGGGTCGGCAGTACTTAGAAGTGCAGCAAGGTAGGATACGTCCTCGTACCTAGGATGACTAGATAACACTCCGACGAAGGACGACAGGATCCGTGGGGTGATATAGGGCCTGCTGATGAGGGAATCCCTCACAGCCGTGCTAATTGATGCCCGTCTGGCAGTGTGGGAATGCTGCAGCAGGAAGCTGCCCATGTATGGGCGCGGCAGGATTGGGGCAGAGGAAGGCCCGGGCCTTGATTATGACACCTTTAGAGATGTTGAGAGGGTCGGACAAGAAGTTCTCTGTCTTCACCTGCTGAACACGATTAGCAAGGTAGCTGGCAAACCAACTGCAGGATTTTGAAGAAAGGCCAATGCTGGAGAGCCTCTGTAGGAGGATGGAATGGTTGACTGAATCGAAGGCTTTGGCTAAATCAATAAAGGCGGCGATGTAAACCAGCTTAGAGTCCAAGGAGCTGATGATGTCATCCAGGACCTTAAGGGTAGCTGTGATGCACCCGTGGCCTGGCCGGAACATGGACTGCAGATTAGACAGGATGTTGTTTGAGGCCATGAAGTGACTGAGCTGTTTGTGAACCAGCTTAGACCTTAGCCAGGCAGGGCAAGGTGGAGATAGGCCTGTAGCAGTTTGGGTCAGAGCCAGAACCACCTTGAAAGAGTGGGAAAACTAGGGCAGATTTCCAATCAGGAGGAAAGACAGATAGCTCAAGAGACAAGTTGAATAGCCGCGTGATAGGGGCGGCGATGATATGGGCAGCAGCTTTTAAAAACATAGGTTCGAGACCATCAGAGCCAGCTGACTTGTTTGAATCCAGCTTGGTGAGCTCCTCTAAAAGCTCCTAGATACCTGCCCGGATACCAGATGACTCTTTTACAATAAATACACCCGCTTCTGGGTTTTTACCGAGACCTGTCTGCTTTTCTGTGTTCTGCCTATTGGGTTCAATACGCTCAGTCGTGACGATCTGGCCCTGGGGACGAACCCAGCAGACATGGAAATCAGACAGGCTCTCCAGAGCCAAGGCCCCCTACTGGGCCAACATGAACAAACACTTTCCCAAGTAGCCAAGGGGCTCAAAGCTATGTTTGCCAGACAAAAGGAACTATCCGACTCTATGCTCATGGTCTGAGATCAACTCGCTGGGTTAGTTCCCCTCACCACTACACCTAACCCCTTTGTACCGCTCTTTTTCATCTTGTTACCTCCGCCATAAATAACCCTCCAGCCCAGCCGGTACCTTTCACCCCCCTGGTTCTCAAGCCTCACATTCCCACCCCGGCGAAATATTCTGGGGATCCCAACACCTGTCATCAATTCTTGACCCAATGCTTGCTAGCATTCAACCCTCAGCCTACTCATTTTGCTAATGAGACCGATAGGATCGCTTACCTGGAGAAGTCACTGCCATGCTAACTCTTGCCGCAACCTCCTGTCTCTGATTTACCGTGTTCTCCGCCTGAGGTCTCCGATCTGTCTTCCGTTCCCAATCCTTATCATGACCTTGTCGCCGTGTTCTGCAAACAACGGGCCACGTCTCTACCTCCCCATTGGCCCTATGACTGTTCCATCGACCTCCTACCAGGTGCTCCCCTGCCCAGCAACTGACTGTACAACGTTTCTCACCCAGAATGGGAAGCTATGGAGAAGTATATCCAGGAATCTCTGGTAGCGGGTTTGATCCGTCCCTCGTCTTCTCCCATAGGGGAGGGGTTCTTCTTTGTGGGGAAGAAGGATGGATTTGTCAAGGGACTGCCCTCATCAGATGGTAATACCACCATCCTAACCACAGTCGACCGATTCTCCAAGTCGCCGGACTTCATCCCCCTACCCAAACTGCTCTCCGCCAAAGAGACTGGCCAACTCATGGTACAGCAGGTGTTTAGACTCTATGGTCTTCCCCGGGATGTGGTGTCGGATCATGGTCCTCAATTTTCCTCTCAGTTCTGGTGGGCGTTCTGTTCTCTTATTGGCTTGTCAGCTAGTTTGTCGCCTGGGTTTCATCCGCAGTCCAATGGGCAGACGGAGCGTGCCAACCAGGACATGGAGACGGCTCTATGTTGTGTGATCGCCTCCAATCCCACCTCCTGGAGTCGGCAGCTGGTTTGGGTGGAGTATGCTCACTCACTCCAGAGCTCAGCTACTGGTCTCTCCCCATTCCAGTGTGCACTTGGTTATCAACCCCCACTGTTTCCAGACCAAGAGGTGGAGGTCGTTGTTTCGTCGGCCCGGGAGTTTGTTCGCCGGTGCCAACGGACGTAGAAGAGGGCTTGGTCTGCGCTGCTTCGCTCTGTTTCCCGGTATCAGCGACAGTCAGATGGACATCGAGTTCCGGCTCCTCGCTACGGCCCAGGTCAGGAGATGTGGCGTTCTACCCGCGACCTTCCTCTTAGGTGGAATGCCACAGTTGACTCCAAAATTCATCTGTCCTTTCCACATCAACCGGATTATCAACCGCCTCGCTGTGCGTCTCTGGCTGCCCCACTCTCTACGAGTCCACCTGACTTTTCATGTTTCCCGGATCAAGCCTGTTTCTTCATGTCCTCTGTCTCCCCCTGCCCCCGTCCCGCCGCCCCACCCAGATTATTGATGACCATCCCGCCTACATGGGGCCGGGGTCTCCAGTATCTGGTGGACTGGAAGAGGTATGGACCCGAGGAGCGCAGCTGGATTTCCCCACGGTTAATTCTGGATCCATCCATCATCGCTAGGTTCCATGAACCACATTCCTGATCTTCCCAGATGTGTGCCAGGAGGTGCCCGTTGAGGGGGGGGGGGGGATCACTGCCTGTCTCTCTCTCTCATTATCACAGGCATGGAGTTCAGGTGTACTGGAGCCATAGGAGCAGCTGATTGACGTCTGGGTGCCAATTGCATCACCTATATAGCCCCGCCTCAGATGTCATGATGCTGCGAGATCGTAACTTCGTGTTCACCATCTGATACCTGGCTCTTCACCCTGATCTCGTGCTCTTGGACCCCTTTTCGCTGGACTGTATGAGTATCTGTTCCCGTGTATGACCCCTCGCTTATCGGACTACCCTGCCCCTTGCTTACTCCACGAACTGCCTGAGTACCCGTTACATTCCTTGACCCATGCCTCTTTGACTACCCTGCCCCACTAGGGCGGGCCATACTTTTTTTTTTTTGGAAAATCAATCGAGTGGGGTGTCTAAAATACGTGTTTTTTTGTGGGGAATTCAAATATGGGATTATTTTTACAATCGGATAACTCCTACCTACATTGTTTTGGATTTCAAAATGGCCGATTTGACCATTTTTCACCCCTTGGCCATACATGGATGCCAACATGAATCTTAAGGAAATCCTAACATATAAGGTGTCTAAATTATGTGTTTCTTAATGGGGAATTCAAATATGAGTTCATTTTTGAGATAGGATAACTCTAACCTACATCATTTTGGATTTCAAAATGGCCGATTTTACCATTTTTTACCCCTTGGCCATACATGGATGATAACATGAATCTGAAGGAATTCCTAACATGCAATATGTCTAAATGATGTGTTTCTTAATGGGGAATTCAAATATGAGGTCATTTTTGGGATAGGATAAATATAACCTGCATAATCTTGGATTTCAAAAAGGCTGATTTTACCATTTGAACCCATTGGTATTGTATTACAAAATTGCAAAGATAAAAAATATATGGGAAATCATTTATAATGACAAAGCCATCAAATTTATTAACAAGTGAACTGTATATAACTGGATACAACTCCAAAGATCAATAATAATAATACTAACAATAATAAATTGTATTTGTAATACACACAAACACCTAAGTGCTAAATCTCGATTTCCTGACTTCTTGAACTTTGCCAGGTTCCAATATCTTGATTGGACTCATTCTTGGATGGCAAGATCTCCTACTGTACTGCTTTAGCCACCAACCTACAAACACAAACTTAAAGTCAACGTCAGCCATAAATAGGTGAGCTCTTTCCAGAACTACTCAGCAGAAACCTCTGTAACCATTTTAACAAACGTCTCAATGTAGCCTATTGAGAAAATCCATGGGGCTCCATCAATCATATATCTTCTTAAATTTGATCAGGTTGCACAAGTCCTGCTTGGATTCATTCTTGGACATCAGCCTCCTGCTGGTCTCCTGAGCCCTGATCCCTCCATCCCTTTTTTCTTATGAAAAGTACTTAGCAGAGGCCTCAGTCACCATTTTAACAACCCTCTCGATGCTTTGTGTGTGGCAAGGCCAGTCGAGAACCTCCATGGGGGTGTTGATGAAGTTCTTCACCTCGGAGGTGCTTAGGGAGCAGGTGAGAGGTGACTGACACATCTTCTGACCAGCTGATTAAGCCACCAATGCTGGAAGCGTCACTATTGATGTGAGGTGTTCTTCTGATCCTGACACAGGAGTCTCCCAGCTGAGTGTCTGGATCCCCCTCTCCCCTGATGGCCAGGATTCTCTCCACCCCCTCAATTCTCTCTTTTTGATCCTCAGAGCACAGCAGTGTTTGGAGGATGGCTTCACTGTGGGCATACCAAGCAGATCTTCTCACAGTTGGCATCACAACATCCAGCACCTCCTTCCTCTGAGACTTGAGGCAGTCCAGCTGAAACAGGATGTGCCTAGGCCCTTCGATCCAGGAGTGCTTGACCTTCATGTTGAACCAACATGGATAATACACTCCAATGATGAATTCCACAATGCATTGTAGATTATTCAGGTTCTTTCTTTTAAGTTGATGCTTTGACACCCAGAGCATGAGGAGTCTGTTTGCTGTGGTGAGCCAGCGGCTGTGGTTTACCGGTCCAATCTCCAGCAGAGCCAGCCTTGCAGAAAGCACTCCATCCCTGATTGCACAGACCAGCTTATAGCCATAGTGTTGATCAGTTGAGAGATCTTGAATGATCTTCTCAGGCAGCTTGATCAGCGGAGGGCCAAGAAAGATCCTGGTGAAGTTAGGATTGATCTCCAAGTCTGTAACAGAATCAAGGAGCTGTCCTATTGGCCCAGACAATTTGTTGTCTGACAGAGTAGCCCCATCAACTTCAACAATGAGACGGCGCAGTGGAAGTTCATCAGTGTGCAGGCTGCACACCAACCAGACCAGCTTTCTCCCCAGGTGCAGCTCCAGCTTCCGCATTACACCTGCCTTCACTCCAGTGTTGACATTGGTCGAGTCTCCTCCAATGGCCCACAAGGTCTTATCAGAACCTCTCTCTTTCAGCCAGGCAAACAGGACCTTAGCAATCTTCTCTGCATGGGACTCCTCTTTAGTTGCTTTCTCTGGTGTAAAGTGGAACAGATAGTTGCTGCCAGGCTCACTAGCAACACTATAGTGTTCTTCCTTGATCTTTGCAGGAAAAGATTGGTCACTGCCCTCAGCTTCCATCATCACATTGGTCATGTCAATCCGCCCATCAAAGAGGATACAGGAGATCCCCCCCTCCTCCCTGCACTTCTCCTCAAACTCTTCCCCCAGCTCTTGCATCAACTTTTCTTGTGCTCTCTTAACCTTGTTCTTATCAATCACTTTACTTGTGTCATCTTCTAAGATGAGTCCTGCATCAATCAGAGCTGCAGTTGCTATAGCTGCAGTTGGCCTTAGACCTATGCCATACCTTACACTAGCAAGGGCGATGTTTGGAATCTCATCATAATTTTTCCGTAGCTTTGCTGCAGGGTCAGTTTCAGGAATGAGCTCAACTTCAGGGACTGTAAGGAAGCTCTCAAAATCCTTCCTGGCAACCTTGTCTGCTGCTGCAAAGCTTTCTTCTTTGCCCCTTCTCCTTTTCTCTGCCTTCTTTTCCATCCCCTGCCTTTCCAATGTTTTCACCTGTCTCTTGTGCTCAGGCAGATCAGCTCCAGCCATTTGGTGTGGTCCTTTACTTCCAACCTTTTCCCTCTGTCCCTTGATGTAGGCAATATCTTTCACAGGAATCTTTTTGTCTTTGCTGCAGCAACAGTTAATGTTCAGATTCATGTTGGCATCCATGTATGGCCAAGGGGTGAAAAATGGTAAAATCTGCCATTTTGAAATCCAAAATTATGCAGGTTAGAGTTATCCTATCCCAAAAATGACCTCATATTTGAATTCCCCATTAAGAAACACATCATTTAGACACCTTGCATGTTAGGATTTCCTTCAGATTCATGTTGGCATCCATGTATGGCCAAGGGGTGAAAAATGGTAAAATCAGCCATTTTGAAATCCAAAATTATGTAGGTTAGAGTTATTCTATCCCAAAAATGAACTCATATTTGAATTCCCCATTAAGAAACACATCATTTAGACACCTTGCATGTTATGATTTCCTTCAGATTCATGTTGGCATCCATGTATGGCCAAGGGGTGAAAAATGGTCAAATCGGCCATTTTGAAATCCAAAACAATGTAGGTAGGAGTTATCCGATTAGAAAAATAATCCCATATTTGAATTCCCCACAAAAAAACACGTATTTTAGACACCCCACTCGATTGATTTTCCAAAAAAAAAAAAGTATGGCCCGCCCTACTGCCCCACACACACGCCCCGGACCTTATGATAACCCCCTCTGTGTTTATTCGATAGCTGCCCGGATGCCAGACGACTCTTTATATTGGGTTCAATACGCTCAGTCATGACAATATTGATAAAAGAAATGTGACTGGGGCTGGCTCACTAGTATATTAGGGATGCAAACACCCCACGGTTAAAATGCCTAAACATTTGTGAGATATTG
>NC_140183.1:21695855-21715855 GCF_963971535.1 Notolepis coatsorum | reverse complement strand
AGGTGAAAAGAAGCGGTGATTGGCTGGACGTGTGTCGGAGGAAGCACGTGGTAGCCTCCACTCTCCCAGATGATCTGACTGTGGGGGGTAAAGTGCGCAGCGACCAGGAAGGGACTGGGAATTGGCATACGACTAACATTGGGATGGGAGAAAATCGGAGGAAAAATGGAGGGGGAAAAAGACCAATAAAAAAAAAAAAAAATTGGGGTGACTGCTGCCACCTTCAAGTCAGCAGGGACAGAGCCAGTGGACAGGGAGGAGTTGATGATGTCTAACATGAGAGGACAGAGGGCAGGCAGGCCAGCCTTCACCAGGGTGGTGGGCATGGGGTCCAGAGAGCAGGTAGAGGGCTTAAAGCCTGACACCAACTCCATAATGGGGTGAGTGTCCACCAGGGAGAAGGATGAAAAGGAGCGGGTGAGATGGGGCAGGGGGTCATGTTTGACACCCAGAGGTGTGGGGGACACAGAAATAGACTGGAGCTGCTGGTAGATGGCATCGATCTTGGTTTGGAAGAATTCCGTGAATCTATTGCAGAGATCGGAGGAGGTGGTCTGGAGGGGGTTGTCAGGGGGCTTGAGGAGTTTGGTGATGGTGGAGAAGAGGGCTTTGGAATTCCCTTGACCTTTAGAGATGATGTCAGAGAAGAAGGAGGATTTGGTTTGTGTGAGGGCGAGTCTTTAGGAGATGATGTACTCAGAGTAGGCCTGGGTGTGAACAGTGAGGCCTGTTTTCCTGCAACGCCTCTCAAATTGGCGGCCCTTGGCTTTCATGGAGTGGAGCTCGGGGGTGTACCAGGGGGCGGAGTGTGTAAAGGTAATAGTGCAGGTTTTAAGGGGTGCAAGGGGATCCAGGGTGGCAGCCAGGGCTGTGTTGTAGGTGTTCACCAACTCAGTGGTTGAGAGCAGCTGGGAGTCATGAGCAAGGTGGGAGCTCAGGGCGTTGGTGAGGTCAGTGGGGGTGATATTTTTTGTGTTCCTGTACGTCATGGAACGCTGTGGGCGGCCAGAGGTGGAAGGGACAGGAACTAAGAATGTGATTGCAAGATGAACAGCAACGTCGAGGTCGACACCACTGATATTGGAGGGGGTTGGTCTCGGTGGAACACACCAGGTCCAGTATGCGGTGTTGGTGCTGCTGCTGATGGTGTCTGTACTGCTGCTAATGGTGTCAGTGCTGCTTCTGCTGATGGTGTCAGTGCTGCTGCTAATGGTGTCAGTGCTGCTGCTGATGGTGTTGGTGCTGCTGCTAATGGTGTCAGTGCTGCTTCTGCTAATGGTGTCAGTGCTGCTGCTGATGGTGTTGGTGCCGCTGCTGATGGTGTCAGTGCTGCTGCTGATGGTGTCAGTGCTGCTTCTGCTGATGGTATCAGTGCTGCTGCTGATGGTGTCAGTGCTGCTGCTAATGGTGTCAGTGCTGCTGCTGATGGTGTCAGTACTGCTGCTAATGGTGTCAGTGCTGCTTCTGCTGATGGTGTCAGTGCTGCTGCTGATGGTGTCAGTGCTGCTGCTAATGGTGTCAGTGCTGCTGCTGATGGTGTCAGTACTGCTGCTAATGGTGTCAGTGCTGCTTCTGCTGATGGTGTCAG
Source organism: Notolepis coatsorum (assembly GCF_963971535.1). NCBI lineage: Eukaryota > Metazoa > Chordata > Actinopteri > Aulopiformes > Paralepididae > Notolepis > Notolepis coatsorum. The sequence goes on along the minus strand of NC_140183.1, from coordinate 21,714,267 downwards.
TGCTGCTGCTAATGGTGTCAGTGCTGCTGCTGCTAATGGTGTCAGTGCTGCTTCTGCTGATGGTGTCAGTGCTGCTGCTGATGGTGTCAGTACTGCTGCTGATGGTGTCAGTGCTGCTGCTGCTGATGGTGTCAGTGCTGCTGATGGTGTCAGTGCTGCTGCTGCTGATGGTGTCAGTGCTTCTGCTGATGGTGTCAGTGCTGCTGCTGCTGATGGTGTCAGTGCTGCTGCTGCTGATGGTGTCAGTACTGCTGCTAATGGTGTCAGTGCTGCTTCTGCTGATGGTGTCAGTGCTGCTGCTGCTGATGGTGTCAGTGCTGCTGATGGTGTCAGTGCTGCTGCTGCTGCTGATGGTGTCAGTGCTGCTGATGGTGTCAGTGCTGCTGCTGATGGTGTCAGTGCTGCTGCTGATGGTGTCAGTGCTGCTGCTGCTGATTGTGTCAGTGCTGCTGCTGCTGATGGTGTCAGTACTGCTGCTGATGGTGTCAGTGCTGCTGCTGATGGTGTCAGTGCTGCTGCTGATGGTGTCAGTGCTGCTGCTGATGGTGTCAGTGCTGCTGATGATGGTGTCAGTGCTGCTGATGATGGTGTCAGTGCTGCTGATGGTGTCAGTGCTGCTGCTGCTGATGGTGTCAGTACTGCTAATGGTGTCAGTGCTGCTGCTGCTGATTTACATTTACATTTACATTTAGTCATTTAGCTGACGCTTTTATCCAAAGCGACTTACAAGTTCTGTACGACAGGTCATCAGGAAGGGTACAACTATCTATCAGCTGAGTAACAATGTTCGTCAAAGTGTTGCGTGTTACAATTTAGGTTAGTTTATTAGGACAAGTGCATGACAGTAAGGTTAGTTAGGGTTAGATTTATTTTATTTTATTATTATTATTTATTTTTATTTTTTATTATTATTTCAGATAATGGTTGAAGAAGTGCGTCTTTAGTGGACGGTGAAAGATTGGACGGGTTTCGGCTGTCCTAACTGCGGTGGGTAGTTCATTCCACAGTGGAATAGAATGGACACATCTACATTCTGCTCTCAGCACATCCCATTCCTTTCATGTAGGCTATATATTTGGCATTTTGTATTAATAGTCCATATATACTATATAATGGCGGCACGGTGGTGTAGTGGTTAACACTGTCGCCTCACAGCAAGAAGGTCCAGGGTTCGATTCCCGCTTGGGGACCAGGTTTCCATGATGCCAGTTACCCAGGTGGGGTATCTCCCAGGCCTTTCTGTGTGGAGTTTGCATGTTCTCCCCGTGCTCGCAAGGGTTTCCCCCCCGATAAGATAAAACCCAATGGAAAAACATGCACAACAACAAGATCGGTAACGCTGTGGCGTCCTTGACGAAGACGGACAGGAGCACTTGGATTGGTCCCCTGGCGCGGCTCACGTTGACGCCTGTCTGCTCCCGGCTGCCCTTGGGGGGGAAGGACGACGGGATGGGTTAATCGCAGATACGAATTGCATGCATGCATCGCATGTGTGCCAATTGATGACCTCGGAGCAGGTCCTAAATTATAAATTATTATTATACCGTCTTGTTCTCTATTGTTATTTTTTATTGTTGGTTTTATAAAAAATAAATAAGAAATTACATTGCTTAATGTGCACATTGTAAGAGCCAGTGGAGAAACATTCCACTGCTCATCCTGGTATGATGTTGCATGTGACAAATAAAACCTTGAACTTGCATGTGGACTTGAACATCAATTATGTAAATTGAACCATGCCATCCAATTATCAGTGATCAATCGCACTATTTAAAGGGCCAGGAATGCACCCTACAGACATCTTCTGCTGCTGGAAGATATCGCTGATTGTGCACTTAGGAGGGAGCGGAGAGCGATGATGAGTACCTAGTGGGATGCTTCAGGCTTCCTGTCCTAATGGAGCTGTGCAATACCCTGGAGCCAGCACTGGATGAGCCGGGGCAGGTGCTCAAAGCCTGTGCCACCACACGTCCAGGTACTGTCCAGTGTCCACCTTGGGACTTTTTAGCCTCTGGTACATTCCAGAGGGAGCTAGAAGACAGGGTGGGCATATCGCAGCCATCCATCAGGTGCGGCCTCCAGCAAGTCGTGGATGGAATCATATAACTGGCTACACAATACATCCAATTCCCATATACTGAACAACAACAGTCAAGAGATGATTCCATGCCATTGGTGGTCTGCCCGACCCCATCGGCCCAATTGACTGCACGCACATGAGCCTCAAGGCACCCTCGCCAAATGTGTGTCCATATCTCAACAGAAAGCAATAGCACTCCATCAACGTTCAAATCATCTGCGACGCCCAGACTTTTGCATATTATCCACTGTGAGTGGTTCTAGTATTGAGAGAGTATAAATATCTTGGCATCTGACTCAGTGCAAGTAATTCACATTTAAATACCATAAAGACAACCGTGTCAGCAAGCCTTAACAGAAAACGGTTCCATTGATTAGTAGGAAGAGGATAGTTGAAGCAGTTGTCTTTCAGTTTTGGACTATGGTGATGTAATTTATAGACATGCTGTTGCTTCCACTCCATTTGACTTGGTCTATCACTCCGCCCTCAGATTCATCACTGGTGACAGGTAATACACTCACCATTGTCTGTATGATAAGGTTGGTTGGTCTCTTGCAGAAAGACGCAATAATGATTGGTATTTGTTTATATACAAAGCTCTTATTGGTAAACTATCACCTTACATAAGAATGTTACTGGATTGGAACTTTGTACCCTATCTGACTCACTCAAATGACTGGCTTGTGCTGAAGGTTCCTCCAGCTGTTCTGAGCTCGGCTGCTCTGCCTTTTCTGTTGATGCTCCTGACTCATGGACCATCCTTCAACACACTTCCAACATGTGCACAGTTCAAAGTCATGATCACTAATCACTGTGTATCAGTTTGTCTATCTTGTATTTGAGGTGATTTTAGTACTACAAACATTACACAAACATACTACAAACACTACACTAACATACTACAAACATTACACTAACATACTACACACATTACACTAACATACTACAAACATTACACAAACATACTACAAACACTACACTAACATACTACAAACATTACACTAACATACTACAACCACTACACTAACATACTACAAACATTACACAAACATACTACCAACATTACACTAACATACTACACACATTACACTAGCATACTACAAACATTACACTAACATACTACTAACATTACACTAACATACTACAAACATTACACTAACATACTACAAACATTACACTAACATACTATAAAATTACACGAACATACTACAAACATTACACTAACATACTACACACATTACACTAATATACTACATGCCAGTACACTAACATACTACAAACATTACACTAACATACTACTAACATTACACTAACATACTACAAACATTACACTAACATACTATAAACATTACACTAACATACTACAAACATTACACTAACATACTACAGACACTACACTAACATACTACAAACACTACACTAACATACTACAAACACTACACTAACATACTACACACATTACAGTAACATACTACTAACATTACACTAACATACTACTAACATTACACTCTTGCATGTGTGAGTCAGCCGGCCATATGCCTCCTATGCCCCCTGTTTCATATAAATCAAATCCAAGCCTCCTAGTTACTCAGGTTTTGATACCCAATCATACTCTAATTCCCAGTCCAGGCTTGGTCCATTCCTGTCATCAGACCATGTATGACACGTTTTCCTCGTTGTAAATCTAGACCATATCGTGTCACTATAAATAGTACAAATCAATACTCAACCTACTGAGATTATATCTAGAATATCTACGTCCATCATTATTAGTACAGCTTTAAATCACTGCAATATTCTCATTCACATCGTGGTTTATTGTTGCATTTAAATATTAGGAGCCTAATACCTGAGTTGGATTTTGTCCATTTGTTGATTGATGAAGCCTCCCCTGACATCTTTGTTCAGACTGAATCATGACAGGGAAAGGTTTTTAACTTGATGTAGCCATTGATGGATACACGCTTTTTCTAATGGATAGGAAATCTAAATATCTGTCTGTATGTGAACATGGGTGATGTTTATTTCACTGTTATTGGTATTGACTGTTATTGGTATTATTAACTCTTATCAATATGAACTGGTATTGGTATACCATCCTTCTTCTGCAGCAATTGTGGCCTTAGAGGAAACAGGCAAAGTGATGCCACCCTGTGCCTCCTCTGAGTTAATTATTGGTTATCTAGGAACTCTACTAAAAAAACTGTCTTGAGTTAAATTTATCTCAGCTGATTTCCTATCCCACGAGGCCAAATATAAAACATCAATTTAAACCCACTTTAATTGATCTGATACTAACAAACAGAGCTCTTAAACACCCATCCAGTGGAGTTTTCACACAAGATATTATTGATCATTGCCCAATTGCATGTGTGAGCATTTCCAGAGGCCATAAATACAAAGTGTTATCAGGAAATTAAACTTAAAAATGAATGTATTTATAATTTTTTTTAAATGTTCTTTACATGTTTTGTATCTTGACTGACTTAGAGAAAATCTGCACAATTCTTGATTCCAACCTAGCTTTTGATCAGTTTTCTCAAATGAGAAACATGCCGACGCGAGATGACGCTCGAATGAATGTGGACCGTTCTATCAGAGGGGGGAGCTTCGGTGGCCATGTAAGTGGCTACAGACCGGCGCTGCACTTAAATATAAACATTAGTCTACCTGGAGACTCAATGAGGTAATTGTAGATGTCGCCATAAGACACGTCTGGCCATTTAGTGGGATAATTTTTTCATTATCCTGTTCGGCTGGCCACCGAAGCTCCCCCCTCTGATAGAACGGTCCACATTCATTCGAGCGTCATCTCGCGTCGTCCAGACTCCATGGGCACTCTGCGCATGTCCAAGCGGAATAGGTGCTTTAAAATGGGCTTTTTCTCTGCCGATTTAGTTCTGATCGATTAGTTATGGGTCACGCCGTGTTCAGGAGAGCGAGGCGCATAAACGTCTATTCGATCATGTCTCCAGCACCCCCACAGCCGTATCGGCAACCACTTCCATCACGGCTCTCGTCCACATCCATTCATTTGACCCCCCCGCAATCTCCTCCTTGATTTCAATGTAACGCGGAAGTGTAGTGGTCTATAGGCACAGCTGCACTGCATCAGGTGCAATCAAGCCCACACACCTGCCGACCCATGAGGCAATTAACCACAGGGAACAGGGATTGACAGCTATCCCTCACAGAGAGGTGAAATAAAGCAAAAATAGACAGCTGTCCCTCACAGAAAGGTGAAATAAGGCAAAAACCATGACACTTGCGAGCTCCAACAGGCATGTTACCAGGAAAATCAAGCTTACCACCTCTATACATGCAGATTGGTGTTGAAAATGATTTCATTTGAAATAAAACAGATATGTGCATATTCATATCCTCTGACCATGTATCTGATAGACTGCCTGCTGATATGGTTTCAGTAAACTATACTCCTAGTTCTGCAGCAGAGAACTGAGACAATTGAGAACATTTAATTATTTCCATTCTAACATTCTCATTTAGACCTGTATGTTACAGGGAAGTTTTCAATGCACTTATAGGCTTAAACAGTCAAAGGGTGAGGATGATATTGATCCTTGCCTCCTGCGTTTTTTTACTTAGTGCTCAACATTTATCTTTCTTAAAATCCCAAATGTATGGAAAGCAAAAAAAAACGTAATAATTAACTATCTTCATAACCGTCTGCTGCACTTTTTCATATTGATTTATCAAAAGCGTTTGACACTATTGACCATAATATTTTAATAAATAATCTTCCATATGTTTGGATGAACTTGATAGTTTTATGATTATCTCTCAGGGAGAACTCAAGCTGTTGTTGCTGTTGGTATCAAATCAAGCCATCTTGAAATGAGTAAAGGTGTCCCACAAGGGTCTATTCTGGGTCCACTTTTATTTACATAATATATAAATAATGTATTTTCTTGCCCACAATGTGATTTACATTTGTATGCAGATGATGCAATCTTGTATGCCACATATTCCACTTTTAAATTGACCACTACACATTTACAGTCTACTTTAATGCCTTTCAGATATCTATCATTAACCACAAGCTTATCTTAAATTCTGATAGAACAGAAAGTGTATTTTATTTTCAAGATCTTGTGTGAGAATACAACTAATGTTAGTATTCATACACTTCAGGGTTCCCAAACGGAATCTTATAAATATTTAGGAACTCTATCTAACACCAACGTGGAACACCTATCTAAAAAGTTGAAAGTAAATATTGGATTCTTCCGATTATATATCTTCCGATTGATTAAAGTACAATCAACAATTATGTCTGTATTTGATTATGGTAATATTCTGTACATGCACGCGTCTCCCTCCACCTCCCCTCCATGCTGTGTATCATAGCTCACTGCGTTTAATCACTGGAGATACAGTTCCCACTCACCATTGTGTTTTATATGAAAAGTGCGATTGTCTTCTTTTTCCAAGAGAAGGGACATGTATTGTATTGTATTCTATAAGGCTCCGCTTATGAAACATATCTCTGCTCTGGTGCTTTTAAATACAGCACATATGGTACTAGGTCATGTCATTACTTGGCTTTAGATACACCACATGTAAAAACTGAGTGCTTGGAAATTTTGGTTTTAAATATTATGCGCTGTACAAATCGAATGAACTACAGATATGTTTGTGTATGTTTGTTGATGTTCAACTGAATTTTTGTCTCAACTGTTTGTCCAATGTGTTATTTTTTCTGTCTATGTCTATTATATACAGGTCGCCTTTGAAAAAGAAATCTTGGTCTCAAGGTGCTTCACCTGTTTAAATAAAGGACAAATCAGATAGAATAATAAATAAACAAACTGCAGAACACACATCTGCATGTATGCAACTATAGGTATGCATGCACAAACACACACACACACGCATGCAGTAGTATCACACACATACACCACATACTATGCATGCACACACACACAGACACACAGACACACACACACACACACACACACACACACACACACACACACACACACACACACACACACACACACACACACACACACACACACACACACACACACACACACACACACACACACACACACACACACACACACACACACACACACACACACACGTGAACACATGCAAACACAAGCACACAGATAATTACTCTACCCTCCCTCTCTCTCACAACGCACAAAAACTGAAATAGGTGCCCTGATGCCCACAGACTGCCCTCCTCGCCCCCACCATCTGTGACACAATGCCAACACACACTGGCTGCTATTTACATGGAGCAGAGAGAGAGAGAGAGAGAGAGAGAGAGAGAGAGAGAGAGAGAGAGAGAGAGAGAGAGAGAGAGAGAGAGAGAGAGAGAGAGAGAGAGAGAGAGAGAGAGAGAGAAAGAGAGAGATAGAGAGACAGACAGAGACAGAGACAGAGAGACAGAGCGAGAGAGAATCAGAGGGGCTGGAGAGAAAGAGATAGGGGTGGTGGAGAGAAATAGAGAGAGAGAGAGAGAGGAGAGAGAGGAAGAGAGAAACAGGAGAGAGAAACAGGAGAGAAAGAGAGAGAGAACAAGAGAGAGAGAGAGAGAGAGAGAGAGAGAGAGAGAGAGAGAGAGAGAGAGAGAGAGAGAGAGACCGAATCACTAAGGCTTGAATCACTTGATCTCTCCAAACTCATTAAACATGGAAATGCATACAAATATATGCACCTCTAGAAATCCACCTTGGGCCAGAGTGAATCTGTGTGTGTGTGTGTGTGTGTGTGTGTGTGTGTGTGTGTGTGTGTGTGTGTGTGTGTGTGTGTGTGTGTGTGTGTGTGTGTGTGTGTGTGTGTGTGTGTGTGCGCATGTGCATGTGCACGTGCATGTGTGTGGTGTCTCTACCAACCTTCTACACTGCAGTGTGAGTTCACAGTTATGTGGTTCCAATAAAAACTAACAAACACACTCTGTTCTTTTCTCTTGCATATGTTTAAATACTGTATGTCTGCAGAGAGGAAATCAACTCAGTACAGAGAGGAAGGAGGAGAAGGAGAGCAGGAGGAGGGGGGGGGAGAGGCAGGGGAGAGGATATGAGGAGGAGAGGAGGAGGAGAGTAGGAAGAGAGGAGGAGAGGCAGAGAAGAGGATAGGAGGAGGAGAGGAGGAGAGGAGGAGAGTAGGAAGAGAGGAGAGGCAGAGAAGAGGAGGAGAGGAAGATGAGAGCAGCAGCAGCAGGAGGATGAGAGCAGTAGGAGGATGACAGGTGGAAGAGAAGGATAAAAGGAGAAGGAGGATGAGAAGAGGTAGAGGAGGAGAGGAGGAGGATGAGAGGTAGAGGAGTAGAGGTAGAGGTAGAGTAGGAGGAGGTGGCGAGACAGAGGAGAGGAGTAGCAGCAGCAGGAGAATGACAGGTGGAAGAGAAGGGTGAAAGGAGAAGGAGGATGAGGAGAGGTAGAGGAGGAGAGGAGGAGGATGAGAGGTAGAGGAGTAGAGGTAGAGGTAGAGTAGGAGGAGGCGAGACAGAGGCGAGGTAGATGATGAGGAGAGGTAGAGGAGCAGGATAAATAAAGGAGGAGAGGTAGAGGAGGAGAGGATGAGGAGAGGTAGAGGATGAGGAGAAGTAAAAAAGGAGAGGTAGAGGAGGAGAGGATGGGGAGAGGTAGAGGATGAGGAGGAGGTAGAGGTGGAGGAGGTAGAGCAGGAGGAGGAGGAGGTAGAGCAGGAAGAGGAGGAGAGGTAGAGGAGGAGGAGAAGAGGTAGAGCAGGAGGAGGATGAGGAGAGGTAGAGGAGGAGGAGGATAGGTAGAGGAGGAGGAGGATGAGGAGAGGTAGAGGAGGAGGAGGAGGAGGAGGAGGAGGAGGATAGGTAGAGGAGGAGGAGGAGGGGGTAGAGGAGTAGGATAGGGGTGGACGGTATAAACGGTATACGGTATAAACGGTATGAATTTGCGCTACGGTATGGATTTTGACTATACCTTGTGACCGGTAGAGCAACTCTAAAATAGCAATGACGTAACCACAGTGTGGAGGGAGGGGGCTGGTAAGTGGAGCTAACGTTAGCTAGACTATTTCACTCGCAAAATAGATATGTACGAACTGGAAAAATTATTTAGGAGCACAGAGGCTTTGTGTAGTGCCAGTGGGCGTGTCAACTCGCAATTGTCATTTCATAATAGACACGGAACAGAGCGGACCTTCAATTCTAGAAGCGAACTAGCCCTGCGTTGCACACAGCTGTGTGACAACTTCTCTCGCGAGTCGCGCAATTTCTATGTGTAATGTAAAGTCTGCGACGGGTCCAATCGTCTAACATGCTTTGCATCCCCGCTATTCTGGAATGCCGACGTCACGCTAAAACCTTATGTAATGTTATTACATGGCGTTTTCACATTCGCCGAAATGCTTGCTTGTGATTGGTCAATAGCCCCCCGACAGCGGTCATTATTTTTCAATAATGACCGCAGTTTTTTCAATAATGACCGCAGTGCGCAGCTGTTGGCAATCAAGCCCACATCAGTGCAGCAAATCAGACACACCTGCCGCGCTGCACTGACAGCGGAGTGTCAGCGGAGCCAGAACAGAGGCTGCCGCTGCCCGCGATAATAATAATCACTTTATTTGGGCTGACAGAGCCACAGAACAATTAACTGCGATTTGTCAAATGAATTAGGTATATTGTTAGTAAGTTAGCCATGTAATAAGCGGGATAATGTATAGCCTACTCGGTCATTGTGCAAAATAATTGACCTTCACTGACGTTTAAAACACCTCGGCGCGGCGCCTCGGTATTTTAAACTACGTGTCGGTCAATTATTTTGCGACAATGACCTCGTAGCCATACATTATCCCTTACTTAACTGTTGATGTAGCCTTCAGAAAACTAACGTTAGCTAGCTCCTAGCAGCCTGTTGATGTAGATTTAGCAAGCCAACGTTAGCTCCACTCTAGCAGCAGCCCCCTCCCTCCCTCTCTCCCTCCCTCTCTCTCTCTCAGCTAACAATCCTGATTCGATTCTTAAACCTATTTCATTAAAAAGGAAGATATTGATTGCCATTCATTAGCTATAGTATAGCTCAGCAGCTGTAACAGAATACTTTTATTATTTTAGATTATTTAACGCGTTACGTTACCTGCCTGCAGACATTTTTCTATTGCAGTTTTTGCACAATAAATGTTCTTAAAATACCTCTGTACTATGTGAAATATGTCCTAGTAATACAAGAGTACAGCAATAGCTGCCATACCAGTGTTTTACCCCTTCAGAAGCATTTATATAGACATTTTAAGAAGTTAATATACCGTGATATATACCGTTACCGTCTATGCTTCAAATTATACCATGATATATATTTTAGACCATACCGTCCAGCCCTAGAATGAGGTAGTGCAGGAGGAGGAGGTAGAGCAGGAGGAGGAGGAGGAGGAGGTAGAGCAGGAGGAGAGGATGGGGAGAGGTAGAGGAGGAGGAGAGGTAGAGCAGGAGGAGGAGGTAGAGGATGAGGGGAGGTAGAGGAGGAGGTAGAGCAGGATGAGGAGGTGGAGAGGTAGAGGAGGAGGAGGTAGAGCAGGAGAAGAGGTATAGGAGGAGAGGTGAAGTAGAGGTTGAGGAGAAGTAAGAAAGGAGAGGTAGAGGAGGAGAGGATGGGGAGAGGTAGAGGAGGAGGAGGAGGTAGAGCGGGAGGGGCCCAGATGATGTCACCAGGGATGGTGTTAGTAAATAAATAATGTTAGTCAGGACTGAGCCACAGTGCTGTAGGCTAAATCCTGCTATTATATTCCTGTAGCAGCAGCAGCACCAGTGAGACCTGTACTCTGGGAATAAGACATGGTTCTGAATAACACTGGTCTCACTGCCACACACACACACACACACACACACACACACACACACACACACACACACACACACACACACACACACACACACACACACACACACACACACACACACACACACACACACACACACACACACACACACACACACACACACACACACATATACACATCCGTACATGCGTGCACACACAGTCATAGAAACAATGGAATACGTACATATGCATGCAAATGCACAAGCACACACACACACCGCACACTCACACACATACACAAACACACACACACACGCACACAGTTTGATGCCATGCTCTCTCTCCCTGTGGGCATGGTTGCCTGCTGTGAGTGGCGTTGGGGTGAAGGGGGGGGGGACAAGGAGTAGGGGTGGATGGGTAAGGTGTATGAGCGTGTGTGTGTGTGATGGTCATACACGAGATCCAGAACGAGCGCCGGGAGGGGAGCCAGGTAGTGGACTAGAGACAATGGAGGACAGGCAGGATTAGACACGGCAGGACTGGTAGTGGAATAAACAGGATACAACAAGCATAAACTACAGTATGACTGACTGGGTTAGCTGAGAATACAATATGGCGTCGTCTCGCAGTATGAGCTGGGTATTAGTAGCCAGGTGATTGTGGATCGCCAGCAGCTGTGGATGCTTCGGGGCCTGCCTCCACACCAGGTTCCAATCCTGCAATTAACCCCACATACTCACACCCACACAGAAGACAACGGGACTAGGAGACAAGGGACATGACATGTGGGCATGCATGTGTATGTATAAATGTGTGTCTTAATGTGTGTGTAATTGTGTGAGTCTGTGTGTGTGTGCATGTCTGTGTAATCATCCTCCATTTTCTCTGAACCCCTGTTGTACACACACACACACACGCACGCACACACACACACACACACACACACACACACACACACACACACACACACACACACACACACACACACACACACACACAGAGAGAGAGAGAGAGAGAGAGAGAGAGAGAGAGAGAGAGAGAGAGAGAGAGAGAGGGAGAATATTCAGGTTCAGAAAGGTGGTTGAGGGACTATGATCATTCATAGCCACATGCACATGCTTAGCAAGTCTGGTCAGAGCATTAGGACAACATTGGGAGCAGTAGGACGCATCATCATTACTCCTCATCATTACTCCTCATCATTACTCTTCATCATTACTCCTCATCATTACTCCTCTTCATTAGTCCTCATCATTACTCTTCATCATTACTCATCATCATTACTCATCATCATTACTCCTCATTATTCCTCATCATTACTCCTCATTATTCCCCATCATTACTCCTCAGCATTACTCCTCAGCATTATGCCTCATCAGTACTCTTCATCATTACTCATCATCCTTACTCCTCATCATTACGCTTCATCATTACTCATTACTTATCTTAATCCTCATCATTACTCATCATGATTACTCTGCATCATTACTCATGATCATTACTCATCATCATTACTCCTCATTATTCCTCATCATTACTCATCATCATTACTCCTCATTATTCCTCATCATTACTCATCATCATTACTCCTCATTATTCCTCATCATTACTCATCATAATTATTCCTCATCATTACTCTTCATCATTACTCATCATCATTACTCCTCATTACTCCTCATCATTACTCATCATGATTACTCCTCATCATTACTCCCCATCATTACACTTCATCATTACTCCTCATCATTACTCCTCATCATTACTCCTCATCATTATTCCTCATCATTACTCCTCATCTTACTCCTCATCATTATTCCTCATCATTACTCCTCATCATTACTCATCATCATTACTCCTCATCATTACTCCTCATCATTACTCCTCATCATTATTCCTCATCATTACTCCTCATCTTACTCCTCATCTTACTCCTCATCATTACTCCTCATCTTACTCCTCATCATTACTCCTCATCATTACTCCTCATCATTATTATCATTACTCCTCATCATTATTCATCATCATTATTATCATTACTCCTCATCATTACTCCTCATCATTACTCCTCATCATTATTATCATTACTCCTCATCATTATTCCTCATCATTACTCCTCATCTTACTCCTCATCATTACTCCTCATCATTACTCCTCATCATTACTCCTCATCTTACTCCTCATCATTACTCCTCATCATTACTCCTCATCATTACTCCTCATCTTACTCCTCATCATTACTCATCATCATTACTCCTCATCATTACTCCTCATCATTACTCCTCATCTTACTCCTCATCATTACTCCTCATCATTACTCCTCATCATTACTCCTCATCTTACTCCTCATCATTACTCCTCATCTTACTCCTCATCATTACTCCTCATCTTACTCCTCATCATTACTCCTCATCATTACTCCTCATCTTACTCCTCATCATTACTCCTCATCTTACTCCTCATCATTACTCCTCATCATTACTCCTCATCATTACTCCTCATCATTACTCCTCATCATTACTCCTCATCTTACTCCTCATCATTATTCCTCTTCCTTACTCCTCATCATTACTCCTCATCATTACTCCTCATCATTACTCCTCATCTTACTCCTCATCATTACTCCTCATCATTACTCCTCATCATTACTCCTGGGTCCCAGCAGACACCTACTCCCGCCCTCTCCCTTCAGACCAGCGTTTTCTTTCACCACTGTGCTCTCTGACAACAGTCAATCAATACTGATTCACTACAGACCTGGCAGGATCACACACACACATACACACACACACACACACACACACACACACACACACACACACACACACACACACACACACACACACACACACACACACACACACACACACACACACACACACACACACACACACACACACACACACACACACACACACACACCTGCTGTCCTTCAGTGAAACACTGATCCAATAGATAGACAAATTAAAGCCTCTCTCCAAGGCTCTTTCTGCACTTGCTCTCTTTCTCTCCTCTTCTCTCTCCTTCGTTTTCTGTCTCTCTTCCTTTTCTTGTCTTCCCACTTTGTTTCTCTTCTATACTTGTTTCACTCTGTCTCTTCTATTCTTGTCTTCTCACTCTGTTTCTCTTCTATTCTTGTCTCACTCTGTCTCTTCTATTCTTGTCTCACTCTGCTTCTTATATCCTTGTCTTCTCACCCTATCTCTTATTATTCTTGTCTCACTCTGTATTTTCTATTCTTGTCTTCTCACTCTGTCTCTTATATTATTGTCTTCTCACTCTGTCTCTTATATTATTGTCTTCTCACTCTGTCTCTATTCTTGTCTTCTCACTCTGTCTCTATTCTTGTCTTCTCACTCTGTCTTTATTCTTGTCTTCTCACTCTGTCTCTATTCTTGTCTTCTCACTCTGTCTCTTATATTATTGTCTTCTCACTCTGTCTCTATTCTTGTCTTCTCACTCTGTCTCTATTCTTGTCTTCTCACTCTGTCTCTATTCTTGTCTTCTCACTCTGTCTCTTATATTATTGTCTTCTCACTCTGTCTCTTATATTATTGTCTTCTCACTCTGTCTCTATTCTTGTTTTCTCTCTCTTATCTCATCTAATTTTCTTTACTCACAGTACTGCATGCATGTGTTTATTTCCTGCTGGTACTTTGTGCGTGCGTTTGCATGCGCTGGTGTACAGACGCAGCTTCACTCTCGGACAACAGATGCAGCTTCACTCTAGGAGAACAGATGCAGCTTCACTCAAATCAAATCAAATGTATTTGTAAGGCCCGACAACACACATTAATGTCCCCATGGGCTGGACACGTCTTCTTTAATCTCTTCCGCCCGTGCGGTCCTTTCTGGTCATAAATCAATATCACCAGATTGTTCTATAGAAGTAGCGTTTTTATTTTCAAACATATTCAAGTATAAACATCATAACCATGTCACAACAGCATTTATAATGTATATTATCATCAATACGTTAGTTTAGGAATAGGTTAAAGTGTTATTAGATAGATTTTCCTTTTCGAAATGTCTGTTCTATTCCGCGAGAGGCGACCATTTGGAAAACCGCGGCCATTTTGTAATAGACATCGCTAGCATTGGAATTTTTCAAAATTACACTTCTTGAAGGCATCTATGGGGTTCAAGGTTCATAGTTCTGTATGAATTTAATAATAATAATAATAATAATAATAATAATAATAATAATAATAATAATAATAATAATAATAATAATAATAATAATAATAATAATAATAATAATAATAATAATAATAATAATAATAATAATAATAATAATAATAATAATAATAATAATAATAATAATAATAATAATAATAATAATAATAATAATAATAATAATAATAATAATAATAATAATAATAATAATAATAATAATGCATTTTATTTATAAGGCGCCTTTCAAGACACTCAAAGTCGCCGTTCAACATTACAGTTCAACAGTACATTAACCTGTTCCACACAATGTGAAAATCTGCATAAAATATATACCTAGGTAAATGGAATATTGCTCCACTTCTACAAGGGCTATTTGCATATTCTTGGTATCTAGGTACATCTATGGACCTCAGGGAATGTATTAACAGTGTCAGAAATATTACTAAATCCAAATTGAACTCGACCATTTGAAAGAAAATATATGTATATATATATAAATGTGCGAATTGGCTATAATAAGGTAATTTATAAGCCTGCTATTCTATATTCTATAATAATATTTCAAATTGCATTGGTCCGGATGGAAGAATTCAGTACTGTATCTACAGAACCTTCTGTTTAATCATCTTCCCTTTATTAATTTCCTTAGACTTTTTGTACACCTGATCTCAAGAAGGTACTGAACGAGATCAGTTTTTAATGTTTGGTCATTATTACCATGGTGTTATTCACTGTCAAAGATGCAAAGAAAAATCATAATTCATATTCTCCTTTGTTTCATCACAATTTAAGCAAGCCTAGTAACAGACACAATATTTCTGACACTGGGAATACATTCACTGAGGTCCATAGATGTCCCTAGATACCAGGAATATGCAAATGGTCCTTGTAGAAGTGGAGCAATATTCCATTTACTTATGTATGTATTTTAGGGTTAGGGTTTTCAGAAAATAGGCTCCGGGTGGAAGAGGTTAAACAAGTCAAGAAGAAACATCACAATAAATCAAGAACAAAACAAAAAACACCATGAAATCCAAAATAAAATGTAAAATAAATAAATAAATGCAACACTCCCAGACATACCCCACGTGAAGGTAAGGAAAAACTCACCAAAAACCTAGCAATAGGAAAAAATCACCACAGTCAATGTGGAGGGAAGACACCTTAGAAGGGCCGTCCAAGTTTTTTTTCCCCCTTCTTGGTGAGTATGTACATATACGTGTAATAAAACACAAATATGTACATGGAATAAAAACTGGGGTACATAAGACATATTTTTTTTGTATCCACTTTTTCTCCTCTTTTTCTATTTTTCTCCCATCCCAATTCCACTGTACCAATTCTCCCCTCCCCTGTCTTGAACGTTGCCCCTCACTGGCCGGTTGTAGGGAGGATAGAAGCCTTGCATCATGTGTCCCCTCCGCGTCTAGTTTTTACCCAAACGGTGCATGCTTCCGCGTTCGCGTTTAGCGCTCTGATTGGCCACTTCTGTTTCTGGTCGCACCAATCGTGTGACGGCAAGTTCTTCGCCGGTTAAGCTTAGGCATTCTTTCGAAGTTGGTTATGGTTAGAGTTTGTCTTAGAGCATGGCAATAGAACGCCAGCCCTGATCCAAACTCTAACCGTAACCAACTTCGAAAGAGTCGCCTAAGCTTAACCAGTGATAAACTAGGCGTTAGGTCGTTTGCAGGCTGTTAGAGCCGGAAATGGGCGCATCACGCGATTGGGGCGCACATGTCACATGACCAGAAACGTCAGTGGCCAATCAGATTAGCAAAACGCATGCACCGTTTGGGTAAAAACTAGACGCATCACCTCCGATACATGAGGAGGCAGCCTGTCTCATCTTTTCACCTGCCAGCGTGGACTCTCATTGGCGAGGTGTAACGTGTGGGAGGCTCACACGACCCCCGCCATTTCCTGTCTCTGCTGTGCAGGCGTCCCCCAACCGACCTGTAGGAGTCGCTGTCCACAACGTCCAGATTACCACCCATCGACTTCCACCCGCTAACTCTGCCAATTGACTTAGTATGACGGCTGGCCCAAGCCGGAGGCAACGCCGACAGCCGGAGAGTCGAACCCAGTGTCTCTTGCGTTGGTGTCCGCTGCGCCACCCCGCCGCCCTCATAAGAAAATTTTGAAAATAGATTAGAACGGATCCATTTGAGGTATGGGCGCCACGTAGAGAGGATCTTATCCTCTTGGCCATCACCACGGGACGTGCACCACTTTGGTCATCACCACGAGACATCCACTCACAGGGAGACAGGGAGACGGGGAGACAGGGACAGGCATGTTTGTGATGGGCGGACATAGCAATAGATACATGTAGTAAGCATATATGTGAATAGAATAGATACATGTAGTAAGCTTGTATAGTTGGAGTGGGACAGGCCAGCATTGAGCTGTGGGTCGAGGAGGTCAAGAACACAATACAGCGGTGGAGTGGGGGTGGGGTGTTGGTCCTGGGTGGTCCGGCGGTCCTGGGGGGGGGGGGGGGGGGGGGGGGGGGATGTTTAATGTCTTTTGTGGTGTTTGTGGTGTTTTTTATTTTTACTCTGCATTTTGTATTCTGTATTTATTATTTCTAATTGTCTTGTCATTATTATGATTATTATTGTTGAAGTACTGTCCTGTGATGTCCTGTGTATTATTGTTGTCACTGTATTATGTTGTGTTCCGTTTAATTTAAAATTAAAAATAAGAAATTTACCACAAAAAAAGATACATGTAGTAAGCATATATGTGAATAGAGTATATAAGAGAATTGTGAAATTAAGTAATGAATAGAACTAAGAACAAATGCAAGCGTATGTATACAGGATGGGATACAAGACGATGGCTCAGGGCCATATGCCCCGGGGGCCTCTATCCCTTCTACAACGGCGCTCAGGTTCCGGGTTCCTCTGATTGGCCACAACGCCCATGTGACCCTACGCTAGCCCGCCCCCTTCCTGCCGCGCCTCGCTCCCTCAGCTTCCGCCCTCTTTCAGCTTCCTCAATTCATAACGAATCATTAAAAAAATATGTTGTATTATGTTAACTGGAATATGTTGTTTCTTTACACATATGTTGGATTATGTAATTGGTTTGTCATGACAAACCAATAAAAATAGCAAATTAACCGGTGGGCACAACAACACACAGTACTGGTGGTGGTGGAGGACCGGGGGGCTCCGCGTCTCGGTGCGGCAGGGGGAGAGGAGGCAGCCGGGGAGGCGACCGGGGAGGTCGAGGGGGAAGACGGACGCCTGTCTGCAAGAAAGTGGTCTACGACGACCACGAGAGTGAAGAGGAGGAGGACGACGCGTCAGCTTGCGATCAAAGGAGGACGAGTACTGTGTGTTGTTGTGTTGTTGTTTCCAATAAAAAATCGCAAATTAACCGG
>NC_140183.1:21668355-21690855 GCF_963971535.1 Notolepis coatsorum | reverse complement strand
GACAGAGTGCGTTCACCTTGAGAGTCCATGGTCTTTACATGGTGAACTGGGATGTTTATCCTCACTTGTAGAGCAGTAGATCATATTATATGATTATACACGTCACAGTTTCCACTGTAGGTACTGGACGCAACAGGGAATTTGTTTGTTTGTTTGTTTGTTTGTTTGTTTGTTTATTAACACAGTTAAACATAAGTAAAAACAATACATAATAAGTTATAACGATTGTGAAGGAGAAGTTAGAAGCCTAGAGGCTTATCAAGAACTTCCCCTGTTTTATAAAATCAAACATACAAAAATACAAAAATATGCATATTATAAAATACCAGAATACATTCAAAAGATACGTGTTAATACAAACATACATACACACAGTACATACATGCATATACGGTATACTGCGTAGATAATAATATATAACAACCCACCCACCTGCCTACAAACCTACCCACCCACATAACCAAATGCATACCTACACGTATGACCTATTTATCTATCTACTACTTTTGGATATGAGGATTTGTTTGTAGTTTGCTTAAAAAATAAGCAGAG
This sequence comes from Notolepis coatsorum, assembly GCF_963971535.1. Taxonomy (NCBI): domain Eukaryota; kingdom Metazoa; phylum Chordata; class Actinopteri; order Aulopiformes; family Paralepididae; genus Notolepis; species Notolepis coatsorum. The sequence goes on along the minus strand of NC_140183.1, from coordinate 21,690,303 downwards.
ATGGAGATTTCCTCAGCATAGGATCAGCTGCATTCCAAAGATTGGACCCTCTCTATACCTCACTGAGAACTGCCTAAGTGAAGTACCACAATAAGGTATATGCAGGTCCCTGGACTGACGTGTAATATGAATGAACATGTGAGGTTTCTGTCCTTGCGCTCTCACTCGTTCTGTTCCTTTAACCACCCTCGCTATGTTTTCATTCAGTTTCTGTCAATTGGTTCTATCCCCTCGTTCACACGTTTCTCCCCGTTGACGTCATCAGAGACGTCGCTGATTGGTTCTCCCACTTCCCCACGCTTTTCAATCAATCGATCCCTCATTATTTATACCCCGTTTCTCCCCACCCTAAGTTGTTGGATCGTCTTGTTTTGTCGCCTTGATTTGTCTCTGGATATTTTTCCCCGTTGCTGTTGCTGCTGCTTTTTTCTCTGTGCTGTTCTCCAGGAATTCCTAGAAGCCTTCGCTTGGATACCTGCTCCCGTGGTGCGCGCTCGCCTCCACTGTTGATCCAGTTCCAATTACGCATCTCGTCTGGGTGAGTTATCTTTTTGACTGTTCTTGACCTATTCCATTTTTCGTGTGTAAATTTACACTGAAGACTACCACCTTTTTGTCAAACAGTCACTCACCCAGCCATTATCTATTTTTGCTATTTCCTTTATGGAATAATATTTTGGGATCTACCATCTCCCTCTGTGTGCTTGCTCACACCGAAGATATTATTCCACAATTGGACTGTGTGTTTACATGAAGAGATTCACTGTGTGTTTGCTCACACCGAAGATATTATTTCACAATTGGACTGTGTATTTACATGAAGATATTCACTGTGTGTTTACATGAAGATATTCACTGTGTGTTTACATGAAGATATTCACTGGGACTGTGTTTGGATTTAGCTCTCTGTGTTGTTAACACGAAGAGTTTCACTTGGGCTGTTTTTGGAATTGTGCTCTCTGTGTTGTTAACACGAAGAGATTCACTTGGGCTGTGTTTGGAACTGTGCTCACTGTGTTGTTAACACGAAGAATTGTACACCCTGTTCTCCTGCTCGTTTAAGACTGCTCTGTCACTGACTCGTTCCCTCTCTCCCTCTCTCGGTCTCGCAACAACATCTGAGAACCCACCGAGAGGATTCTGCAGAGCGGTTCAGAAGTCTACACCTGCTTCCCAAGACAACCCTCACGGGAGAAGCTGCAGAGCAGCAGAACTTTGCCCCTTGATCATTGTACCTTGTTTGTCTTGTTTGACTTGCTTTCCCTGTTTCTCTTATTCCTATTACCAAATAAACAAGCCCTCGTATTTGGCAACTCTGAATCCTACTCTCTTGTGTCGTTGCGTTTGGGGTCGGTGTCAAACCATAACATTACGATCCAACCAACAATATGACGACCCCAGCCGACACAGAGAGGGTCAAAACCGCACTTGCTATTCAAGTCGAGTTGACCAGGGATCACGGTCTCCAATTAGAGCGGGCTGCGGCTGCGGTGCAAGACCTCAGGGACCAGGTCTTGCCTATGCAGGGTTCTATGGCCGCTATGGCGGGACAACAGTCCGAGATTCTCGCTCAGCTTAACTCGCTGGGCGACGCCGTTAACACTTTTCATCTCTCATACCCTTCAGGAACATTCCCCGCAGCCCCAGCAGATCTCGCACCTCGGGAACCCCATCTCTCCGTCCCACGGCTGTTCGACGGTAATCCCGAGGAGTGTGCCACATTCATCATGCAATGTGAGTTGGTTTTCCGTCATCAACCAAGCCGTTTTTCTGCTCATGGGTCCCGAGTGGCTTTTATAACCAACCTACTTTCAGGCCATGCTGCCCAGTGGGTCACTTCCTCCTGGGCAATGGAAGCAGATTTTTTGTTCTCCTACCCAGACTTCGTGGCGGAGCTCCGCAGAGTGTTCCACCATCCAGCCCGAGGTCTGGACCCTGGAGCCCGGTTGGGGACCTTCCGACAAGGGAGCGGCAGGGTGACGGACTATGTCTTAGAGTTTCGACTGGCGGCGGTGGAGAGTGGATGGAACGAACCTGCTCTTCGCCTAACCTTCATAAGGGGGCTCAGTGACGCAGTCCGGGACCAGCTCGCTACCAGGGAGGTGCCCGACTCCCTCGAGGAGCTGTTTAGCCTTGTCATCCGTATTGACGGACGCCTCCTGGAGAGAAGGCGCGAGAGGACCCGACTGTCACCTCCTGAAGCACCCCGGACTCCTGGACGCCCCGTCCCCAACACTACTGATGGTAACAGGCTTCCCCGTCCGGTGCGCGAAGAGGAACCCATGCAGCTGGGACGCTCTCATCTGAGCCAGGCGGAGCGTCAGGCAAGGCTCAGGTCCGGTCTCTGCCTCTACTGCGGAGGTGCGGGACACCGTATCGCCGACTGCCCTACCCGGCCAAAAGATCGGGCTCACCAAGACCCCGGGAGATCCTGGTGAGCCGTTTTTCCCAGTCCCAGCGCCGCGCACCACCTGACCATCTGATGAGCGTCACCCTGGCCTGGGGGGACCAACGTGCCACGGTGGAGGCCCTCATCGACTCTGGGGCAGACGAGAACTTCCTCGACTTCGAGTTTTCCACCCAAGCCAACATACCTCTTGAGGCCCTTATGAGGCCCTTGGAGATCTTTTCGTTGGACCAACACCGCCTGGCCGACATCTCTCAACGCACCGGCCCAGTCGTGCTGACCATCGCTGGGAACCACGTCGAGAGAATCCAGTTCCTCATTACCCAATCCCCCCTTGTCCCGGTGGTCCTGGGTAGGCCCTGGCTCGCGCTGCACGAGCCCCACATCGCCTGGTCCTCCGGTACCATCAGGGGCTGGAGCTCCTCCTGTCACGCCCGCTGTCTGCAGGCGGCGTCCTGTCCCCCGCCCCGGAGACCGGCTGGTGAGTTGCCCCCGGACCCCTCGTCCATTCCTCCCGAGTACCACGACCTCATGGAGGTATTCAGTAAGACCAGGGCTCAGGCCCTTCCACCTCACCGCCCCTATGACTGCGCCATCGACCTCCGCCAAGGGGCTCCCCTTCCCGGCAGCCGCCTCTACAGTCTGACTGTCCCGGAGAAGAAGGCGATGGATCTCTACATCTCTGAGTCATTGGAAGCAGGACTCATTCGGCCTTCCTCCTCCCCGGTGGCAGCCGGGTTCTTCTTTGTTGGTAAGAAGGATGGGGACCTGCGACCCTGCATCGACTATCGTCAGCTCAACGAGATCACCATCAAGAACAAATACCCCCTACCTCTCATGAGCTCCACCTTCGAGCCACTGACCCAGGCCTCGTTCTTCACCAAGCTGGATCTCCGAAGTGCCTACCATCTTGTCCGTATTCGTGAGGGCGATGAATGGAAGACCGCCTTCAAGACCCCCAGGGGCCACTATGAGTACCTTGTGATGCCGTTCGGCCTCACCAACGCCCCGGCGGTATTCCAGGCACTCATGAACGATGTCCTCCGTGACATGCTGGAGGTGTTCGTGGTGGTGTACCTGGACGACATTCTTATCTTTTCCAGGACCCTCGAGGAACACATCCTGCATGTCCGTCGGGTGCTGGAGCGCCTCCTCCACAATCGGCTCTTCGTCAAGGCGGAGAAGTGCCGTTTCCACTCCAACTCCGTCGAGTACCTGGGCTTCATCGTTGAGAAGGGCTTGACCCGAGCGGATCCTCGCAAGATCCAGGCTGTGGAGGATTGGCCGGAACCCACCACTCGGAAGGAGTTACAGAGTTTCCTCGGGTTCGCCAACTTCTACCGAAGGTTCATCCGGAACTACAGTCAAGTGGCGGAGCCTCTTACCAAGCTGACCTCCCCCGCTCTGCCGTTCGACTGGTCCCCAGCGGCATGCGCTGCGTTCCGCTCCCTCAAGAGAAGGTTCACTTCCGCCCCTATCCTGATCCACCCTGACCCCAAGAGACAGTTCATCGTGGAGGTGGACGCCTCGGATTCTGGTCTGGGCGCTGTCCTATCCCAACGTTCTCCTTCCGACCAGAAGGTACATCCTTGCGCCTTCTACTCGCGTCGCTTCCTCCCCGCCGAGAGGAACTACGACACCGGCAATCGGGAGCTACTGGCGGTCGTGGCTGCGCTGGAGGAGTGGCGTCATTGGCTTGAGGGTGCCGAGGAGCCTTTTACCATCTGGACGGACCACAAGAACCTAACGTTCATCCGCGCTTCCAGGCGCCTCAACGGTCGGCAGGCGAGATGGGCCAGTTTCCTCAGCCGGTTCGACTTCTCGCTGACCTTCCGCCCCGGTTCCCGCAACACGAAGGCCGACTCTCTGTCCCGGATGCACTCCAAGGGGGCTCCACCCTCTGAGGTCCCATCTCCCATCATCCCGGAGGCCCGAGTGGTTGGAGCCATCACCTTGGGCATCGAGGGTGTGGTGAGGCGTGCCCTTCGCTTCCAACGTGCTCCAAGCAACGTCCCTAGGAGCCGTCTCTTCGTCCCCGACTCTGTCCGGTCCCAGGTACTGCTGTGGGGCCATACTAGCCGGTTCGCCTGTCACCCAGGCGTCCATCGCACGTTCTCCTTCCTGGCTCGTCGTTTCTGGTGGCCCACCATGCGGAACGACGTCAAGGAGTTCGTATTGGCCTGCGCGGTCTGTGCCCGCAGCAAGGCCTCTCACCAGGCACCCTCCGGGCTCTTGCAGCCCCTTCCCGTTCCAAGCCGTCCGTGGTCACATGTGGCGCTCGACTTCGTCACTGGTCTACCCTCCTCCCAGGGGAACACCTGCCTTCTGACCGTGGTGGATCGATTCAGCAAGGGGGTCCACCTCGTGGCCCTCTCCAAGCTTCCCTCAGCAGCTGAGACGGCGGACCTCCTGACGCACCACGTGTTCCGCCTTCACGGCTTTCCCCAGGACATCGTCTCTGACCGGGGGCCCCAGTTCACCTCCCAGGTATGGCGGGCTTTCTGCAAAGGATTGGGGGCAACGGTCAGTCTCTCCTCTGGCTATCATCCCCAGACAAACGGGCAGACGGAGAGGATGAACCAGAGCGTGGAGTCTGCTCTTCGGTGTGTGGCAGCCGAGAGGCCGGCGTCCTGGAGCCGTTTCCTACCCTGGGTTGAGTACTCCATCAACTCAATGGTCAGTTCCGCCACCGGCCTCTCCCCTTTTGAGGCCTCCCTGGGCTACCAGCCCCCTCTTTTTCCCGCACAGGAGACGGAAGTGGCAGTTCCCTCCGTGCAGGTCCACCTCGACCGCTGCCGTCGGGTTTGGGAGATCACCAGGACCGCGCTGCTCCGAACATCTGAGCGCGCCTGTCGTGGTGCCGACCGGCGCCGGGTTCCCACGCCGACTTACCGCCCTGGGCAGAGGGTGTGGCTCTCCGCGAAGGACCTCCCGCTACGGTCCTCGGCCAAGAAGCTCAACCCCCGCTTCGTCGGGCCTTTCGAGGTCCTGAAAGTACTCAGTCCGGCGGCCCTGCGCCTGAAGCTTCCTGCATCCATGCACATCCACCCCGTGTTCCATGTCTCCCGGGTTAAGCCCGTCTCCCTCTGTCCCCTTATGCCTCCGGCTCCTGATCCGCCGCCTCCTGTGCTAGTGGATGGTCACCCCCAGTGGCAGGTCCGCCGGTTGATGGGCGTTCGTCGGCGGGGCCGGGGGTTCCAATACCTGGTGGACTGGGAGGGTTACGGCCCTGAGGAGCGTAGCTGGGTCTCCCGGCAGCTCATCGTGGATCCCGGCTTGATCACCGACTTCCATCGGGCCCATCCTGACGAGCCGGGTCGGCCTGGTCGCCGGGTGGCTCCCGTGGAGGGGGGGGTACTGTGAGGTTTCTGTCCTTGCGCTCTCACTCGTTCTGTTCCTTTAACCACCCTCGCTATGTTTTCATTCAGTTTCTGTCAATTGGTTCTATCCCCTCGTTCACACGTTTCTCCCCGTTGACGTCATCAGAGACGTCGCTGATTGGTTCTCTCACTTCCCCACGCTTTTCAATCAATCGATCCCTCATTATTTATACCCCGTTTCTCCCCACCCTAAGTTGTTGGATCGTCTTGTTTTGTCGCCTTGATTTGTCTCTGGATATTTTTCCCCGTTGCTGTTGCTGCTGCTTTTTTCTCTGTGCTGTTCTCCAGGAATTCCTAGAAGCCTTCGCTTGGATACCTGCTCCCGTGGCGCGCGCTCGCCTCCACTGTTGATCCAGTTCCAATTACGCATCTCGTCTGGGTGAGTTATCTTTTTGACTGTTCTTGACCTATTCCATTTTTCGTGTGTAAATTTACACTGAAGACTACCACCTTTTTGTCAAACAGTCACTCACCCAGCCATTATCTATTTTTGCTATTTCCTTTATGGAATAATATTTTGGGATCTACCATCTCCCTCTGTGTGCTTGCTCACACCGAAGATATTATTTCACAATTGGACTGTGTGTTTACATGAAGAGATTCACTGTGTGTTTGCTCACACCGAAGATATTATTTCACAATTGGACTGTGTATTTACATGAAGATATTCACTGTGTGTTTACATGAAGATATTCACTGTGTGTTTACATGAAGATATTCACTGGGACTGTGTTTGGATTTAGCTCTCTGTGTTGTTAACACGAAGAGTTTCACTTGGGCTGTTTTTGGAATTGTGCTCTCTGTGTTGTTAACACGAAGAGATTCACTTGGGCTGTGTTTGGAACTGTGCTCACTGTGTTGTTAACACGAAGAATTGTACACCCTGTTCTCCTGCTCGTTTAAGACTGCTCTGTCACTGACTCGTTCCCTCTCTCCCTCTCTCGGTCTCGCAACAACATCTGAGAACCCACGAGAGGATTCTGCAGAGCGGTTCAGAAGTCTACACCTGCTTCCCAAGACAACCCTCACGGGAGAAGCTGCAGAGCAGCAGAACTTTGCCCCTTGATCATTGTACCTGTCTTGTTTGACTTGCTTTCCCTGTTTCTCTTATTCCTATTACCAAATAAACAAGCCCTCGTATTTGGCAACTCTGAATCCTACTCTCTTGTGTCGTTGCGTTTGGGGTCGGTGTCAAACCATAACAGAACATCTGAATTAAAAGAAAAAAAACTATTAAAACCATTTGGTAGATTGTGATCATGAATGCATTTGTACACAAATATACATATCTGTAAAGAATTAACCTCAGACACAGTCAGAATGTTTAGTTTCTTGAAAAGAGGAGCAGATGGTTCAAATTGATCTGAGAGGGTTGCCAGGCTAACAAATCTTTTTTGAAGTAAAATAATTTTTTGAAGATGAGATGAATGAGTGCTAGCCCATATTATGTTACAATAAGATATGTAAGGAAAGATAAGACTATAATACAGGATTAAAAAACAACTTCTATTTATCAATGAACACACCTTCCTAATTATACCTACTGACTTCATTGCTTTTTTACAAACATGATCAATGTGTTTTTTCCAATTGAATTTATCATCAATTAAGATCCCTAAAAACATTGTTGAAGTTACTTGTTTGATTTCGGTGTTACTGATTAATAGCTTTGCCTCCTTTTTCGAATAACTTTTACCTTTATTACAAAATACAATAAAATTTGATTTTTCTACATTTAACGATAGTTTATTAGTCTGGAACCAATCTGAGACACAAGATAAACCATAATTTGCTTCCCTAATTAATATTGCAAAATTCTCATGTGACATTATAATGTTGGTGTCATCAGCAAACAAGATTCAGAATACTCTAGGAGATACCCAAGCAAAATCATTTATATAAATCAAAAATAAAAGGGGGCCAAGTATAGAGCCCTGAGGAACCCCACAGACTAGCTTTGCCCTGTCAGAGTCATCGCCATTTATGGAAACAAACTGTTCCCTATTATAAAGATAGTCACTGAGCCATTTAATCACTTCGCCAGCCAAACCATACCTCTGCAGCTTTGATATAAGGATTTTATGGTCCACAGTATCAAATGCTTTGGATAGATCCAGAAATATACAAATTGAAAATAGCTTATTGTCTAGTGCATCTCTGATTCTATCTATAAACTGTAAGAGAGCCATGTACGTAGAGTGTTTTTGTCTGAAATGTTTCAAAACTCTGGTATAAACCAGCTTCTCCAATATTTTAGACATGGACGGTAATAACGAAATCGGACGGTAATTGAAAAATAAGGATGAGTCACCAGATTTAAACAGAGGTATAACTTTTGCCACTTTCAAGTCTCCTGGAACAACACGTGTTTCCAGGGAGAGTGAAAAAACGTGGTTCAATGACTCAATTATTGAAGGTAATACCTCTTTAAGCAGACTACTTTTAATATTATCATAATACTGCTGAGTTTTTTTTATTTAAGCGTCGGGCCGTCCGATGCTTAAGTGGTTTTAACTCTGCATGTGACATAACCCAATTAACCCAATTAACCCAGGATATGATGGCTGTGACCTCTCCTCCATTTAGCCTCTTTGACATGGACAAGGAACAAGACATTTAGCCTCTTTGACAGGGACAAGGAACAATACATTATTTACATGTGAAGCAGAATTCAGTCACTCAGTAATTCACTCAGTAACTGCTCTGCCGCTAGTGGTGGCAAAGGAAATGCATGTCCTTGTTTTTTTTTTTTTATCTTATGAGTTAAAAAAAATTACCCAAGAAGCCTGACTTTGAGTGTCCAGAGGCCTCATGGCTCCTCCCCCCAGTGGTGCAGCGTCATCATGTTCCTGGTTCTAAGACCGGCGGTTCAGTTCTCGTTTGGCTGAGCATCCTGGAGCAGAGACACGGTACCACCACACCCCCTGTTTACACTCACCTGGACCTGGACAGGGATGGAGGGAGAGAGAGAGAGAGAGAGAGAGAGAGAGAGAGAGAGAGAGAGAGAGAGAGAGAGAGAGAGAGAGAGAGAGAGAGAGAGAGAGAGAGAGAGAGAGAGAGAGAGATAGAGGGATAGAGAGATGGAGGGAAATAGAGAAGGATGGATGGAGGGATGGAGAGAGATGGGGGTATAGAGACAGGCAGGCAGACACAGACAGACAGACAGACAGACAGACAGACAGACAGACAGACAGACAGACAGACAGACAGACAGACAGACAGACAGACAGACAGACAGACAGACAGACAGACAGACAGACAGACAGACAGACAGACAGACAGACAGACAGACAGACGGATGGATAGCAGCTGATGACTTGAACAAACACAGGCGGCTGGGTGGTGCAGTGGACTAAGCGCTCGTCACCAACGCGAGAGACACTGGTATCGGATCCGGCTGTCAGCGTTGCCTCCGGCTTGGCCGGCCGTCATACTGGCTCAATTGGCAGAGTCAGCGGGAGGGAAGCCGGTGGGGTGGTATTCTGGTCGTTGTAAACAGCGACTCCTACAGGTCGGTCAGGGCGCCTGCACAGCGAGGGAGGGAGATGGTGAGGGTAGTGTGACCTCCCACACGTTACACCTCACCAATGAGAGTCCGCGTCTGGCAGGTGAAAAGATGCTGCTGGCTGTCTCCTATGTCTCGGAGGAAGCATCTGATAGACTTCAGGGCTCCCTAGACCAACCAGTGGGGGGCACATGCGAGCAACGACCAACGACCAGGAAGAGGGTGGGGGATTGGCATAATGACTAAATTGGGATGGGAGAAAAACACAGAAAAACAGGAGGAGAAAAAGTGGATCAAAAGAAAAAAACAAACACACCCTCCATCGAGTGCAGTCGCTTCCTCGTCTCGCTCTCCGCTATCTGTGCTCTGTGCTCCGTGCCGTTTGTCGGACTATACTCAAATCAACTCTAAGAGGCTAACCCTCTCTGCCTCTTGGGCCATTTCAATCGGGCTACCAACTTGAAGACATGGAAGACATTTGGATTATCGCTTTTGGATTGCAATAAGAAGATTTTGTATCTGTTTACCGCGCACAGGACCTACCAAAATGAACACTTGGACTAATGCATTCAGTCATTTCGGACGGAGTTAAAACTCACTCCACTCAAAATCAATAGAGTTCAAATTCACTCTACTCAAAATCAAATCTAAATCGACGTGGCTGGAAGAAATTAATGCCAGCCAACCTGCTGCTGATAAGACTTTGTAGTGAGCCTGGCTCCCACCCCCCCCCCCCCAACCAAGCATCCTACAGTATGTGAAGCACTTTGGTTGACAAGTGTCATGTTTAAATGTGCAATATAAAAAATTTGATTGATTGATGATTGACTACACTACACTACGCACACTACACTGCACACACGTACGCACACACGTATGCACACACACGTAAGCACACACACGTAAGCACACACACACACACACACACACACACACACACACACACACACACACACACACACACACACACACACACACACACACACACACACACACACACACACACACACACACACACACACACACACACACACACACTGACACACACACTGTTCATCTCAAGCTGCACATCTGGTGTGACAATTTCACATCGCGGGGAGAGAGCGCGCGCGAGAGAGAGAGAGAGAGAGCCTCCAAGCTGCAAAAAGACTGACACTCGCTCCTGTTTACAGCACGTTGCCATGACAACACGTCCATCAATCACACCTCTCAGCGATGGCCTGACCCGTGATTTCTCTTTTTTTTGCCAGGGAGGAGAGAGAGAGAGAGAGAGAGAGAGAGAGAGAGAGAGAGAGAGAGAGAGAGAGAGAGAGAGAGAGAGAGAGAGAGAGAGAGAGAGAGAGAGAGAGACGAAGATGAAGCCTTTTCAATTTACATGCTGACACACTGGTGCTCTCACTCACACACACACACACACATGTGTCTGCATGTGCGTACAGTCAGAAAACACACACGTATACATACACACACACGCTATTACACACATCCAGTGCAAATGGTACAAGCACATCACAGACACATACGTAATCATTGACAGATACATGAACACATCACTCCTATAGTCCACATACATGAACACATGGCTCCTATTGTCTCGCTCCTAGTCCACATACATGAACACATGGCTCCTATTGTCTCGCTCCTAGTCCACATACATGAACACATGGCTCCTATTGTCTCGCTCCTAGTCCACATCCATGAACACATGGCTCCTATTGTCTCGCTCCTAGTCCAAATCCATGAACACATGGCTCCTATTATCTCGCTCCTAGTCCACATACATGAACACATGGCTCCTATTGTCTCGCTCCTAGTCCACATACATGAACACATGGCTCCTATTGTCTCGCTCCTAGTCCACATACAACACATGGCTCCTATTGTCTCGCTCCTAGTCCACATACATGAACACATGGCTCCTATTGTCTCGCTCCTAGTCCACATACATGAAGACATCGCTCCTATTATCTCGCTCCTATTGTCTCGCTCCTAGTCCACATACATAAACACATGGCTCCTATTGTCTCGCGCCTATTGTCTCGCTCCTAGTCCACATACATGACCACATGGCTCCTATTGTCTCGCTCCTAGTCCAAACACATCTGGAAGGCCTGGTGCACTGCCCTGTTTGTTCATCTATAGGAATCTGCTCACGCATTATTTGTTACCTATCTAATCTACTTCATTCTCATAATGTTTTCTAGGTCTCATTTTCCTGTCGATCTAATCCACTAACACTGCGGTGTGGCAGATGTAACCAATATACTGTAGATGATAACATGATATGACATGACGTAATGCAATGTAATATAACGTAACACAATGTAGTGTAGCGCAACATAACACAACACAACTCAACTCAACTCAACTCAACTCAACTCAACTCAACTCAACTCAACACAACACAACATAATACAACACAACATAACATAACATAACAATTAACAAGTATAGTAGTAGTAGGTTTATCTTATCATACCTGTAATTTTTACATAATATATTCTATTAGCTTTATCTTATTATAACTGCTATTTTTACATAACATATTATAATAGGCAACAATTGCACTACTAGGTTTAGGTTACACAAAAAATGAAACAAAACAGAAACAAAATCAGAAAAGTTCCAAACGTTCATACTCAATATTGAACATAATGAGTAATAATGAGTTTCACTGGTGATGAATAGTTGGCTTAATTTGCACACCCTAGTTTTGCATTGATGATTGACTGACTCGAGACTTGATATTTGCAGAATATTTCAATCAGAATATTAAGTTGCAGTGACTGACATAAAAGGTCTTCTATAACCTATTGTGGTGACTTGTAAAAATTGCATCTTGTATCATATAACCAGTTACACGTGTTTTACTCGCTCTGTTCCTTCTGCCCTCTCTCTGAAAGCCTGAAACCAGGGGGACAGTCCCTCAGCTGTTCCGTCTGTCCTGCAACCAGGGGGACAGTCCCTCAGCTCTGTTCCGTCTGTCCTGCAACCAGGGGGACAGTCCCTCAGCTCTGTTCTGTCTGTCCTGCAACCAGGGGGACAGCTCCTCAGCTCTGTACCGTCTGTCCTCTCTCTGTAAGCCTGAAACCAGGGGGACAGTCCCTCAGCTCTGTTCCGTCTGTCCTCTCTCTGTAAGCCTGAAACCAGGGGGACAGTCCCTCAGCTCTGTTCCGTCTGTCCTCTCTCTGAAGGCCTGAAACCAGGGGGACAGGTCCTCAGCTCTGTTCCGTCTGTCCTCTCTCTGAAGGCCTGAAACCAGGGGGACAGGTCCTCAGCTCTGTTCCGTCTGTCCTCTCTCTGAAGGCCTGAAACCAGGGGGACAGGTCCTCAGCTCTGTTCCGTCTGTCCTCTCTCTGAAAGCCTGAAACCAGGGGGACAGCTCCTCAGCTTCAATACAGGGCTGCACCAGACTGGTGACAGGCAGAATGTTTGACTGGCTATCCCTGCGTCCTGACTCACCGGTTCTGGTTCAGGATCTGAATTGTGTCTTTCTGTTCCATCTTCTTGTGGTACTGAGAGAGAGAGAGGAGTCGTAAGGAATGGAGCAAATCCTTGAATTTTCTCTGCAGAATTTTAGGTCACTGAAAACTGAGCTTTTGGAAAATGCCTTCGAGGCTGGAGATCTTTAAAAACTCAGTTGTGCCTGTATATGTGTGGACGGGTGATACAGAGCTAAAAGAGAGCTTTTGCAAAATGTTTAACATCATGACCAATGCCACGTGTATACGGATTGAAAGCATTTACTCTGCAATCAGGACCACGGAGAGAACCCTGCAGCTTGACATCAGGTCAGTTCATGTCCTGTTCATGTGTTTTTGGGTTGAGAGATTGAGAGTGGGTTGAGAGTTTTCTGTGCAGTACTAAGGGTTTCAGTCAGTTTAGCTACTAATGGTGAATCGATTACAGTTATCATGCAGGCGGGCATTTTTGTAGTTATGAACAAGCATTGTTGTGTGATGATGAGCAACAGTGTTGACTCTAACATTATATTGATTTCTATTGTCATGTTGAGAGAGAGAGAAAGAGAGAGAGAGGGGAAGAGTGAGGGAGCGAGAGAGATAATTAGAATGTGAAATGGGCAGATTGTGCGTATTGGCAGACCACTTGGAAAAACGTTACATAGCGGATTTCAACTAATAGTTAATGACAGTGGATAGTCAGCTCTCAAAATAACCGTTATGCACATCTCCTGAAATACGACTAGGGGGGCTTCATCTCTGAAGTGTGTGTGTATACTGCAGCCTGTACTGCACACTGCAAGACAGATGTGGAGAGAGAGACAGAGATGGAGAGACAGAGACAGCAGATAGAGACAGAGGTGGAGAGAGACAGAGGTGGAGAGAGAGACAGAGGTGGAGAGACAGAGGTGGAGAGAGAGAGACAGAGGTGGAGAGAGACAGAGGTGGAGAGAGAGACAGAGGTGGAGAGAGAGACTGAGGTGGAGAGAGAGACAGAGGTTGAGAGAGACAGAGGTGGAGAGAGATGTGGAGAGAGAGACAGAGGTGGAGAGAGAGACAGAGGTGGAGAGAGAGACATAGGTGGAGAGAGAGGTGGAGAGAGAGACACAGGTGGAGAGACAGAGGTGGAGAGAGAGACAGACGTGGAGAGAGAGACAGAGGTGGAGAGAGAGACAGAGGTGGAGAGAGAGGTGGAGAGAGAGGTGGAGAGAGAGGTGAAGAGAGACAGACATGGAGAGAGAGACAGAGGTGGAGAGAGAGACGTGGAGAGAGACAGAGGTGGAGAGAGAGACAGAGGTGGAGAGAGAGGTGGAGAGAGACAGACATGGAGAGAGAGACAGATGTGGAGAGAGAGGTGAAGAGAGACAGACATGGAGAGAAAGACAGAGGTGGAGAGAGAGAGATGTGGAGAGAGACAGAGGTGGAGAGAGAGACAGAGGTGGAGAGAGAGGTGGAGAGAGAGACAGAGGTGGAGAGAGAGACAGAGGTGGAGAGAGAGGTGGAGAGAGAGACAGACGTGGAGAGAGAGGTGGAGAGAGAGAGAGAGACGTGGAGAGAGAGACAGACATGGAGAGAGAGACAGAGGTGGAGAGAGAGACAGAGGTGGAGAGAGATACAGAGGTGGAGAGAGAGGTGGAGAGAGAGACAGAGGTGGAGAGAGAGACAGAGGTGGAGAGAGACAGAGGTGGAGAGATAGAGCGGTGGAGAGAGAGACAGAGGTGGAGAGAGAGACAGAGGTGGAGAGAGACAGAGGTGGAGAGAGAGACAGAGGTGGAGAGAGAGACAGAGGTGGAGACAGAGGTGGAGAGATACAGAGGTGGAGAGAGAGACACATTGGAAAGAAACAACCCAAAACCAGAGCAAATTGAAATGCTATTTGGCCCTAAACAGAGAGTACACAGTGGCAGAATACCTGAGCACTGTGACTGACCCAAAACTAAGAAGATCCTTGACTAGGTACAGACTCAGCAAGCACAGCCTAGCCATCGAGAAAGGCCGCCATAGGCAGACCCGGCTCCCAAGCGAAGACAGACTATGCACCCACTGCACACAAGATGATGTGGAAACCGAGCTCCACTTCTTAACAACCTGCCCACTATACCAAGACATCAGAGACATATACTTCCCACAAATTGCAAACACCCAAAGAGACTTTGAAAACATGGACAATAACTCAAAACTCCCATACCTACTGGGAGAAATACAAGAATGTGCAAACACAGCAGCAAGTTTTGCGAGCTGCTGTGACAAGAAAATGACATCCAACGGAATGCAACCACCATAAAGACTGTACAAGAAATTCCTTCTGTAATGTACTGATTTCTTTTGTTTTCTCTGTTTGATTGTTTTGTTTTGTTTGGCTTTGGCAATGTAAACGTATGTTTCCCATGCCAATAAAGCCCATTTGAATTGAATTGAATTGAATTGAGACAGACGTGGAGAGAGAGAGGTGGAGAGAGAGGTGGAGAGAGAGACAGATGTGGAGAGAGAGACAGAGGTGGAGAGAGAGACAGAGGTGGAGAGAGAGCCAGAGGTGGCGAGAGAGACAGAGGTGGAGAGAGAGACAGATGTGGAGAGAGAGGTGGATAGAGACAGAGGTGGAGACAGAGGTGGAGAGAGAGACAGAGGTGGAGAGAGACAGAGGTGGAGAGAGACAGAGGTGGAGAGAGAGGTGAAGAGAGACAGACGTGGAGAGAGACAGATGTGGAGAGAGAGACAGAGGTGGAGAGAGACAGAGGTGGAGAGAGAGACAGAGGTGGAGAGAGAGGTGGAGAGAGAGACAGAGGTGGAGAGAGAGACAGACGTGGAGAGAGAGGTGGAGAGAGAGACAGAGGTGGAGAGAGAGACAGAGAGACAGAGGTGAAGAGAGACAGACGTGGAGAGAGGAGAGAGAGAGACGTGGAGAGAGAGACAGAGGTGGAGAGAGAGGTGGAGAGAGACAGAGGTGGAGAGAGAGACAGAGGTGGAGAGAGAGACAGACGTGGAGAGAGAGGTGGAGAGAGACAGACATGGAGAGAGAGGTGGAGAGAGAGACAGAGGTGGAGAGAGAGACAGACATGGAAAGAGAGACAGAGGTGGAGAGAGAGAGGTGGAGAGAGACATAGGTGGAGAGAGAGGTGGAGAGAGACAGACGTGGAGAGAGAGACAGACATGGAGAGAGAGGTGGAGAAAGACAGACGTGGAGAGAGAGACTGAGGTGGAGAGAGAGACAGAGGTGGAGAGAGAGACAGAGGTGTAGAGAGAGACAGAGGTGGAGAGAGAGACAGAGGTGGAGAGAGAGACAGAGGTGGAGAGAGAGGTGGAGAGAGACAGACGTGGAGAGAGAGACAGAGGTGGAGAGAGAGACAGAGGTGGAGAGAGAGATAGATGTGGAGAGTGAGACATAGGTGGAGAGAGACAGAGGTCGAGAGAGAGACAGAGGTGGAGAGAGAGACAGAGGTGGAGAGAGAGATAGATGTGGAGAGTGAGACAGCCGTGGACAGAGAGACAGAGGTGGAGAGAGAGGTGGAGAGAGAGACATAGGTGGAGAGAGACAGAGGTCGAGAGAGAGACAGAGGTGGAGAGAGAGACAGAGGTCGAGAGAGAGACAGAGGTGGAGAGAGAGACAGAGGTGGAGAGAGAGAGATGTGGAGAGAGAGACATAGGTAGAGAGAGAGACAGAGGTGGAGAGAGAGACAGAGGTGGAGAGAGAGACATAGGTGGAGAGAGAGACAGAGGTGGAGAGAGAGACAGCCGTGGACAGAGAGACAGAGGTGGAGAGAGAGGTGGAGAGAGAGACAGAGGTGGAGAGAGAGACATAGGTGGAGAGAGACAGAGGTGGAGAGAGAGACAGAGGTGGAGAGAGAGACAGAGGTGGAGAGAGAGAGATGTGGAGAGAGACATAGGTAGAGAGAGAGACAGAGGTGGAGAGAGAGGCAGAGTTGGAGAGAGAGACAGAGGTGGAGAGAGAGACAGAGGTAGAGAGAGAGACAGAGGTCGAGAGAGAGACAGAGGTAGAGAGAGAGACAGAGGTGGAGAGAGAGACATAGGTGGAGAGAGACATAGGTAGAGAGAGAGACAGAGGTCGAGAGAGAGACAGAGTTGGAGAGAGAGACAGAGGTGGAGAGAGAGAGATGTGGAGAGAGAGACATAGGTGGAGAGAGAGACAGAGGTGGAGAGAGAGACAGGTGGAGAGAGAGACAGAGGTGGAGAGAGAGACAGAGGTGTAGAGAGAGACAGAGGTGGAGAGAGAGACAGAGGTGGAGAGAGAGACAGAGGTGGAGAGAGAGGCGGAGAGAGACAGACGTGGAGAGAGAGACAGAGGTGGAGAGAGAGACAGAGGTGGAGAGAGAGGTGGAGAGAGAGATAGACGTGGAGAGTGAGACAGCCGTGGACAGAGAGACAGAGGTGGAGAGAGAGGTGGAGAGAGAGACAGAGGTGGAGAGAGAGACATAGGTGGAGAGAGACATAGGTCGAGAGAGAGACAGAGGTGGAGAGAGAGACAGAGGTGGAGAGAGAGAGATGTGGAGAGAGAGACATAGATAGAGAGAGAGACAGAGGTGGAGAGAGAGGCAGAGTTGGAGAGAGAGACATAGGTGGAGAGAGAGACATAGGTGGAGAGAGAGACAGAGGTGGAGAGAGAGACAGGAGGAGAGAGAGACAGAGGTGGAGCGAGAGAGCATCAAATTGAACACTCACAGTTTATTTTGTGCAGCAGATTAAGTTAGAGACTCAGATAGTGGATTGTACATTTTCTGATGAGACAGTGTTGTACCAGTGGAAGTTGTGGGTCAACCAAGTTTTACTGAGTGATTATACAAAATAAAGCTTGCTACTTAAGCATGGTGTAGCACCAAGGTAATGTTGAGAATAACAGGCTGAACCGCCTGCACAAATTTCAGCACCACACAGCAGCCCATTGAAACTGGACAGCTCCCCAAGGCCAGCAAATCACACTCAGGCAGCTGGGGAAGGAGAGAGGGCGCACGTTTGAGTGTTTATGGACAGATAGAGCCTCTATATATGCCATCTCAAGCTGTGTGAAGAGCGAGCAAAAAGAGGTTTTTTTCCCAGTCTCTGAAAACACATCAATCCTAAACCATGGGTCAGGCAAAGGGAGATCACAACAGAATGTGCGTAATGTGTCAAAAAAAACATATTTGTGTTAACTCGTTACACGTCAACTTTGACAGCCCTAATTACAACATAACATAACATAACATAACATAACATTTTTTAAAGCCAAAATACTTTACAGTACCATTCATGCCATGTTCTACCCATTGGACAACACAGGGAATGGAACCCCTATCCCTGGCAGTGTTAGTGCCATGCTCTAACCTTTGAGCAACATAACCAATATGCTATATCACTCTGCATTATCATAATTTGCTTTCAAAACAACTTGTCTGTGGGGAGGATAAAAAGTGCACCAGCCTTGCAGCAAGACTGACACACTGTTTATGTGTGTGTGTGGGTGTGTGTGTGTGTGTGTGTGTGTGTGTGTGTGTGTGTGTGTGTGTGTGTGTGTGTGTGTGTGCGTGCGTGCGTGCGTGCGTGCGTGCGTGCGTGCGTGCGTGCGTGCGTGCGTGTGTGTGTGTGTGTGTGTGGCTAACAATTACTGTATATCCACACTCAAAACGAATGGACAACATTCGCCGCAAAGTCCTGGACATGCAGGATCGGGTAGCGGTCAGGCTTGGACGCGTCGTTGAGGCCCCACATGGGCGCCACCCACCGTCTGACTTAGGGACGATGTGCAGGGGAGACGCCCAGGGGCTGTTCGAGCGCCGAACGATGCCCACCTGCTCCATGTGCGCAAACTCCGCCCTGGCGACGGCCAGCTTCTCCGGGTTGAGGCGTCTGGCCCTGGCGTAGAGGGGAGGCCCACTGGTCTCAATGTGGTGCTCCACCCCGTGTTTCACCGTGGGCGCGGAAAAAGTGGGCTTGCCCAGGTCAGGGAACTCAGCGAGTAGCCGAAGGTACTGGTCACTTTCGGCGAGTGTATTGGACCACCCGCCGTAGACGGCCTCCCCCTGCGTACATGCAAAGAAAGCGAAAGTCTGTGAGTTGACCAGGCGCTTGTTCCCCACGTCCACTAGCAGGTTGTGGGCGCACAGAAAATCCGCGCCAAGGAGGGGGAATGTGACAGCCGCAACGACAAAATCCCACGAAAAACATTGTCCTCCGAAGCACACGTCCACCGCCCTTGTGCCGTAAGAGCGGATGGGCGTGCCATCCGCACCCGCCAACTGCGGACCGCGCTCCTCCTTTGCCACATCCGACCTCTCTGCCGGAATGATGCTCCACTGGGCACCCGTGTCGCAAAGGAAACTGCGATCAGAGGCGGGGTCTCGGATGAAGAGCAGCCTGTTGGTGACGCCAGCGCTCAGGGCCACTACTGAGCGCCGGCCCCGCCGTTTCCCGTAGGTCCGAAGGTGCAGGGTGAGCGGCACCGTCTGGCCTTGGCGCCAAACGTGGCATGGAAGAAGCAATGGCCCACTGCGTTACTGTGCTGGCCAGAAGGCCTGGCGTCATCCCTCGCTCTCCTGCGACGGTCCGGTGGCGGGGCGGTCGCGGGAGCGAGCAAGTCAGTGGACCGCTGAGGCATGGCCAAAACAAAGCGGTCCGCCTCCCTGGCCAAGGCGCGGGGGCCCACGATGTCGGTGTTGGCCAGTGCCATCCTCACTTGTGCCGGCAGCGTGCGCATGAACAGCTCCGTAAAGAGGATCATGGGGTCATCGGTCCCCAGCAGATTCAGCATCCTCTCCATGCGCGCAGAAGGTCTCTCGTCTCCCAATTCCGACATAGCAAATAGGCGGCGCACCCTCTCTGCAGCGGACAGTTCAAATGTATCTACAGTAGCAGTAGGGTCTTGAGGCGCTCATATTTGTTCGTAGCCGGGGGATCAGACAAAAAACGTACCACTCGAGCTGCGGTGGAGCTGCCCAACACTGCCACCGTGTGGTTGTACCGGTCGTCGTCGTCATCCACGTTGCTCTTGTTGAAGTTCGCCTCCACAATAGCAAACCATGCAGCCGGAGTCGACTCCCAGAACTCAGGTAGCTTGAGCGTGGGCGTGCACGTGCGCACCACATGCTTCCCTGACGGGGGATGGTGATGGCTGCCGATGGCCTGAACGAATTTTGCAAGAATGTTCGTTCGATGATTATTGTACATAATTCGCCGTAACAAAAATCCACGTCGGGGTCACCAGTGTAGTGCCGGAGGAAAGAGGAATAAACGGAGGTAACGTAATGGTTATTTAATGTACAAAGCCATGTCAGTAAATACAGAACACAAGAGCACATGAATCGCTAGCACAGTAATGAATACAACAGCGAGTGCAACTGCAATAACTGTCCCCTCTGGCCGCGGTGCCAGATCATTCGTTCCCTCCCACTACACAACATAGTCAGAGGAGAACACGAACCAATACTGTAGTCACTACAACATAGTGCTAGGATTAAAAAATCAGAACTGTCTTTAAGATAGTTAGTGGAATGGTAAATGGACTACATTAATATAACAAAAAATATCATTAACTGGGACAGAGCACACGGTCACCCCTGGTTTTTATTCTGCTGATTTAAGTATGATTTTTATGAATAATCTGCAGTGTAAGGTTAACATAATTAAACCAAGTGGAAGGTGGAGATATGGAAGAAACCAAAATATGTTGAAATTACATTATTGTGTATGTAATGGTACATTTAAAGAGAGGACGGAGGTCTCTGTGTGCCCAGTTAAGGTCTGGCACCCTGCCATTGGCTGTGGAAGTGGGTAGATTCCAAGGTACACCTGAGGAGGAGCGGTTGTGTGTTCTCTGTGATCTGGGAGTGGTGGAGGATGAATTTAATTTAGTTTTTCACTGCCTCTTGTACACCGACTTGAGGAGGGTTTTATTTGAGAAAGTTCAATTTATAAATCTGGATTTGTTTTGGCAGGATTTTCAGTTTCGATATTTGATATGAATTCCACTTGTTTCTTTGAAGTACATTGTTTACAGCTTGTAATTATGTTTTATTTTGTTTTCTCTTTTGTGGCCATCTTGGTCTATATGATCACGTACTGTTTATGTGTCTTGTAAGCCCATATGGGCTGGGCATACATCTGTACTGTATGTAAAACACAAAAATTGAAATATCAATCAATCAATCAAAATATATAACAGCTTTTATCCAAAGCTGTTCTCCACATTCACCCATTCACTCACACATTTACCGTGAATCCTCAAATATAGGACAGGTCTTGTATTTATCTCAGCTGCAAAGAGCACCAGGCATTTATTAGAGAAAGGCTTATATAAGAGGCAGGCCTTAATTTCTAAAAATGACACGCATGGACATAATCCCTTCATTTTCAGACTTTTATTGCAAAACATGGAAAAAAACATGGAAAAAACATGGAAAAAATCTGTTCGTTCTATTTTTTAATACGTACATTGTCTGTCTACATTTATTTAGACTAGCATTGGTATTTAAATATTGAGTGCAGTTGAGTAATTGTGAAACTGGTGTGGATTAACGTAATTCACACACTGAAGTTGGAACTGTCTATAGGTTGCGGGGTCCGGGGACGATTTAGCGTGTGGTACCTACCTTCTGGACTTCCTCAGTCGAATCGAGTTGAATCAATAACATGCAGTGGCTTTAGCTGACGCTATCATAGCATCATGATCTGTAATGTGTCAACTGGACAACGCCAGCCTCGCCTGCCAACGCCATATAGATAGCAAACGTTAACGTTTGCAAACGAAGGTCAACGTCGTCCAGCTGACACCACAGATCTAGATGACAACGTTAGCTAGCGCTAAAGCTAACGCCAACCAGAGGGAAACGTTAATGTACGGTAGTCAGTGCTGTGGCCGACTTGTACAGGAGGCAGTGTCTTCATTTTATGAACAAGAAATGTCTAAACTGTACATGAGCCCAATGATGTGTGCACAGTACCCTGGTGCCCTATGGTTTCAACAGAAATGAGAAGGTGAGAAAATAAATAGGCTACTGTTTGAGAACACTGCTCGTACTAGCTGCTACTTGAATATAGCTCCCCTCTCCACTAAAATGTATCAGCAATAGTAGTAATCATGGATTATCGTCATAGTTCTTGTAATCTTCAATCAAGTCAACTGTAAGTAATGCTTGAGAGTAGCTAGCTAACGTTATATATAGCTAATGCTTGCATCACCATGGAGGTCTAAGGTAAGTGTGTATC
>NC_140183.1:21640240-21663155 GCF_963971535.1 Notolepis coatsorum | reverse complement strand
TGATGTTGTACTCTGACACAAGCACTTCCTATTGGCTCCTGACCGGGAGTGGAGGGCCGCTGGAGGATTGACTCTGAACATTGTGTCATCTCGCAGACTGTAATCAAGTCTCATTATTCACTCTTTGCCGCGATCTGGGGCGCTGGAGACACAGTGGCCATCACTTCAAACAGCTCCGCCTGCCACGTGCCTTCATAATCACACAACCTCTCTCTCTCTCTCTCTCTCTCTCTCTCTCTCTCTCTCTCTCTCTCTCTCTCTCTCTCTCTCTCTCTCTCTCTCTCTCTCTCTCTCTCTCTCTCTCTCTCTCTCTCTCTCTCTCTCTCTCTCTCTCTTCTCTCTCTCTCTCATTTCTCTTTCTTTTTCTTCTTCTCTCTCTCCCTCCTCTCTCTCTCTCTCTCTCTCACTATCTCTCTCTCTCTCTCTCTCTCTGCCCTGCACTCTCTCTCTACCCCCCACTCTCTCTCTCATGTTCTATCCTCCATGTGGTTTATGTAGCTCCATTTCTCTGTTCTTCTCTTCTGAGATCCATCATTCCCTATCCCATCCCTCCCATTTCTCCAATGCCTCTATCTATCTATCTATCTATCTATCTATCTATCTATCTTTCTCTATGTTTCTCTCTCTCCATCTTTATGCTATCTTATCTCTGTCCTCTCTCTCTGTTTCTCTCTCTCTGTCTCACTATGTTTGTCTATGTCTCTCTCTCTCTCTCTCTCTCTCTCTCTCTCTCTCTCTCTCTCTCTCTCTCTCTCTCTCTCTCTCTCTCTCTCTCTCTCTCTCTCTCTCTCTCTCAAATTCAAAGGGGCTTTATTGACATGGGAAACATATGTTTACAATGCCAAAGCCAGTGTTAAAAGAAACAAAACAAAGAAAAACAACCAAACAGAGATCAGTACAGTACAGATAGTGCATGCATTTCTGTGTGATTGACAGTCTTTATGGTGGTTGTATTCCGTTGGATGTCCTTTTCTTGTCACAGCAGCTCACAAATCTTGCTGCTGTGTTTGCACATTGTTGTATTTCACCCAGTAAGTATGGGAGTTTTGCATTATTTGCCATGTTTTCAAAGTCGCTTTGGGTGTTTGCAATTTTTGGGAAGTATATGTCTCTGATGTCTTGGTATAGTGGGCAAGTTGTTACTAATACTAATAATAGCTTGAATTTATAGAGAGAAGCGCCTTTCTCAGACTCAAGGACACTTTACAAGAGAGAGAAGCTATATAAAAACAGGGTTAAAATATGAATATATATATAAAAAGAAATATAGGAAAAGATAAATAATAATAAGGAGGCAAGGTGCTGTCCAATTGGACGAAACAGTAACAGAAAAAAAAGAAACAAAAAGAAAAACAAAAATAACGGGATCTGTAGCTTAAAAGGGGAGAATCAGGGGGGAAGGGGGTGGGCTACTTGGGAGCAGGGCTGTGTTGCGCAAAGGCAAGTGTGAACAGGTGGGTTTTTAGGTGGGTTTTGAAGAGGTTGATGGTGTCAGAGCCTCGGATGGAGGGGGAGAGGGAGTTCCACAGCCTGGGGGCAGCTACAGAGAAAGCTCGGTCTCCCAGTGTGGAACGCCTGGTGCGGGGGATGGTGAGGAGGTCAGAGTTGGAGGAGCGGAGGCATCGTGCTGGAGTGTAGGGGTGGAGTAGGTCGGTCAGGTAGGAAGGGGCCAACCCGTGCAGGGATTCGATGGTTGATGGGGAGCCAGTGGTGTTTTTGCAGGGTAGGGGTGATGTGATGCCAGGGTTTGGTGCGCGTGAGGACCCTCACAGCTGATTTTGGGACATACTGTAAGCGATCCAGAACCTTCTTGGAGGCACCAAGTAGAATTTCGTTACAGTAGTCGAGGCGGGAAGTGATAAAAGCATGAATAAGGTGTCGGAGAGTGAGGGGCGGAGGCGGGAAATGGTTCTGAGGTGGGTGCACAGTCTGTCTTCTCTTGGGAGTCTTTCTGGATGGCTAGGCTGTGCTCGCTGAGTCTGTACCTAGCCAAGGATCTCTTTACTTTTGGATCAGTCACAGAGCTCAGGTATTCTGCCACTGTGTACTCTCTGTTTAGGGTGAAATAGCATTCCAATTTGCTCTGGTTTTGGGTTGATTCTTTCCAATGTGTCAGATAGTTTTCTTTTTGTTTTCTGTGTGGTTTCTGTCTGGTGGCCCTGCTTGTGTTTGTGAGCAGAGTCCCAGAACCAACTGGCTGAGTGGGCATCTCTCAAGGGTCTCTCTGTAGGTGAAGGCTTTGTTATGGAGTGTATCTGGCTAACTTTCTTTTAGGTGATTATTATGGAACAGCATCCCCATGTCCATTAAATCTGCCCCCTCCATCGAGTCTTTTGAATAAAAACTCAAAACCCACCTATATCGCCTGGCCTTCCCTGACTCACTTTGACTCTTGCCGTACTTGTTGACGTGTTGTTCTGTTTTTCCTTTGTCTATCCGTTGATTTTATTAAATTTTTCAGTTTATTTTATATTTTTCTTTGTACTTAGCTTAGCTATGTGAAGCACTTTGGTTGACAAGCGTCATGTTTAAACGTGCTATATAAATACATTTGATTGATTGATTGATTGATTGATATAATTTAAATGCTCTCTTTTGGATTTTGATCATTAGTGGGTATCTTCCTAGTTCTGCTCTGCATGCAACTCCCATTCAGAGTCTCAATTTGGTGTTTGTCCCATTTGTGAAATCTTGGTTTGCAAGTGGGCCCAGACTTCCAACCATACAGAGAAATGGGTTCTATGACGGAGTCTAATATTCTGAGCCAGATTTAATTGGAATGTCTAGCTTGATGTTCCTTTTGATAGCATAAAAAGCCCTTCTTGCTTTGTCTCTCAGGTCATTCACAGCTTGGTTGATGTTCCCTTTGGTGCTGATGTTTAGACCGAGATAGGTGTTGTCTTTTGTTGTGTTCTAGGGAAACTGTGTCTAGGAGGAATTTGTGTTGTTGTTGTTGTAGGCTGGGTCTTTTTTTGGAATATCATAACTTTTGTTTGGTTAGATTATGGTCAGTGCCGGTCTGGGAGCATTTGTGTAGAAGATCAAGGTGCTGCTGTGCTGTAGCCCTTCTTTTGTTGGAAACAGCAGCACCAGATCATCTGCAAACAGTAGGCATTTGACTTCTGTATTTACTAGGGGGATGTCAGGTGCTGCAGCTTGTTCCAATGTTTTTGCCAGTTCATTTATGTATATGTTGAAGAGGGTTGGACTCAAACTGCACCCCTGTCTAACCCCATGGCTTTGAGTAAAGAAGTCTCTGTGTTTTTTCTCAATCCTCACAGCACATGTGTTGTTGGTGTACATTGACTTTATAATGTTGTGGTTTTCCCTCCAATGCCACTTTCTAATAGTTTGTACAGCAGACTCTCGTGCCAAATTGAGTCGAATGCTTTTTGGAAGTCAACGAAACAAGAGTATAATTTGCTTTTGTTTTATTTATTTGGTTGTTGATTAGGGTGCTGGGGGTGAGAATGTGGTCTGCTGTACAGTGATTTGGTAGGAAGCCGATCTGTGATTTTGCTCATGGCATTATTGTTTGTGAGGAAATGTATGAGTCTGTGGTTGATGATCATACAGAGATTTTCAACAGGTGGGGTCTCGATGCTGTGGCGTAGTTGGCCTCACCAGGCCCCCTTTTTCCGGGGGTCCTGACCCTTTCTGGGGCTGGGTCCTCCTTCACGCTCCGCTGCTACGGCCTTGCCACAGGGTTGGGTTCTTGACCTTGACCCCGTGATATTAGGGATTGTAACGTTTTTTTTCCCTTCCCGTTCGTTCCCTAGTGCCATGTGGGTTGTGCGCCTGTGTAGTCGTGGGTTCTTCTGTGGGAAGGTAAGTCCCACGATCTGCTCACCCTGTGCGTTTGAGTTGCTAAACCCTCTTCGCACAGTCGGATCCGATTCCCTCCCGTCCTCCACTAGGGGGGTCCGGACCTCGGGTCCTCCCCGGTTTTGATGGTTGTGGGGGGCCTCAGCGGGTACATTTGTCGAGCTTCCGCTCTGCTCAGCTCCTGTGTTCCAATAGAGCACAGAGCGTAAGCTATACGATATATAACATACGGTTATCCTATAACCATAGTTATATGAGTATAGTGAGCGCTCTGCACTGACTCACTGAGGACCCTGTGGTCTTCGCCTTCGGTGGTGAAAGACTTGGGAAGGAGCTGTTAGTATGGCCACATCCCCGCTTATGTAGAAGAGCGGATGGGGGTGTAGCCAGGCGGATGGGTGTGTAGGCCTACATGTGAAGAAATGTATTCAGTATTAGATTGGATATGTTCCAGCTCGCTATACTCATAACTATGGTTATAGGATAACCGTATGTTTTATAGCTTCCAGAGAAACCTCATCGATGAAAGCAAAAATAACGACAATCTACTGCAACACAAAGGAACTTTAGAATATAGGATTGGACTTTGCTTGTTTAAGAATCTTTGTAACCAATAATTTGAGAAAGGTGGACACCAGTGCACCTCTGCTTACGTGTCAACTGGATCTGCCTAATCTATAGAGTATACAACTTTTTGAGAGTGAATTGGGTCCCATTTTGTGGTCAGCCAATAAATCTCCTTTTCAGTATAACTCTCGCTCCTGGTGGACTTCAATTGTTTACACACCACACCTTTTTTGGGATATCAGAACAACGACGCAGAGCTTAGTATTAGTAGTTTCAGAGACGACACTCTCTCTCTCACTCTCTCTCTCTCTCTCTCTCTCTCTCTCTCTCTCTCTCTCTCTCTCTCTCTCTCTCTCTCTCTCTCTCTCTCTCTCTCTCTCTCTCTCTCTCTCTCTCTCTCTCTCTCTCTCTCTCTCTCTCTCTCTCTCTCTCTCTCTCTCTCTCTGTCTGTCTGTCTCTCTGTTACGATGGTGCCGCTTTGCTGGCATGATGTGGTGGAACTCAGTTTGCAGTGCAGAACGGAGAGATATACAGGATACAGGAGACGGCGTAGTGGTGAATAATAAGGCTTTTACTTGAAACAGAAAACAACAAACACAACTGACAACAACGGTAACAATTAAACAATGAACCAGCAAGTGACTGCTGGCCCACAACACCTAATATACAAACACTAATTAGAGACAGAGGGTAATTACAAACAGGACACAGGTGTGATAGACAGAAACAACAGAACACAGAGCACACTGGGAAAAACAATAACAATTGAACAAACTGAGACCAAACAAGACTAAAACATATTTACAAAACACAGACAACCGTTACAGTACCCCGCCCTCGAAGGTCGACTCCCAGGCGGCCTAGCAGGCCCCCCGGGAACGGGAAGGGTGGGAGGGAGGGATGCCGCACCGGCAACGAGGGACTGGGGGAAGGGGGGTTGAGGAACGGGCCCATGGGAACTGGGTCGGGGGGAGGGGGTTGACGAGGAGGACTGGAGCTGGGGAGGATGGAAGGTAGAGGCGACAGCTCCGGATTGGGACCTGGGGCTGGGGTCTCCTCGGCGGCGAGACCAGCCGCCAAACCCCGAACTGGAGGCTCCCTGACGGCAGGACGCGGTGCAGGACCCCCGACTGGGGTCCCTCCGGCAGTGGAATCCGGCGTCGTCCTCCAGGTCTGCCATGGCATCGACAGACTCAGCATCGACGGGGCACCGGTTGAGAGAGTGAACAGTTTTAAGTACCTCAGAGCCCACATATCCGAGGACTTGACATGGACCACACACATTGACAGTGTTGTGAAGAAGGCACGACAACACCTCTACTTCCTCAGGCGCCTAAGGAAGTTCCAAGTCAGTCAGAAGATCCTTAAGAACTTCTACTCATGTACAATAGAGAGCATCCTGTTTGGCAACATCACCTCCTGGTTTGGGAATAGCACTGCACAAGACCGTAGCAGACTACAAAGAGTGACACGTTCAGCCGAACGCACAATTGGAGGGGGGCTTCCCACCCTCCAGAACATTTACAACAAGCGGTGCAGGGGTAAGGCTAAGAGAATCATCAAGGACTCCAGCCACCCAAACAACTGCCTCTTTGAACTGCTGCGGTCAGACAAGCGATACCGGAGTCTCAAGGCGAGCACAGAAAGACTCAGAAGAAGCTTCTATCCCCAGGTCATCAGGCTGCTCATCGAACAATAAACACTATGCAACAACCATCAAATGCACACAGCACACACATCCACACGCACACACTCACTTTAAACAAACAACACACTGCAGCACCCACTCTCCACACTTTAGATCATCTAAACACACTTTATATTTATTGGTAAAGGATTTGCACTACAACTCGTACACCTTGCTGTAAATTGTACCTAAATTGTACCTCATCCCATTTCTGCTTTGCACTATATAGTATTGTATATTAGTACATTGCATAGGATATTGTATATTGTATGGTAACTCAGTTACTTCTATTCTGCATCGAACATTGTACATATGTCTATACTGAACACTGTGACCTCTATTTTTACTTCTATTTTACATGCTATACTATTTTATTTCATACTTATCTTGTCTAGCACAGTCTCTGGAGCGTAACAGTAAGAAGCATTTTGTATAAAAGTATTCTGTACTTCTGTATGACAACTATTAAAGAAACTTGAAACTTGAAACTTGAACTTGGTGGCAGCTCGTCCTCCGGAACCTCCCAGGGCTGAGGAGATCTCGACCAGGACGGCGAGGAGGACCTGCGGTCCTGGGAACCCCGTCTCCCCCTGGGGCTGTGGCGTCGGGATCCGCGCCCCTTCCCAGACGCTCCCCTGTGGACCAGGCGACTCCCCACCCAGGGATCCGGCACAGGAGTGGCCACGGCGAAAGCACCCAGTGTCATCGGCGCCGCTGGGCTGGCCACTCCGTCCCACGGTGCCAGACCCCGAGCGGCCGCCTGGTCGGCACACAGGACCGAAGCGCCCAATATTCCGAGCGTGAAGCTCGCCCCGTCTCCCTCCTTTACTGCTGAATCGCGGAATGGCTGGTTCATTCTGTTACGATGGTGCCGCTTTGCTGGCATGATGTGGTGGAACTCAGTTTGCAGTGTAGAATGGAGAGATATACAGGATACAGGAGACGGCGTAGTGGTGAATAATAAGGCTTTTACTTGAAACAGAAAACAACAAACACAACTGACAACAACGGTAACAATTAAACAATGAACCAGCAAGTGACTGCTGGCCCACAACACCTAATATACAAACACTAATTAGAGACAGAGGGTAATTACAAACAGGACACAGGTGTGATAGACAGAAACAACAGAACACAGAGCACACTGGGAAAAACAATAACAATTGAACAAACTGAGACCAACAAGACTAAAACATATTTACAAAACACAGACAGGGGAACACAAGTCTAACAAAGTGGAGACAACAACGACAACACAGACAATAAACATAATAAACATAAATGGAAGTAAATAATATTAATCAGGTGAGTGAGCTGATGCCAGATCTGCCAGATCTGGATCAGCCCACCGGTTGGCAATGTTGACCGTCTCAGGAGTTGAGACGGTCCGACACCTGGATCAGTCGAACCGGGAGAAGGGTTGCCGTCCGGTCCCGCAGGACCGGGGGAACCGTTACATTTCTCTCTCTCTTTCTATATATATATATATCTCTGTCTCTCTCTCTATCTTTATTTGTCTGTCTCTCCATGTCTCTTTCTCTCTCTCTTCTTTGTCTGCCTCTCTCTCTTGGTCTGTCTTTCTATGTCTCTATATCTGTCTCTATCCATGTTCTCTTATTTCCATCCTCTTTCTCCGTCCAACGTCTCATCCATCTAATAAGCGTCTCTTAATTGACATCACACACATTTCCCTCCCTTAAAGGGGCCCTTCACCAACACTGCTGACAAAATAAACTGCTGATTTATTTTTAACATAATCTCACACATTTCCAAAAACTCTAAAAACCAACACACTCTAAATCTTTGCACACATGTATTTTGTTTGACTATTATTGGGAGTAAAGACTTTAAATATGGCCACCAGTGATTCAAGGGACATTGAATCATTGTGTTGTATTAATTACAGCTCCATGAAATTATTAAGGTAACACTCCCTATAAGACAAGGTATTTTTTCATCATAATTTCATGCAGCTGTAATTAACACAAGGATTCAATGTCCCCGATGACATCACTGGTGACTATATTCAAACTTGTTTACTCTCAATAACTGTCAAAGCTAAATGAATGTGTGCCCCTTTAATAGTCATGTGGTTTTTCTGTCCTTCAATTGCTTCTTGTTAAGATAACAGTCTCTTTAGACAAACTAACTGTCCCGTCTCCCCCTGGAAATACAGCAGGGGTGACAAAGAGCTCATTTCTGGCGGTATTACTGTACAGACCGTACGCCATTAATCTGCAATAAGTGAAATTCATTATCCTGGTGACGGCTTCTCTCTCTCTCTCTCCCTCTCCCTCTCCCTCTCTCTCTCTCTCTCTCTCTCTCTCTCTCTCTCTCTCTCTCTCTCTCTCAGAGCGGTGGAGGGACAGAGGAGAGAGAGCTGATCAATAACTCAATCTGTGTCTCCGCACGGGGCTTCAGGAGGCCTGTCTGAGGAGGGAACACAGTAGCCATCTCACACAGTCGCCACCAGCAGCAAGCTGCGTCGATCAATGGACACAATCTAATCAATTACTATCGCCGCAGATGACTTTAACGCAGGGTCCTCAGTAATAGTATTAGGGAGGAAGGTGTGCTGTGGTGTGTTGTGTTGTGCTGGTGTGTTGTGTTGTGTTGTGCTGTTGTGTTGTGTTGTGCTGGTGTGTTGTGTTGTGTTGTGCTGGTGTGTTGTGTTGTGTTGTGCTGGTGTGTTGTGTTGTGCTGGTGTGTTGTGTTGTGTTGTGCTGGTGTGTTGTGTTGTGTTGTGTTGTGCTGGTGTGTTGTGTTGTGCTGGTGTGTTGTGTTGTGTTGTGCTGGTGTGTTGTGTTGTGCTGGTGTGTTGTGTTGTGTTGTACTGGTGTGTTGTGTTGTGCTGGTGTGTTGTGTTGTGTTGTGCTGGTGTGTTGTGTTGTGCTGGTGTGTTGTGTTGTGTTGTGCTGGTGTGTTGTGTTGTGCTGGTGTGTTGTGTTGTGCTGGTGTGTTGTGTTGTGCTGGTGTGTTGTGTTGTGCTGGTTTGTTGTGTTGTACTGGTGTGTTGTGTTGTGCTGGTGTGCTGTGTTGTGCTGGTGTGTTGTGTTGTGCTGGTGTGTTGTGTTGTGCTGGTTTGTTGTGTTGTGCTGGTGTGTTGTGTTGTGCTGGTGTGTTGTGTTGTACTGGTGTGTTGTGTTGTACTGGTGTGTTGTGTTGTGCTGGTGTGTTGTGTTGTGCTGGTGTGTTGTGTTGTGCTGGTGTGTTGTGTTGTGCTGGTTTGTTGTGTTGTGCTGGTGTGTTGTGTTGTGCTGGTTCGTTGTGTTGTGCTGGTGTGTTGTGTTGTGCTGGTGTGTTGTGTTGTACTGGTGTGTTGTGTTGTGCTGGTGTGTTGTGTTGTGCTGGTGTGCTGTGTTGTGCTGGTGTGTTGTGTTGTGCTGGTGTGTTGTGTTGTGTTGTGCTGGTTCGGTGTGTTGTGCTGGTGTGTTGTGCTGGTGTGTTGTGTTGTGCTGGTGTGTTGTGTTGTGCTGGTGTGTTGTGTTGTGCTGGGCCCTGTTTCATGTACGTGGTTCAACTAAGTCGATCAAGATGTCCATTATCCAGCTTCAGTTAACCCGATGTTCGAAGCCGGGATTTTCCTGTTTCACAAAGGTGGATTCAGTCTCGTTAACTCAAGCCAGACTTGCGAGTCAGGCTAAATGCGCGCGGCCGTTTTAGGTGAAAAGCCAGCACGTATCGATGGCAGAGATCCTGATTCTCAACGGCATTGATTGATTAATTGATTTAAGACTTTATTGACAGATTGCAACAGGGGCGTTTTTAGGGTTAGAAAACATTGGGGGCTTCAGCCCGGGGGGGTGGAGGCCCCCCCCCCCCCCCCCCCCTCCCCCTTTTTTTTTTTTTTTCTTTTTTTTAACACAGAAATACGCAATTTTAGAGTAATTAGAGATGAATACTGAAGAACTCTAATCATTAGAGGTTCTCAAAGTGAGGTCCATGTCCATGAGAGGGATCTGGGCAGTTCCCATAGAAAATTCAAAGTTAACAGGACCAAATCATCAGTTTCTTATTTATTTATTTAACCTTTATTTTGCCAGATAAAACATTGATCTGGTCCAAGAGGCCCCAACAGGAGTACAAATATACATATATACACATATATATACATATATATATAATATATATACATATACTGTACATACATACACACATATACACCAATAACAAAATAAAAACAGTTAAGAATCATACACATAAGCAAATAAACAAACAAACAAACAAACAAACATTATGCACAGCCTATGTACAAAAGAAATAAACAGTTCATCTCTAGTCTTTACAGTTTTCTTCAATTGCATAAACACTCAAATCAAAAGTATTACACAATTATCAAAACCTTACACTTAAGGAGCAAAACGTAGGCCCAGATTTGCACCCCTATAAGCACAATGTCAGCCTCACACTTTTTGCAAAACAATACACACAGTGATTTGCAAAACACTAAACACACTTCCATTACATTAGACACAGAATGTCAAATTACCACACATATGAGCCAATTGGTTAAACACAGCCATCAGATGCACAAACACACCATTGCTTAATTGTAGATACACCAATCAGGTTTAAGCACTATAAAAATGCAGCAGGTGAGTTCACCTGTCTTCAACCAAAATGGAAAGAGAGTGAAGTACTGTACACAGAGAACGTGAAAATATACAATACATTCACCAAACACTACACAAGACAACCAATGATGCAGACTGATGAAAATATACATTTTCTCCCATTTTCCCAAATCCGTCAACATGTCAACATGGAGAATCACAACAAAAAATTATCTTGCCAGATCCATAGGCAAAGAGATAATGTCTAGTATTTTCTGTACTCTATTTACATTTTTTCAAAATTGTTTTTGTTTTACTGTAATTTTAACCTGTACTGGATACAGTATTTTATGTTTGTCTGATATTTGCTGAGCTTACAGTGTTATGCACATAGTAGCATGAAAACTGGGACATGTTTTGTTGTGATTCTCCATGTTGAAATGTTGACTGATTTGGTTATATGGAGAGAACATTTATATTTTCATCAGTCTGCATCATTGATTTGGGTATATGGAGAGAAAATGTTTTTTTTTAGCAGTCTGCATCATTGATTTGGGTATATGTAGATAAATAAATTATATTTTCATCAGTCTACACTACAGCATTGGTCTTGTGTAGTGTTTGGTGAATTTATTGTATATTTGCACATTCTCTGCATACTTCACTTACAGTACTCTAATCACTGAGAAGTAGAATTGCTAAATGTGTTTTAGGTTAAGCACAGCAGTGTGTGTAACTGGTTCAAATAGAATTGAGTCATATGAAACGTGTGTTTCATATGGTAACAAAATGTAGTTTTTATAAATTAGTGTATGGTTTTGACAAGTGTTTAATTTAGCAAAGGATCT
Organism: Notolepis coatsorum; assembly: GCF_963971535.1. Classification (NCBI taxonomy): domain Eukaryota; kingdom Metazoa; phylum Chordata; class Actinopteri; order Aulopiformes; family Paralepididae; genus Notolepis; species Notolepis coatsorum. The sequence goes on along the minus strand of NC_140183.1, from coordinate 21,651,675 downwards.
GAGGTGTTCTGATAATTGTGTGTGTGGTTGTGCTAATTGTGTGTTTTGAAACACCGGGCCCTGTTTTCAAAATCATGCTTAAGCAATCGAAAAAAAAACTATTGTGTGTTTCATTATAATTATGTTTCAGTCTTCTCATAAAAGAAATATTCGATTTTTGGGTCTTTTCCTGCCTTTGGTCCGCTTTGCATTCACATCTCAAATGAACTGTAGCAGGGTTCACTTGCAAGAGTGAATGAGCTTTCACACCACCCCAAACCAACCGGACTATCCGAGGAAATGAACCAGGGTTCGATTAAAGCTTATTATAGTTTATCACAGTATCATGAGCATGTCTTTGTCAGTGGACACTGGACATGGGTATGGATGGCTCCAGGTGCTGCTGTGTTAAAGTGCACATCTTCAAGTCCACAAATCGGTGAATGAAAGAATGATAGGATCAAATGAAAACTACTTACTAAAAATGGATTAAAAGTACTAAAAACCAACAAAAAATACCAAACACTAACAAACATTCAGCACAGACAATGGGGATGCTGACCAAAAAAAAAAAAAAAAAAAAAAAAAGTAAAGTAAAGTAAAAAAAAAAATGTAAATTTTTTTTTTTTTTTTTTTTTTTTAAGGTCCAGGGCTAGGAGAAAAACATCCGGGGCTAAAGCCCCGGAAGCCCAGGGCTAACGACGCCACTGGATTGCAATACGGCTCAATCGCCTCGCCGACAAGTTAAATGCGTTATCTATAGGCTAATTCTAAGTCCCTCATTACCTCAATCAATCAGATTATATTTCTTTAAACTTGCCTGCTGGATTGAATAATCAAATGAGATCTTGCTAGCGAAAATTATTAGTTAACTGTTATACAGAATTACGATACGGCTCTCTTACCCATTGATTGATGTATAGTCAATCTTTTACTTATCTTCTCTGTGGTGTAACGGGTTCTTCTTTTGACTTTCACACGGACGACCGGGGTTCAAGACCCTAGTCTTTTCCTTCTTTTTGCAATATAGGAATAATTCAATTTGGTGCACGTTGAGAGCTATATAAAGAATGACATCCTCAATGCATGTAGATTTATAATATTTTAACTTAAAACCAGGCTACTTTGGCGTATAATCATTAATATTATATTCAAAAAAATCATATTGGAAACACCGGTATTTGAACCCGGGTCGCTGGATTGGCAGGCTTGAGCACTACCGCTGGGCCACTGGGCCAGATGGGATAAATTCATTGTTTATACATTAATGAACGAGAGACTGTTTGTTTAGAATATCCTTTGTTTTGAATGAAGTTTATCTCTTTATCCTCATTCATTAATGTGACGTCAACGGCTCATTCAATTTCTCAAATCCGTCAAACAGCGCATCTCATCAGACATCTTAATCCCAGTTACAATTAAAATAACCACATCATGTGTACATCGCACGAGCGAGCGCCACCGTCGCCACGGTATATATAACGTGCATTATTTAGGACAAAGTGAATTTAATATCAGCATTTTGGGTCTATTTTACATTTCAAAAGCCCCCTCTGGAAGAATGGAGCACAAAAACGTAATTCAGAATGGTATAATGCAGATCGTAGACTGTGGGAATAGTTTCAGGAAACGGGCTGTCACTTCTTTGCGGGGGCGTGGCGATAGTTCAGGCTAACTTGAACTTGAACTCTGCTTTCGACCAGGCTCAAACTTTTGGATATGTTGTCATGGTGATTTGGAAAATCCACGTACATGAAACCGGAAAGTCCGGCTAACCCAGTTATCCAGCTAAAGTTATCCGGCTAACTCAGTTATCCAGGTACAAGAAACAGGGCCCTGGTGTGTTGTGTTGTGCTGGTGTGTTGTGTTGTGCTGGTGTGCTGTGTTGTGCTGGTGTGCTGTGTTGTGCTGGTGTGTTGTGTTGTGCTGGTTCGTTGTGTTGTGCTGGTGTGCTGTGTTGTGCTGGTGTGTTGTGTTGTGCTGGTGTGTTGTGTTGTGCTGGTGTGTTGTGTTGTACTGGTGTGTTGTGTTGTGCTGGTTCGTTGTGTTGTGCTGGTCATTTGTGTTTCAAATGAATTAAGGAAAGATTTTGTCAAACATCTAAATAAGAAACAAACAAATATGAAGTTGGAGCAATTCACTATGTAACTGAGAGGATAGTTTTCTGAAACACACCATAGGAAAAATAACATTGTCATTAACTCATTCAGCGCCGGGGATTTCCTCATCCTGTTCTAGCTAGGCCACGCTTTAAAGATAGGGGTGCGTCACCTTTTTTGTAGAGCTCAAGGCTCCAGACTAACTTTTTTCACCACCGTCCCGGAACCGTCCCGAAATACAATTGTAACCGTCCCAAAGTGAATGTAAACCGCCCCAAAAATGTAAATGTTGTATCTTTACTTTGGTTTTTCCGTCTATAGTTGTTATTGCCATAAAGACACCATTCAAATGATTAGGAAATAAATAATAAATGTGTGTGTGTGTGTGTGTGTGTGTGTGTGTGTGTGTGTGTGTGTGTGTGTGTGTGTGTGTGTGTGTGTGTGTGTGTGTGTGTGTGTGTGTGCACGTGTGAGAGAGAGTGAGATAGAGTGATGAATAAGAGCAAGAGAGCAAGCATCAAATCTCAGTCAGTTGCCTCAGTCTTTGTTTCTGTAGAGAAAGAGAAAATAAATGTATTTAGTCAAAAGGCAACTTATTTCACAAGAATCATTATGATAAAAAATATATATACTGTATATCAGTGGAGGTTATTCAATGACAACACCTGAGGCAGAAATTCACTCATAATTATTATTAATTTACATATATATATATATTTTTTTTAAATTGTTTTAAATTATTATTATTATTATTTTGTATTAGAAATGTTTTCCTCTGTAAAAAAAATGCCAGTGAATTTTTAAATGTTTTCAAAAATGGCCAAGTGACAGCTCTGAGCTCTCTGATCAGGCCTGCTCATCACATAACTGCAGTAATGGCGAGCTGTCAATCACTATAGTGCAACTTTTCCTGCACGGGTTGATCTTAGTTGATTATTATCCAATCAAAATAGGCTATTTGAGTAATCTAAGCCCCGCCCGTGCATTTTTGCACACGCCACTCACAAACAGGGTTTGAATGATTGACAGCCCTCAATGTTCTGACACTCAAATCAGAGAAGAGCTCCGTGACTGTGATGATGTCATCAAGTTATCTGGCTGTTTGATTGATTGATTGATTGAAAATTTTATTAACAGATTGCAGAATGGGTACAATACAGTACAGCTGTAACAACACAGTAGGCTAAATTAAACTTTGCGCCAACATTAGGACCGCAGCGTGACTGTGATGATGTCATCACCAGTGATCTCCAGTAATCGGAGATAGTATAAGGAGTTTGGGGGAGGATTCAAGAAACATGTGTTTACCTGTGGCCAGGGAGAACCGGGAGTTGCATTGAAACCTACCAAGATAGACCCCCACGACCAAGGTTATCGGACTACCAGGTCAGACGGGCCGACTTAGTCTCGCTCTGAGTGGGCTGGCTGGGGAAGACGAATGAAGACCTTTTTCATCAGAAAATATCGAAGGATGGATTTAATTTACAAGTGATCAGATGGGAGGGAGTCTATTTACGAGGGACACTATTTCCTGTAATGTCGTCAATGGTGAGTGAATTTTTTTTTTTTTATATTTAGTAGCTGGTGTGGTTATGAATTAATTGGCTGTATTTTACTGCATGCGTTGGTTAACCCCTTCCGTGACTGCGATGTGCGATTCAAAAGCCCCTGGCTTGCACATCGCAGTCACGGAAGGGGCTATGCGTTGGTATGCTTTCTGCCTTTCTGTGGGTAACGAGCGATTTATTTTGGGGCGCTGTGGCCTGGCCTCTGTGTGTGCGTGTGTGTGTGTGTGCGCATGCGTGTGTGTGTCGTTCAGTTCCTATAGAGCTGAGTGATGTGCATCTGAGATTGATCTGGTGATGCGTTCTGTACAACATCTCCTCTCCTCCTCCTCTTCCTCTCCCTCCTCCTCCTCTTCCTCTCTCTCCTCCCTCTCTCTCCTCCCCCTCTCCCCTCCTCTCCTCCTCCTCCTCTCCCCCTCCTCTCCTCCCCCTCTCCTCTCTCCTCTCCCCTCCTCCTCCTCCTCCTCCTCCTCCTCCTCCTCCTCCCCTCTCCTCCTCTCCCTCTCCTCCTCCTCTCCCCTCCTCCTCCTCCTCTCTTGTGATGTTTGTAAGTGAGGTATGTATTACTAGTGCCTGTTGTCTTTAACTGTAGTGTCTGTCTGCTGTCGTCATAACTACACTGTATGTCTGTACTTCTTTATAAATTTTTTTTATCTCTCCCGTCCTCCCCAATATTTTTTAACTCACAGCCACCACTGCCACACACATTGGGGGATGTTTTAAAAATATAATTTAACATATAATATAATAATTTGTGCTTCACCAAATTTTTTTGTCAGCAGCCGCCACTGCTGTATATATATATATATTGTTAGTGTTAATGATGTCTTGTAGATTATTATGGATATTTGCAACTCTATTATTTTAAGGACTGATAGTTTAAGAAGTAATAAAACATGTAGTGAAAAGTACAGAAATAATAATAATGACTTGGATTTATATAGCGCTCTTCATGGCACCCAGAGCGCTTCACAGAGTCCATTATTCGTTCATACACAGTCATACCGGTGGTGGTAAGCTACAATTGCAGCCAGAGCTGCCCTGAGGCAGACTCACGGAAGCGTGGCGAATAATCAACGCCTACGGCCCCTCCGACCACCACCAACATTCATTCACATGCATACACATTCATACGAGGCAAGTAGGTTAAGTGTCTTGCCCAAGGACACAACGGCAGTGGGATGGACATGGGCTTGAGCGGGATTCGAACCACCAACCCTTCGATCATTGGACGACCCGCTCTACCCCTGAGCCACGCCGCCCCACATCATCTGACATATCAAAGTGTCCAATTCCATGGATACTGAGTGTAAGGAATACAAGTGTGTTCATTCAGCCATATTTATTCCAAACTGAACATTTTCGGTGGCAGCATAGAATTTGAGCCTTGTGGATTCCGTAGTTGTGTGATGTCACACCAGGAAGTCAATACACACAGTTGTAAGCTAGAGCATAGATATGAGCTAGAGTCCGACATGTAAACCAACAGCCAATAAGTGTGAAGTTAACTTTGAACCTTGGTTGTCAAGCCTCGTCAATATAACAGATACACCTAGCTAACATGGGGCGGGCGGCTTTGAGCACACACACACATGGGGCTAACGTTAGCTAGCAAGCAGCTATATAGCTAAAACGCTAACTAGAAGCTAACTACTGTATACAGTTCCAATAGACTAACATTACACCTCTGTGATTTAAATGCATCCTTACCTTAGACTCGAGGGTTGTACTAGGGTTGGATGCAGTTCCCTGTTGGTCAGTCTGTCTGTTTTCCATCTTCTGCTGTTTAACGTTATCTGCTCCCTTGACTGATGACCAGTACCGCAGGAACTTTTATTAAACATTCTATATGTTCGTGGGTTGGCCAGTACCGCAGGAACTTTTATTAAACATTCTATATGTTTGCGGGTCTTGTGCAGTTGTCTCGTGGCACTTTCAACTAAAGCAAGCACTCAGAAGACGTGCACCGTTTGCCAGTTACCGTGATATGCGCACTGACAGTCGGCGCAGTTGACATTTTCCTCTTCGTCCCCACTGCGTCCCGGGGAGGATTTGTGTTTGTCCCAAATACATATTTGATCGTCCCCGGGACGACGGGACGGTGTTAATCTTGAGCCCTGAGCTATATCTATATTCTATTATAGCTATTAGGGGTGTAAGTTTGGTACGTGTATTCGTCCCACGAATTTACGGTACGGCCGTCACGGTGCGGTACGTGCAGCCCACAATGAATACGCCTCAGCGCAAACACACACACACACGCCGCGCATCGCCAACACACACACACACGCCGCACGTCGCCAACACACACACACACGCCGCACGTCGCCAACACACACATGCCGCACGTCGCCAACACACACACACACACGCCGCGCATCGCCAACACACACACGCGCGCACGCGTCGCCAACAAACAACAACAACATTCTCCCCCGCCGGACTCATGCTGATCAAATAAAAAAAATAAACATACTTTTTCGGACTGATCATCTGAGCACCTCTCCAGACTCCAGTTGAACTGCTATTGTGTTTAAATCCAAATAATCCTCTGCCATTGTAACATGTCATCTGTTCTCTAGTATTCAGTCTCGTGCAGTTAAATCCTCTCTAGAAGTGAAACTGAAACTTAGCAAGCCTATACGTTGTTAAAGGGGCAGTAGGCAAGTGGATGCCTGAACACAGAATGACACCAGTATCACTGACTACCACGGCAAGCCTATAGAAAATGTTTCTATTTAATAATAATTATTATAATAATTATCATAAATATAATATATAAATAAATTAATAAAATAAAACATTTATAAATAAATTAAATATTATATTAATAATAATTATTATAAATATTTTTTTTCTGTTGTACCGAACTCGTACCGAACCGTGACCCCAATACCGAGGTACGTACCAAACCATGGCTTCTGTGTACCGTTACACCCCTAATAGCTATGGATATAATACTATGGTAATTTGACAGTAACTATCTTCTGTCCAAGATGCAAAAAAGAAGAAATTTTTTCATGTATATGTTCGCACGCTATCCCGTGGTGAATATAAGTATAGTTTCGGAATGATCCGGGCTAATTCCTGGAAAGCTGAGTTATAGGGCGCTACGTGAATTCTACTAAAAGCATTGGCGTTTCATCCCTGGACACGCTACTATTTCCAAATCAAATGTATATAATAGGTATTATGTTTCATCATGGATGCATGAAAGCGGGGAGGGGGGGGGGGTCGTTTCTGATGCTTTGATTGCCAGTAACGGCATTCGTTTTGAAAACTACACACGCCGATCAGCTGGATCGATGTGAAAACATTGCAGGATCAAGCTGGAATTGACGTCAGATAGTCCTTACCTTTGATTGGGGCTATTCCAAAAATAATATTCCAATTGTTTGATCACCATCTGGTCCATCTGATGTCCATCTGGTCCACGACATAATCCGGCACAACACATGCATCGAGTGTCCCGGACACTTTTCAATGTGATCGAGTGAACCTCTAGGCTTCCCTGTACTAACATTCTCCGCCCGGTGGGATTTAAATGTAACACACGGTCTGTAACAGGGTTCAAGTCAAGTCAAGTCAAGAGTTTTAATTGTCACGGCATACAAGTATACAATGAAATGCGGGTGGTCTTGCCCGCAACGATGTGCAATACAGTGTTACAACATTCACTGCACTCTCTATACTGTCACCTAGCCGGATCTGGCCGGTACTGCACCATCGGGGTCCCAGTATGCCTTTTCACGGCAACATACAGGTCCGTGACATTGAATTGAATATTAAAATCAGAAAAAAGCTAAAACGATCCGAAAACGTATATATATGGTTGGCGAGCAAACACGTATATACGTGGTTGACCGTGATAGTGTTAACAACAACAACAACAACAACAGCAACAACAATGACAACAACAGCAACAACAACGACAACAACAGCAACAGCAACAACAACGACAACAACAGCAACAGCAACAGCAACAACAACAGCAACAGCAACAGCAACAGCAACAGCAACAGCAACAGCAACAGCAACAGCAACAGCAACAGCAACAGCAACAGCAACAACAACAGCAACAGATCACCTCAGCTGGTTTTCCCTGAGGGGAAGGGGGATACTCCAGCCTCTCATGAAATAGAAGCTGTTAGTGACCGGGGCTTGCCACCCTGCTCCCTGGTAGTGACACCTTCCACACCGGCTCTCCGCACCCAGAGCTGTGCAGCTATTAAACCCTGCTGCTCTGACACATCGATCGGGCCTGGCCCCGGCTCCGCAGCCATAAACCCACACAGACATATATCTGATAGAGAGAGCAGCGGGGAACAGGTTTACCCACTATAGCACATGATGAAAATGACAGGCTTTATGTCCTGCCGTGTCAGTGAAATGCTACAGCTGAGCCAAGCTGCTTTTCACACCAACTCCAATATCTCCCGTCCTCATCTCACGTGAGCGTACTATAGAGGAAGGGAGGGAGGGAGGGAGAACTGCTCTGCTCTCCTCTCCTCTCCTCTCCTCTCCTCTCCTCTCCTCTCCTCACCTCTCCTCTCCTCTCCTCTCCTCTCCTCTCCTCTCCTCTCCTCTCCTCTGCTCTCCTCTCCTCTCCTCTCCTCTCCTCTCCTCTCCTCTCCTCTCCTCTCCTCTCCTCTGCTCTCCTCTGCTCTCCTCTCCTCTCCTCTCCTCTCCTCTCCTCTCCTCTCCTCTCCTCTCCTCTCCTCTCCTCTCCTCTCCTCTCCTTTTCTCTCCTCTTCTCTCCTCTTCTCTCCTCTCCTCTCCTCTCCTCTCCTCTCCTCTCCTCTCCTCTCCTCTCCTTCTCCTCTCCTCTCCTCTCCTCTCCTCAGACACCTAATGAGATCCTACACGAGGAGCTAGAGGAAGAGAGAGAGATGAACACAGTACAGAAGGCACTAAGAACCACGTGAAACCTCTGATTGGAGACAGAGTGTGAGGACAACGTTTCCAATCTTTCTTTTCCCCTATTTTGCCCTTCATGAAATACAAAACCCTATCTGTATCAGCGTTATCACGTGTAACGACGGGAATGTATTTACTTCTTGTATAATGTAAATGTGCCATTTATGAAATACATCATCCCCTTCGCCCACCAGAGGTCTGAGGGAGGCCTGACGGGCAGTCTTACCTCCTCGAGGTCCGAGGGAGGCCTGAGCTGAGAGGACTGACAGGCAGTCTTCTGTGGCCGCAGCACGCAGCGAGCTAAACCACAGCCCCCCGCCTCCCCACACACCCAGTCTGTGGCCCTCCATCCCCTTTCATTCCTCGCTGGTGGATGCCCTCGCAACCCCCCCCCCGCCCCCCCCCCCCCCTGTCCTCCTCCTCCTCCTTTTTATCCATTAGGAGGCAAGGCCACGCCCCCCCCCCCCCCCGCTCCATGGGGCCTCTTTGTAACAGGAACCCTTTTCACCGGTTGTTCCTCCATCCTTCCCGAGTCCGTCCTCTGTTGATATTCACACCATCTGCCAGAGGAGCAGGGGACGCCCGCGTCACGTCCACAGGACATGTCAAGATGTCCAGGGTCGCCCCCTTCCCCTTCCAAACCCCAATAACAACAACAACAACAACAACAACAACAACATGGCTGATCACGACGGTCGCTCCGTAGCCGAAAACATATTTTCCACCGATTCTATCCTATCCGGGCACCTAGCCGAGGCGGCCCCACCCCTTGTTTGCAGTGGTACGTCCTGCTAAGTCCCCCCGAACAGAAGAGGTACGTCCTGCTAAGTCCCCCGAACAGAGGAGGCTGTAAAGAATCACTCAAGCCTCACTAACCAGCTGCCTGTGAGTTAGGTCATTTTCCCAGGAGCAGGAGAGTGGCCATTGGCAGGACCTCAAAAAAGAAAAAGAGGGGATACCATCTGTTCAGCGCCTCAAAAGGTTGGTGACACCTTCTGTAGCACCAACAGCCTCTAATTAAGTGGCCCAGGAATGCGGCTACGGGCCTCCCGCGTGATTGGTGGGCTCGGCCCCAGCGCTCTGCCTATATCGTCGTGGTAACGTAGCAGAACACCGAAGTCGGTCTCACCAAAACAACAGCCCCCCACTCCACCAGTCCTCTTTCTCCCTCCACATCTGGCTCGAGATGGAAGCCTGATAACCAGTGTAAACACAGGCAATGCAATAAAAAGCTGGGTCTGATGGAGGCGTATGAAAGGCTGCAGAGCCTTATCCCTCTCGATGGAGCTGAAGCGCGTTGCTGGTATGCATTTATTTTAATTGTTGTATCTCCATGTCATAATAAAGGCTTTTATGTTTTTGCTATGGAACTGTGCCTTGGACATTTGTTTACGTTTTCCAGAGACAAACCAAGATATTGAACTATTCTACCAAGGAGACAAACTTAACCCTTTCACTACCACACTACACAGGGTTAATGCTTTCACTACCACACTACAAAGGGTTAATGCTTTCACTACCAGACTAAAAAGGGTTAATGGTTTTCACCGTCTGTAATGTGGTCGTGAAAGGTTAACCGTCTGTAATGTGGTAGTGAAAGAGTTAACCTTCTGTAGTGTGGTAGTGAAATAGTTAACCTACTGTAGTGTGGTAGTGAAAGGTTAACCTTCTGTAGTGTGGTAGTGAAAGGGTTAACCTTTTGTAGTGTAAATATTGCAATATTTACTTCTGTTTGACGTTACAAAGCAGTTTTGTTTTTACATCTTTCCTCAGCGCTCCTTTCAAATCTGGATTTTTTTATTTATTTATTTTTTATCAGTTTAATTGAATGTGGATCAGGAGTGTAATAGGCAGCGTTAGCCCCCATGGTCAATCCCAGTCAGACGTATCCCCATGCATTAATCCCCTTAAAACAAAATAACAAATAGACTTAGCGTTCTTCAGATTTCCATCTCACTTACAGCCAAATCCACCGCTCAGAAATTTTACTAATTAGGCTTATTAAGTAATTAAGAGGAGAGGTCTTAATTATAGCAGCGCCACTGGGACCTACAGAGGCCTCGCCATTAAGTACTGCGCTGTTCTGCCCGCTTTGTTGGTTTAAATGTTAATTGTAAGTTATACAGTGTTATTTATTTAATATTTAATAATATATGGTTGACTTACTTGGCTGACATAGTCGACTAAGACTTTATTTGTCAACAAGTCTTTATTTAATTTTTATTCTTTTTTTTACGTTAGTTTTTCCCCCCAATGCTGAATGCTATGATCAAAGTGAAGCAGGCTATTCTCTGTCCTCCCTGCACAAGGGTGGGATGAACTTCCCACCACAGTTAGGACAGCTAAAACCCGCCTAATTTTCCGCTATTGACTAAAACACACCTCTTCAATCAATATCTGAAATAAAAAATAAAGGAATAATCTACTAACCCTACTGTGTTTTAATATTATGCACTTTGCTACTAAGTATTCTACTATGCCTATACTACTACCTGTCATGCTAATATGTCTATACTACTAGTAGAGTGTAACACTCAAGTTCAACACTGTTGTTGTACCCTTCCTGCTGACTTGGCTAAGATGCTAAGCACTTAATTGTCTTATAATATTCACTTTGTTCTTTATAAGTACTAGATTTTATATGGTGTTGATTTGTTGAATGGTGTGTAAGACACAATTTCACAGATATGTAAATTAAATCAACTTTTCGGTTTGGTTGACAAAACCCTGCGACTGTTCTCTTTAGAGCTGCTTTAGTCGAGGACGGCCCTCATTTACAGTGTTCAAAATATGTTTAACACTATGAATGTTAATTTGTACATTTTTCTAATGGAAGAGCACAGAAAGAGCTTTTAGAATGTATCGTTGATGGGTA
>NC_140183.1:21631993-21640040 GCF_963971535.1 Notolepis coatsorum | reverse complement strand
CGCACGCACGCACACGCACACGCACACGCACACACACACACACACGCACACACACACACACATGCCGACCACACACACACACACACACGCACACACACACACACACACACACGCACACGCACACACACACACACACCACACATCCTCATTGTCACTTGTGCTTCAAAGCCACACAAACTTCAGGTAAACACACCAATGCGCTGCGCGTCACTGATAAGGCACTTTGGGAGGAAGAAGCTCCCGCTGCCTCCACCTGAGGAAAAGGAACTTGTTTGTTTGCAGTGATTAAGTTTGTGCTCCGTTAAGCTTAGGTTTCTACTCTGAAGCTGAATAACCAATATATTGTGACAGACAAGGTAAAAGAAAGAAGGGGAGAAGAGAGGAGAGAAAGGGGAGGGAGGAGAGGAGAGGGGATGGGAGGAGAGGAGAGGAGAGGAGGGAGAGGAGAGGAGAGGAGAGGAGAGGAGGAGGAGAGGAGAGGAGAGGAGAGGAGAGGAGAGGAGAGGAGAGGAGGAAGGAAGGAGAGGAGAGGAGGAGAGGAGAGGAGTGGAGACAGGAGAGGAGAGGAGAGGAGAGGAGAGGAGAGGGAGAGGAGAGGAGGAGAGCAGGAGAGGAGAGGGGAGGAGAGGAGAGGAGAGGAGAGGAGAGGAGAGGAGAGGAGAGGAGAGGAGAGGAGAGGAGAGGAGAGGAGAGGAGAGGAGAAGAAAGGTAGAAAAGAGAGAGAGGAGAGGGGAGAGGAGGAGAGAGGAGAGGAGAGGAGAGGGGATGAGAGGGATGATATGAGAGGAGAGGAGAGGAGTGGAGACAGGAGAGGAGAGATGTGGAGTGAAAAAGAGATGAGGAGTGGAGAGGAAATGAGAGAAGATGAGAATAAGAAAGAAGGTTGGAAAAAGAGAGGAGAGGAGAGGGGATGACAGAGGAGGAGAGGAGAGGGGAGGAGAGGAGTGGAGACAGGAGAGGAGAGATGTGGAGAGAAAAAGAGAGGAGAGGAGTGGAGAGGAAATGAGAGAATATGAGAAGAAGAAAGAAGGGTAGAAAAGAGAGGATAGGACAGGGGATGAGAGAGGAGGAGAGGAGAGGGAGGAGAGGAGAAAGAAAAGAGGAGAGGAGAGGAGAGGAGAGAGGAGAGGAGAGGAGAGGAGAGGAGAGGAGACAGGAGAGGAAAGATGTGGAGAGAAAAAGAGAGGAGAGGAGTGGAGAGGAAATGAGAGAATATGAGAAGAAGAAAGAAGGGTAGAAAAAGAGAGGAGAGGAGAGGGGATGACAGAGGAGGAGAGGAGAGGAGAGGGGAGAGTGGAGAGGAGAGGAGAGGGGAGGAGAAGAGAAGAGAGGAGAGGAGAGGAGAGGAGAGGAGAGGAGGAGAGGAGAGGAGACAGGAGAGGAGAGATGTGGGAGAGAAAAAGAGAGGAGAGGAGTGGAGAGGAAATGAGAGAATATGAGAAGAAGAAAGAAGGGTAGAAAAAGAGAGGATAGGACAGGGGATGAGAGAGGAGGAGAGGAGAGGGGAGGAGTGGAGAGGAGAGGGGAGGAGAGGAGAGGAGAGAGAGGAGAGGAGAGGAGAGGAGAGGAGAGGAGAGGAGAGGAGAGGAGACAGGAGAGGAGAGATGTGGAGAGAAAAAGAGAGGAGAGGAGTGGAGAGGAATGAGAGAATATGAGAAGAAGAAAGAAGGGTAGAAAAAGAGAGGAGAGGAGAGGGGATGACAGAGGAGGAGAGGAGAGGGGAGGAGTGGAGAGGAGAGGGGAGGAGAAGAGAGGAGAGGAGAGGAGAGGAGAGGAGAGGAGAGGAAAGAGAGGAGAGAGGAGAGGAAAGACAGGAGAGGAGAGGAGGAGAGGAAAGAGAGGAGAGGAGATGAGGAGATGAGGAGAGGAGAGGAGGAAAGGAGAGGAGAGGAGAGAAGAGGAGGAAGAGTAGAGGAGGAGAGGAGATCAGAGGAGAGGAGAGGAGAGGAGAGGAAAGGAGAGGAGAAAGGAGAGGAGAGGAGAGGAGAGGAGAGGAGAGGAGAGGAGAGGAGAGGAGAGGAGAGGAGAGGAGAGGAGAGGGGAGGAGAGGAGAGGAGAGACAGGAGAGGAGAGGAGAGAAGAGGAGGAAAGGAGAGGAGAGGAGATGAGAGGAGAGGAGGAAAGGAGAGGAGAAAGGAGAGGAGAGGAGATCAGAGGAAAGGAGAGGAGAGGAGAGGAGAGGAGAGGAGAGGAGAGGAGAGGAGAGGAGAGGAGAGGAGAGGAGAGGGTGGGTCGTCGATACACTGTGACCAGCAGCATGGATCCATGCCTGTCAGCTCCTCCTATATCTACAGCAGCTCCCTGATCCTGCTCTGTGACCGTACGCCTCCTATATCCACACAAAGGACTGACTTCAGCTGGAAAGGGTTTAATGAACTATGTGGTAAGAACTCTAGCGTAGGGAGAAATTGGAAAGATACAAGGAGATAGGCCACACGAGCGGGGCAGAAAACTAAATTATTCAGTGGCCGTCCCAGCGTTGAACAACCAAACCGATAACGTGGCTTAAGCAGGGTCTTTTCTAATTAATTTTAAAAGGAATAATTGTAGCCTTGTGCGACGGAAGCGGCCGTGGGATCAGTGAAGCGGCGTCCGGCACCCTCTATAGCGGAGCGGCAGACAGCCTGTCACTACGCTCGCCCAGATTTTATAATCTTTCACCAGAATAGTTGGCCAAGGGGTGGAACGTACCATGTCAAGGGGTGGAACGTACCATGTCAATGGGTGGAACGTACCATGTGAAGGGGTGGAACGTACCATGTCAATGGGTGGAACGTACCATGTCAAGGGGTGGAACGTACCATGTCAAGGGGTGGAACGTACCATGTCAATGTACTCATGCAAGGCAGAGAACCAAGCGAATTGGTTAACCAAGTAAAAAAAAGAATTACTGTCGCACATTGTACTAACTATTGCAATTTACTGTACAGTTTTATTTATGTGTCTTATTGCAACTGACTGTTGATTGTCACACAATCTCGTTGCACTGTCTTGTACTGTGTAATGACAATAAAGTTAAGCAAATCAAATCAAATCAAAAGGAAAAATGCGGCTGGTGGCTAGTGGCTGGTGGCTAGTGGTTAGTGGCTAGTGGCTAGTGGCTAGTGGCTAGTGGCTGGTGGCTGGTGGCTGGTGGCTGGTGGCTGGTGGCTGGTGGCTAGTGGCTAGTGGCTAGTGGCTGGTGGCTGGTGGCTAGTGGCTAGTGGCTAGTGGCTGGTGGCTGGTGGCTGGTGGCTGGTGGCTGGTGGCTAGTGGCTGGTGGCTGGTGGCTGGTGGCTGGTGGCTGGTGGCTGGTGGCTAGGGGCTAGTGGCTGGTGGCTGGTGGCTGGTGGCTAGTGGCTGGTGGCTGGTGGCTGGTGGCTGGTGGCTAGTGGCTGGTGGCTGGTGGCTGGTGGCTGGTGGCTGGTGGCTAGTGGCTGGTGGCTAGTGGCTGGTGGCTAGTGGCTAGTGGCTGGTGGCTAGTGGCTGGTGGCTAGTGGCTGGTGGCTAGTGGCTAGGGGCTGGTGGTTATTGGCTGGTGGCTAGTGGTTATTGGCTAGTGGCTAGTGGCTAGTGGCTGGTGGCTGGTGGCTAGTGGCTGGTGGCTGGTGGCTGGTGGCTAGTGGCTGGTGGCTGGTGGCTAGTGGCTGGTGGCTGGTGGCTGGTGGCTGGTGGCTGGTGGCTAGTGGCTAGTGGCTAGTGGCTAGTGGCTGGTGGCTGGTGGCTGGTGGCTGGTGGCTAGTGGCTGGTGGCTAGTGGCTAGTGGCTAGTGGCTGGTGGCTGGTGGCTAGTGGCTGGTGGCTGGTGGCTGGTGGCTGGTGGCTAGTGGCTGGTGGCTAGTGGCTGGTGGTTATTGGCTGGTGGCTAGTGGTTATTGGCTGGTGGCTAGTGGTTATTGGCTGGTGGCTGGTGGCTAGTGGCTAGTGGCTAGTGGCTGGTGGCTGGTGGCTGGTGCTAGTGGCTGGTGGCTGGTGGCTAGTGGCTAGTGGCTGGTGGCTAGTGGCTGGTGGCTAGTGGCTGGTGGCTGGTGGCTAGTGGTTATTGGCTGGTGGCTAGTGGCTGGTGGCTAGTGGCTAGTGGTTATTGGCTAGTGGCTAGTGGTTATTGGCTGGTGGCTGGTGGCTGGTGGCTAGTGGTTATTGGCTGGTGGCTGGTGGCTGGTGGCTAGTGGCTGGTGGCTAGTGGCTAGTGGTTATTGGCTAGTGGCTAGTGGTTATTGGCTGGTGGCTGGTGGCTGGTGGCTGGTGGCTAGTGGCTGGTGGCTAGTGGCTGGTGGCTAGTGGCTGGTGGTTATTGGCTGGTGGCTGGTGGTTATTGGCTGGTGGCTGGTGGCTGGTGGCTAGTGGCTGGTGGCTAGTGGCTGGTAGCTGGTGGCTGGTGGCTGGTGGCTAGTGGCTAGTGGCTAGTGGCTGGTGGCTGGTGGCTGGTGGCTAGTGGCTGGTGGCTGGTGGCTGGTGGCTGGTGGCTAGTGGCTAGTGGCTGGTAGCTGGTGGCTAGTGGCTGGTGGCTGGTGGCTAGTGGCTGGTGGCTGGTGGTTAGTGGCTGGTGGCTAGTGGTTATTGGCTAGTGGCTAGTGGCTGGTAGCTGGTGGCTGGTGGCTGGTGGCTGGTGGCTGGTGGCTAGTGGCTAGTGGCTGGTAGCTGGTGGCTAGTGGCTGGTGGCTGGTGGCTAGTGGCTGGTGGCTGGTGGCTGGTGGTTATTGGCTAGTGGCTGGTGGCTAGTGGTTATTGGCTGGTGGCTAGTGGCTGGTAGCTGGTAGCTGGTGGCTGGTGGCTGGTGGTTAGTGGCTGTTGGCTGGTGGCTGGTGGCTAGTGGCTAGGGGCTAGTGGCTAGTGGCTGGTGGCTAGTGGCTGGTGGCTAGTGGCTAGGGGCTAGTGGCTAGTGGCTGGTGGCTAGTGGCTGGTGGCTAGTGGCTAGTGGCTAGGGCTAGTGGCTAGTGGCTAGTGGCTAGTGGCTAGTGGCTAGTGGCTAGTGGCTGGTGCCACAACACAATCAACAGGGAGCCACAACACAATGTAGCTGTATGTACATCTCTATTTCCTGAAATAGCTTTTCGGAGCGTGTAATTTTCTGTTCATTCGACACAGTCACCAACTCTATACGGTGCTGTGATGCCTAAGGCTACAGATGATTCCGGAGAGCGATGTTCCCGCTCTATAACCTGGAACGCTACTTGGCAGAACAGGTCCTCGGGGGAAAACCAGGAGGATTATTTGATTATTGGTTTGTTTAGTTTGGTTCCGCTCGGGGGTCGTACTGTAACCGTGGTTCCTCAGAGAGACGCTCACCGTTATCCATGGCCAGGAACGTGGCTTCGTAGACGTTGTTCTTCACGTAGACGGACTCTCGGTCCAGGGTCGCCGTGGTTACTATCTGACCGTTTGTTCTGTTGATGGTTAACCAGTCAGCCGGGTCGTTCAGCTTGGAATACCTAGAGAGAGAGAGAGAGAGAGAGAGAGAGAGAGAGAGAGAGATAGGGAGAGAGAGAGATAGGAGAGGAAGAGAGAGAAAGAGAGAGAGAGAGAGAGAGAGAGAGAGAGAGAGAGAGAGAGAGAGAGAGAGAGAGAGAGAGAGAGAGAGAGAGAGAGAGAGAGATAGGGAGAGAGAGAGAGAGAGTAGGGAGAGGAAGAGAGAGAAGAGAGAGAGAGAGAGAGAGAGAGAGAGTCAATCAATCAGTCACAGACGTTTTAGACGTGACGCCTGTCAACCAAAGTGCTTCACATACAGTAGGATGCTTGGTTCATACACGTACAGCTCATTATAGTAATATTCCACGATGATTACATTTGGTAGTAATAATGGCACACGTAAATTCACGCCAACATGAGCATTTGTTGACACATGCAGCACTATAGTCTTGAGACAGACGTGTGCGTGTCTCGGGCCGAGGGAAAGGTGGTCCTACTGATCACACGCCTAGAAAACCAATTCTACATGTCCTCTCATGCTCAAACCTGCACGCCCACGTGCAGAGCCACACGCCACACGTGCAGAGCACACGCCACACACGTGCAGAGCCACACGCCACACGCCACGGCGCTGACCTGCCCACTGTTTTCACCCCAATAACAGCCTGTTCCAGCTGCTGAGGTCAGGCAGACGCCTGCGAACTCCAGCTACTAGGACGGAGAGGCTTAGGCTCAGCTTCTTCCCCAGGCCATCAGAGCCTTGAACAATGAACATTGAGAGACACAGAAACTGAACTATCCACACACAAGCACATACACGACACGCACGCTGAGCACGCTCACACACTAGCAGCCACTTTAACACTCATGCCGCACACACGCACACTTATGGCCAGAGGAAAGGCCACTTTAAAGTAGTATAACATCAGGAACAGTGTATTGCACTACTAAAGCTACCTAGCATGTCCTATATGCTCTGTAAATACTAATGTACAGATACCGAGATGGCACACCATGTACCTGTTTATTGCACTGTTTTATTGGATTCTATTAATATGTTGTACCACTGTATTTTATTGGATTCTATTATATGTTGTACCACTGTATTGCACATCGTCGCGGGCAAGACCAGCCGCATTTCATTGTATACCTGTATGCCGTGACAATTAAAACTCTTGACTTGACTTGACTTGACTTGACTTGTTTCACTGGCCACTCCACCAGAGCCTTTAGCCTACAGTCCATTTCACCTCATTTTCCACTTCCCTGTACAAGGCATTGAGGCCAATTACCTCCTCTGTTAAACACTGCTCTGTGTGTTGTGTGTGTGTGTCTGTGTGTGTGTGCGTGTGCGTGTGTGTGTGTGTGCATGTGTGTGTGTGTGTGTGTGTGTGCGTGTGCGTGTGTGTGTATATATTAGGGCTGTCAATTGATTAAAATATTTAATTTAATTAATTTAATTTGTCAAGTGTTTAATACTCTTATCAACATGGGAGTGGACAGATGTGCTTAGTTTATGCAAATGTGTGGTAAAACACGTTAATTGGTAAGCAAAATGTGCCATTACTCAAAGAGCATTCCCTGGATTCCTCACACACTTCTAAAGCAAATCACACAATGTAATTGTGTCCAACCTCACATTTGGGTCACAAAATTAAGTAAAGGGTCACAAATAAAGGGTCACAAAAATATCCCCTTCTATGATGTGGAATCAAAACAGTGTCACAAAATGCAACTGACGTCCAATGTTCACTCTCTCAACCATGTACAGACTATTATACTTTTGTACGGTACGACTGAGGTGTTCTCTCTCTCCTTCTCACACCAACACACAGAGGGGGGAGAGATAGAGAGAGACACAGACATGGACACACACACACACACACAAGTCAGTAGTTAAATGTACTCAGAAAATAGTTTGCCTTAAAATTACTTATATTTTTCTTGTTTATATGAACTGGCATGACTGTAAGTTATGCATACTTTTTTTTGTATAGTGGCATTAATATGAATTTGCGTTAACGCATTATTAACCTCTTATCCATCGGGCGATCGAGCGTCAGTTTGGGACAAGTGACCACGCCCTGAACAGACCAGTCACCTCTGACGGTGAAAATGATTGACCGTTTTTGTAGCCAATGAAATTCCGGAGCTAATGGTATATTATAATGAGGGCTGATTCCTACGATAAAGAGAGAGAAGAAGACAGAGGAGTTGTTTATTTTGAGAATTTCTCGCCTTCTCGAAAATGAATCACAGCGGTCGGCCATTTTGCATGAGCGTACCGATTTATTACCGATACAAACATTACAAAAACATGTGTAAAACACACATTTTCTGTGGGATTGTTACAGTATGTACTAGATACGACTTCAGGCCTGGGAACCGTTGTGTTTTCCAGCTCCTACCTCTCAGCTGAAACTCAAAAACAGGCATCTGTTTGCAAGTAAACAAAGACGTGAGTAAAGAAAACTTTTATTTCTATTATTGTGGTGTTCAAACGTCTGTAACTATATTACATCAGCACTCTATATTAGTGATTCTGTTGAGGAAGACAGTTCAGAATGTTTCCTTTCAAAAGAGACCAGACTCATATGCATCATGTGCTATAAGTGGTTCAAGAATAAATGGCAAACCATTCTGCAATCTTTATGCAAAAC
>NC_140183.1:21606993-21626993 GCF_963971535.1 Notolepis coatsorum | reverse complement strand
CTATTAATCTGTGTGTGAATGAAGTGTAACATGAATACCTTTGTGTAATCTTTTCACAGACTTGATCACGGTTCTAATGAATGAATGAAGTGTAACACGATTATCTTTGTGTAATCTTTTCACAGACTTGATCACGGTTCTAATTTATTCCCAAACCGCTAGACCTCAATGATTATTAAATTAAATATTATGTTATTCAATATGAATTATTAAACCAAAACAAGGAAATGTGCATTAACGAATGGTATTGGTTAATACAAGCGATGTAATGCTCCTTCAACGGGTTGAGACGAGATAAGATATTCCTTTATTGATCCCCCTGGGGGAAGTCGGGCGTCATTAGTATGACCGTCACATTTCGGTACTGTAAAAAAAAAATATATATAAATATTTTTAGTATTTTTTTTTAAGTCCGATGACGTCAATGTTTGGTTTGCCGTGAAACGAAACCTATGAAGTGTGCCGCACGTTCACGTCAACGTTCACACACACAATACACGCTTACCTAGGATCTTACTTGATTCAACAACAAAGCAGTCGGGCGATGGCAAGCAGACAACGGTCACACTGGTTACACTTTAGAAAGCTAGATGCAGACAACGCTTGCTGCAATATTATATATTATATATATATATTAACAAATTGTTCTAAATAGATAATAATGATAATAAATAATTGGAAGTTTGTACAATTTTTTTACAACTGAGGTAGGTAGATACAATTTTTAGAGACTAAAGTACCAATTCACAGGTACCGGTACCAGTATCAGTTCAAATGTGAACGGTACCCAACCCCACTACGTGTAGAGTGTGGGGAGCTACTGTAACACCTGGGCTGCTTACCCTCACAGTGACAACAATACAGTAACCACATGTCATGACACTTTCTTTGGTTGGAAAGGTAAACAGCGCTTGTTTACCCTAGTATTTTAAGAAAGAAATAGACAGTTAAATTAGTTTGTGTTAAAGTTCATGTGGTGTATTTCCAAGGTCTCCCCCACCAGGCTTCACCCCCCCCCCCCCCCTGAGGTGTCTTGTCTTTAGGGTGTGGTGTGTCGTATAATAATAATAATAATATTAATAATAATAACTTTATTTGTATAGCACTTTTCATACAGAAATTGCAGTTCAAAGTGCTTCACAGCAGTAAAAAAAAATACAGGCCTCTCTGTTTACTGTTTCATTCAGTAATACAAATAATACAACTAGAATAGACAGAGTAAAAAAGTGCGGTTTGATTCAGTTTAAAAATAGGCTAAAAATAATCAAATAGAACGGACAGTAAAAAGTGTGATAAAATAGTTAAATAAAAATATAACAACAGAGCAGTGCATGAATGTGTGTGTGTGTGTGTGTGCGTGCGTGTGTGTGTGTGTGTGTGTGTGTAGGTGTGTGTGTGTGTGTGTGTGTGTCTGGTGTGCGTGCGTGCGTGCGTGTGTGTGTGTGTGTGCGTGCGTGCATGCGCGTGCGTGTGTCTGGTGTGTGTGTGTGTGTGTGTGTGTGTGTGTGTGTGTGTGCGTGCGTGCATGTGTGTGTGTGTGTGTGTATGTGCGTGCGTGCGTGTGTGTGTGTGTGTGTGTACAGTACTTGAGTGAGTATATGATTAAGTCTGGCAGGTTAGCGATCGTAGCGAGCAGTGGGGGAGAGGTCGAGCATTTCTCTCTCAAACACAGAGGCTGAAGAATCCATGTCTGGCGCCCAGCGAGGAGGTTCCCGTGATCACTTCTGCTATACGCGTCTCCCGCCTCATGTCCCGCCTCGCCGCCGCGCGGTGACTGACAGCTGATGCATGACACCTCACTCTCCCTCCTCCCTCCTCCCCATCCCCCTCCAGGATCTGTCGCCCCCCCCTCTCTGATGTGCACCTGTCAGGTTCAACCCGCCCACCTCCTCCTCCTCGTTGGCCCTCTCTCTCACCTTGCTTTGACTTTCAGGATTCTTTGAATCCACCCACTCTGTTCGCTTGTTTCTTCTGTCTCTGCTGCCCGTTTGTCAAAGAGATGTTTCCGTTTGACAGGATGCAAAGAGCGCGAGCGTTCGTCTAACCGGAACGCGGCGCGGCCCCGTTATGAGAGCAGCCGCGCCGGCTCGCTGCCCTCCACTCGTCTCAGCGATCAACAAGGTTAATCCTCCTCTGTGGAGCGTTTTAATCTAAAGGAGTTCTGTGTGGAAACTGTGACTGATTGTAACAGTGACAGGTGGAGATGATAATAATGTTGACCTGACTGTAACAGTGACAGGTGGAGATGATAATAATGTTGACCTGACTGTAACAGTGACAGGTGGAGATGATAATAATGTTGACCTGACTGTAACAGTGACAGGTGGAGATGATAATAATGTTGACCTGACTGTAACAGTGACAGGTGGAGATGATAATAATGTTGACCTGACTGTAACAGTGACAGGTGGAGATGATAATAATGTTGACCTGACTGTAACAGTGACAGGTGGAGATGATAATAATGTTGACCTGACTGTAACAGTGACAGGTGGAGATGATAATAATGTTGACCTGACTGTAACAGTGACAGGTGGAGATGATAATAATGTTGACCTGACTGTAACAGTGACAGGTGGAGATGATAATAATGTTGACCTGACTGTAACAGTGACAGGTGGAGATGATAATAATGTTGACCTGACTGTAACAGTGACAGGTGGAGATGATAATAATGTTGACCTGACTGTAACAGTGACAGGTGGAGATGATAATAATGTTGACCTGACTGTAACAGTGACAGGTGCACTGTAAAAAGTAACCAGCATTTCACAACATTTAACAGTATTATCTTACAGTAACATATTGTAATTAAGGCCTCCTGTAATATCCCAACAAATACATGTAAAAAAGACAGTATCTTTTGATTTCACATTATATTATTCTTATTTCACAATAAAATACCGCAATCAAAATCCTCTGTAATATCACATCAGATGTTGTAATCTCACAATAGCATACCAACATATCACATTATATTATTCTTATTTCACAATAAGATACCGCAATCAAAATCCTCTGTAATATCACATCAGATGTTGTAATATCACAGTAGCATATGAATATTTCACATAATTTATTTATTATTTCACAATAAAATATTGCAATCAAAATCCTCTGTAATATCACATCAGATGTTGTAATCTCACAGTAGCATATCAACATATCACATTATATTATTCTTATTTCACAATAAGATATTGCAATTTTATACAAAACAAGACGAAAGTGTTTCTCTGTAATATCACATCAGATGTTGTAATCTCACAATAGCATATCAATTTATCACATTATATTATTCTTATTTCACAATCAAATATTGTAATTTTATACAAAACAAGACGAAAGTCTTTCTCTGTAATATCACATCAGATGTTGTAATCTCACAATAGCATATCAACATATCACATTATATTATTCTTATTTCACAATAAGATACCGCAATCAAAATCCTCTGTAATATCACATCAGATGTTGTAATCTCACAGTAGCATATGAATATTTCATGTAATTTATTTATTATTTCACAATAGAATATTGCAATCAAAATCCACTGTAATATCACATCGGATGTTGTAATCTCACAGTAGCATATCAACATATCACATTATATTATTCTTATTTCACAATAAGATACCGCAATCAAAATCCTCTGTAATATCACATCAGATGTTGTAATCTCACAGTAGCATATGAATATTTCACGTAATTTATTTATTATTTCACAATAGAATATTGCAATCAAAATCCACTGTAATATCACATCGGATGTTGTAATCTCACAGTAGCATATCAACATATCACATTATATTATTCTTATTTCACAATAAGATATTGCAATTTTATACAAAACAAGACGAAAGTGTTTCTCTGTAATATCACATCAGATGTTGTAATCTCACAATAGCATATCAATTTATCACATTATATTATTCTTATTTCACAATCAAATATTGTAATTTTATACAAAACAAGACGAAAGTCTTTCTCTGTAATATCACATCAGATGTTGTAATCTCACAATAGCATATCAACATATCACATTATATTATTCTTATTTCACAATAAGATACTGCAATCAAAATCCTCTGTAATATCACATCAGATGTTGTAATCTCACAGTAGCATATGAATATTTCACGTAATTTATTTATTATTTCACAATAGAATATTGCAATCAAAATCCACTGTAATATCACATCGGATGTTGTAATCTCACAGTAGCATATCAACATATCACATTATATTATTCTTATTTCACAATAAGATATTGCAATTTTATACAAAACAAGACGAAAGTGTTTCTCTGTAATATCACATCAGATGTTGTAATCTCACAATAGCATATCAATTTATCACATTATATTATTCTTATTTCACAATCAAATATTGTAATTTTATACAAAACAAGACGAAAGTCTTTCTCTGTAATATCACATCAGATGTTGTAATCTCACAATAGCATATCAACATATCACATTATATTATTCTTATTTCACAATAAGATACCGCAATCAAAATCCTCTGTAATATCACATCAGATGTTGTAATCTCACAGTAGCATATGAATATTTCACATAATTTATTTATTATTTCACAATAATATATTGTAATTTTATTAAAAAAAACAAGACAAAAGTCTTTCTCTGTCATATCACATCAGATGTTGTAATCTCACAATAGCATATCAACATATCACATTATATTATTCTTATTTCACAATAAGGTGTTATAAGTGGTTGCTAGGGTGTTTCTAGGTGGTTGCTAGGGTGTTATGGGTGGTTGCTAGGGTGTTTCTAGGTGGTTGCTAGGGTGTTATAAGTGGTTGCTAGGGTGTTTCTATGGTTGCTAGGGTGTTATAAGTGGTTGCTAGGGTGTTTCTAGGTGGTTGCTAGGGTGTTATAAGTGGTTGCTAGAGTGTTTCTAGGTGGTTGCTAGGGTGTTATAAGTGGTTGCTAGGGTGTTTCTAGGTGGTTGCTAGGGTGTTTCTAGGTGGTTGCTAGGGTGTTTCTAGGTGGTTGCTAGGGTGTTTCTAGGTGGTTGCTAGGGTGTTATGGGTGGTTGCTAGGGTGTTTCTAGGTGGTTGCTAGGGTGTTATAAGTGGTTGCTAGGGTGTTTCTAGGTGGTTGCTAGGGTGTTATGGGTGGTTGCTAGGGTGTTTCTAGGTGGTTGCTAGGGTGTTATAAGTGGTTGCTAGGGTGTTTCTAGGTGGTTGCTAGGGTGTTATAAGTGGTTGCTAGGGTGTTTCTAGGTGGTTGCTAGGGTGTTATAAGCGGTTGCTAGGGTGTTTCTAGGTGGTTGCTAGGGTGTTATAAGTGGTTGCTAGGGTGTTTCTAGGTGGTTGCTAGGGTGTTATATATGGTTGCTAGGTTGTTTCTAGGTGGTTGCTAGGGTGTTATATGTGGTTGCTAGGGTGTTTCTAGGTGGTTGCTAGGGTGTTATAAGTGGTTGCTAGGGTGTTTCTAGGTGGTTGCTAGGGTGTTATATGTGGTTGCTAGGGTGTTTCTAGGTGGTTGCTAGGGTGAAAAGCATGGTGAAGAGGTCGTGACCCGGGTGGGCGGGGTCTGCCATGATCTTCCTCGCCCTCCTCAAGGCCCTGGAGGAATGTAGGGACTCGAGGGAGGGAAGGGGGCAGCCGATCACACTCTCCGCTGATCGTATCACCCGCTGCAGCCTTGTCCCTGACCGTGGCTGCAGGGAACCAGGTGATGATGGAGAGGGTGAGGATGGACTGGATGATGGCAGTGTAGAACTGGACCATCATAGTCCTCTGCAGCCTAAACTTCCCTAACAGGGGAGCCTATATCATTGGGACAGGTCTCTGCTCATCAGCAAGGAAAGGTACTGCTTTGGGGAGAAAGTATATCATCTATCACTACTGCCACCAGGTGTGGGAGGGTGCGGGTAGTATTAGGAGAAGTGTGGGTGTGTGGGGAATTACTGCGAGTCGCCCTGGAGGGCAAGAAGGACCAGCTCACTACCCCTAGGTTAGTAAATCCTATAGGCCCCATCCACCACTCTGCTAAAGCTCCACTCTACTCCTGCACTAAAGTCAGGGATTCAGTTGGACTCAGATCTGCATGCTGCGTTCCCCCTACCTGGTGAAAGTTCATAGGGATAATCCACCCTGCTACACAAACATCTCAAAACAAACTGGTCAGACTACATGCTTGACCTTACTCCTAGAACCCACCTCACCCCTGCCCACTTTGACAACCTAGGATGGCTTAGAGACGACAGAGTACATCAACATGCAATGGGCCTGGTACCCAGATTCGGCTCAATCAGGGACTAAACATGTTTCGCAATTATGCCACATCAATGTGGAACGCCCTAAGCTGTAAAGGAATGTGAATCACTACCCACTTTCAAAACCACTCTCAAAGAACACCTATACGGGAGACTGCAATTCGAAACTGGCTCCTGTAAATGTCCTAACCCAACCCCCTCCAATGTACAGTAAATTACCAAACATGGTTTTGTCAATATTCCAATGTGCTTGTATACAGTTGTACAGTGTCCACCCACCCCTCCTATACCCAACCTACCCAACCCCCCCACCCCACCCACCCAACCACCTCCAATGTACAGCCCCCCCCCACCCCACCCCACCTAATGTACGGTTTCATAAATGTATAGATGTAGCAGTACTGTCTGTATGTCATGTATGTGTGTGTGTGTGTGTGTGTGTGTAAATGAATGAACCGAAATATGTAGTTTGCTGATAGATACACAAAATGGGTTTATTTATGTTGATTTAATTTGGTTGTGTTGATGTTTCCATTTTTGCAAAATGCATATTCTGTTTGTTTTACACAATAAGTCTATTGGTGTGTTGTGTGTGTGTAGGGGCAGGTGTAGAAGATTTTTTCTTCTTCCTGTTCCTTTCGGCCATGGTATTTGGTGAATTATATGTACTGTTGGACTGTGGTAATTCCATGTACGAATAAATAAATGATGATGACGATGTATGTCCTAATGAATTGAAAATGGGGGACCCTGATGTAAACAAGACGAAAGTCTTTCTCTGGTCTGCATCCCCTTAACAATTGTGTGTATTGAGCTGTACTGTATTGTACCCATTCTGCAATCTGTTAATAAAGTTTTCAATCAATCAATCAATCAATCAATCAATCAATCAGTACCCGTTCTGCACCTGCGTATTGGGGGCCACTATATAATGCATGATTAGGAGACATGTTGAGACTTGTCTAGGCTGCCTGCACACACACCAGCTTCCTGGGCGGGCGCCTCCCAGAATGCACTACACCTGTACCTTGCCTCCCAGAATACCTGCAACCTTCCTCCATTGTTGTATCAGCGTGTGCTGTGTCTCTGCATCGTTAATCGACAATAAAACGTGAGTATATAGTGCATGATAAAGTCGATGGTGGATATTATTCTGTATCTATGATTTCGATTGCAAACGCCAGCGGAGTAGTGCTGTGTTCGTTTTTTACATGGTTATGCGTTTTTACACGTTATGCGTGCCTGCTGCTAATGTTAGCTGTTAGCTATGTCTGACCTCTGTTGGGTAATGCAACGTTGCCTACCAAACAACGGGACCACTGTGTTTTTTTTTTATATTGCTCCTGGCTGTTCAAACTAATTTTACCGTGTGAAAGAGAGGAAAGTTGGTTCATTTCCACAAACTACCAGTGAAAAAGTGTTGTTCTGAACTGGAGCTATAGTATAGCCAGCCATTTAGCTACCTGGCTACCTATATAGCTTCAGTTCAGCTAACTAGCTACATGCAGCATTTAGCCAGTGATGGGCAAGCTACTTGGAAAATGTAGTAAGCTACACTAGTTACACTCGATTAAATATAGCTCAACTACAATGGAAGCTATCCCCAGATAAATGTAGCAAGCTACACTACAAAAATAGCACACAACTTTTTTTTTTTTTTTTTTACTTTACTTTATGATCAGGTTTCCACCAAACAAATACAGTATAGGCAGGCAAAAGAAAGTTCAGTTTGTTTATGAAACAAGCCCTCGGTCTGGCTTTTTGTGTCATCATTTTAACATGAACTTGTATTATGTACAAAATGTTAATAAAGTATGAGGAAATAACTGTGGAAACGTAATAAATAAAAGGCCAAATCAATCAAATAAACACTAAAATATATACTCTCTCTATTGGAATGGAGACTTTTCAGCACAGGATAAACTGCCCACTTTATCAACCAAAACTTCTTCAATATCAGAATTTTAACTAATAATAACTGTCTTACTGAATTTTACTATTATGCTACCATGTCTATACTACCACCAACTATGCTGTCTATACTACAGTATGTACTCGGAGTATAACACTCAAGCTCGACACTGCTAGACAAACAATACTAATTTATAGACTATTTGTTTCCTGTGCAGTACACCTGAGATGAATCACCTCATCCAGTACTGTTTGACATGAATTTATGCGTCGTTCCCTGTGTTTTTTTTCTTTCCTCTTGCCTCCCTCCCTTGTCCTAGGGCCTGCCAACTGATTGCCTGCCTGAATCTTTCCGGCCGACAAGGCGTACAGGACAGTAATCTGCACTGACGTCTCCCCAGATCCATGCACGGATTGCTTCCTGGTTGTATAGGTAGGCCTATATGCAACACAGATCGTAGTTTATAGACTATATTTGTTTCCTGTGCAGTACACCTGAGATGAATCACCTCATCCAGTACTGTTTGACATGAATTTATGCGTCGTTCCCTGTGTTTTTTTTCTTTCCTCTTGCCTCCCTCCCTTGTCCTAGGGCCTGCCTACTGATTGCCTGCCTGAATCTTTCCGGCCGACAAGGCGTACAGGACAGTAATCTGCACTGACGTCTCCCCAGATCCATGCACGGATTGCTTCTTGGTTGTATAGGTAGGCCTATATGCAACACAGATCGTAGTTTATAGACTATTTGTTTCCTGTGCAGTACACCTGAGATTAGCCTATAGTATACGTTCATAATCTGCATGCAAACTGTAATCTCTCCTTTCTCTGGTTTCCTTTTTTCTAGGTCATCAGAGAGGTCTTTAACATACAGTATCCTGTTCAGTGGCATCTTGTTCAGTGAGGCAGCCAGGCTAACCAGTGTTCAGTGTGAGGCAGATGTAATGATTGGGTAGGTAACTATAGCACGCACAACAATGTTCCACTGTAAATATATTCGATGTCAGCATGTGTCTGAGAGTGTGCATACCTTTGTCCAGCACGCGCAGCTCCACAGTAACGCCCCCAATTATCGTTATCAGTGCGGGATACCTGACTGCTCACAGAGGTTCAGAAAACACGCAGCACTGAGATCTCATATATATAGGCTGCATAGGTGCTACCTGCAAGCTGGTCAGCCGCCTAGACCCAGATCGGCTCTACCACCTGACACATCCTTGAAATGTGTGCTTGAGGCTTGTGCATTTAAGTGTGACACTTTAGCCTCTCTTATCAAGCATTTGAAGACACACATAAAGGGAGGAATGGAATCGCCATGTCCATTTAGAGGTTGTGATTGCAGGTTCACAAACGTAATGACTTTTGCTTCACATATTTCCAGGAAACACAAGGATTCAGTTTTAGATGACTTGGTACTAGACAAGTCTACAGAGTCATTGCCAGAACCCAGTCAGACATATTCAGAAGCTGCTGGTGAACATGATGAACCAGAAGTGCCATTAGCTGTGGACGAAACCCTTTTTTTACATAACCTTACACTTTTCTATTTGAAATTGCAATCTAAGCTACTCTTACCGGCAAGCACCATACAAACCATTATTGAGGACTTTCAAATTGCTCATGAACTTGGCCTGTCTCATACACTTAACGTTCTGAGTGAGAAATTAAAGAAACTTGGAATCCCTCAGGCCACTATAAGCAGCATGGTTGAACAGTGAACAGAGATGATCTACTCACACTTTTTAACAAGGGAAGACTCAGTACAGATACAAAGAGGAAGTCTGCTTTTAAAGAGTGTTTCAACCATGTTCATCCCGTGCCTTTGCTCTTGGGCAATGATGAAAATGACAAAGAATGCTTTGCTCAGTATGTACCTATACATGAGACATTGGTGACACTGTTCAAAAACGAGTCTCTACGAGAACAGTATAACATGACACGTTTGCAGCAATCTACTGATGCTGTCTATCAGGATGTCAAGGATGGAGAAGGATTTCAAAGTAATCCAATGTTGAAAGCTGACCCTTCCTCACTTGGTTTGATACTGTACCAAGATGCCTTCGAGGTTGTTAATCCACTGGGCTCAGGGAAGAAAAAGCACAAGGTCTTAGCTGTTTACCTAACCCTGACTGACATCTTGCCTCACAATAGATCTTCTATAGATCAAATGCAACTTGTTCTCTTATGTAGGGAGCAGGACTTTAAGTATTTTGGGCTAAAAAAGGTTTTTGCACATCTGATTGAGGACCTCAAAATCCTGGAGGAGAGAGGTGTAGTCATATCTGATGGCACTGTACTAAAGGGCTCTTTGGTTGCCATTGCAGGAGACAACTTAGGATCCCATTCTATTGGGGGATTTTTAGAAAACTTCAGTCGATCTAAATATTTTTGTCGCTACTGTCAGGTACAGAGAGAGGATTTTGTGAAGAATCCAGTGTTGTGTGGTGCCACAAGAACGGTCCAATCATACACAAGTAATTTGCAAGACCTGGAAACTAGTACCACAGACTCTGTATGCGGTATCAAGTTTGACTCTCCTTTCAACCAGCTTTCTCATTTCCATGTTTGCCAGCCTGGCCTCCCACCATGTCTAGGCCATGATTTATTTGAGGGAGTCATGGCTTATGACCTTCCTTTATATATTCGCCATTTAGTCCAGGAGAATCATTTTACTTACCTGCAGTTAAATCGGTGCAAAAACAAGTTCCGATATGAAGGGAACGATGGTAGGGACAAACCAGCAGACCTCTCTCCCAGCAGTGACAAACTAAGTGGGCATGCAGTTCAAAACTGGTGTTTCCTTAGATTACTCCCTCTCTTGGTGGGTGGCAGGATTAAAGATCCCTGTGACAATGAGGTGTGGCAGCTCATTTTGCAGCTGAGAGAGATGGTTGAGCTTATCTGTGCACCAGTCATTACAGAAGGCCAGGTAGCATATCTGAAAGTCATCACAGAGGAGTACATATGCAACAGGAAAAGGCTCTTCCCCAATGCCCCCCTGAGGCCAAAGCATCACTATATTGGCCATTATCCAGATCTAATCATCCACTTTGGCCCACTTATTCGCCTGTGGACTCTGCGGTTTGAAAGCAAACACACTTTTTTCAAACAGTGTGCCAGAAAATTGCACAATTTCAAAAATCTGTGCAAAACACTAGCAGAGAGACACCAACTCCTCCAGGCCTACCTGAGTGCGGGAAACTTGTTTCCTCCTGTTATACAGGTAGAGAAGGGGACTGCCTTTTATTTGGATGATTACAACAACAAGATCAGGGCATCTGTAGCCAGTTGTCAATTTGAGTCTCAGTCTGCAGTGGCTTGTAACAATGTTACAGTCAAAGGCACAGACTACAGAAAGGGGATGTTCATCTTGTTTGGGAACAGTGATGAAGGACTTCACATGGGGAAGATTATGCTGGTCATTGTTGCCCAAAACTCTGTCCACTTTGTCTCAGAGAAACACATTTGTGTGAAGTTGATTGACATGGGTGTGTACTGTGACTTAGGAGTGGCCCAAGAGGATTACGTGTGCATTAAGCACAAAGATGTACTGGACTACTATCCTCTTCCAGCATACAACGTGCACGATCAGATGCTTATTGCGCTCCACCATTCTTTTCCAGGAGCAGTTTAAACAGGAAAGGGAGGATATGACAGACGTGAGGACAGACGTAAGTGGAGCAGGATATCAAGTAACCTTAAGATAGTTGATTTTGTATTGTTGATTGTATAGCGAGCACATGTTGGCAGTTAACCGCATATAGTGCACTGCAAACAGACAAGTAGGGAATATGCACAAACTGATTCATGATTGACCCTAATCAATGAGACTAGGTAATGGAAGCTATAAAGGAAGCAGTTTGGTCATATTTACCGGGCCTCCCTGATGACTTACTGACCACCCTACTTGAGGATCTTGGAGTGGAGAGTGTCGAAGATCTGGCCTTAATGGAGAGGGTGGATCTGGTCCGACACCTCAAACCAATCCAGTGTCGGAAGCTGATGGATGGTCTTAAGAAAGGTAAATTCATATTTAGACTTGCGTGACACTTGGAACTATGCCCTTGGAACATTGGCATAACTGTTTTTGTCCCTTCTAGGGTTAGTAACCCTTAATATGGAGGTGCTCCCTCCCCATCCAATTGCTTCAAGTTCCCCAACACATCCAATTGCTTCAAGTTCCCCAACAACGAGCTCTGTGAACACTCTGTCCTCTCCGAACACCTCTATGCAATCATTCACGCACTCTCTGTTGTGCAGCCCCCCAAGCACTCCAAACTCTTCACAGCCTGGCAGCGCATGGCATGTAGACTTTTGTGTCAACTGGAACCGGATGTCAACAGCCATTCAACGTGCAGTGGAAAAAGAACAGAGACCAAAGCCAGATGAGAGAAGGGCCTTTGTGAACGCTTTGGTGGATCAGATGATGGAGCACGAGCACAACCCAACCAGAACCACGTGCCTCAGTATCGTCCGAACAATTGTCAGGAGCCATCCTGACACCTTTGCTGACATTAGCAGGCGAGGTGAAATGGTTGGAGACGGATGCCACTCTCTTCTCCAACAAGTAAAAACAAGAGTGGAGTATAAAAGCAGGAACAACACTCTGGCTAGACGCCGCAGAGGCAGATAGGAAAGACGGCCCACTGGCGTGGCAGGAGAGTCCAGGCTGACGAGAGGTCCTGTTGACCAATACGGGTAGGGGTGGCAAAACAAACGGCGCCAGTGTCCTCTCCATTCACGCTCGCAGCAATTAGGGGTTAAAGTGGCACTGCCAATGCTAGACTAACTTAGGTTATTTGGATTGAATGTTTAAATTATGTGTAGATTTTTTTTTAATATAATTTCTAGGGCTGTCCCTGACTAAGGATTTGGATAGTCGACTATGATTGGCCAAAATGTGCAGTTAGTCGACAAAAATAAAATAAAAAGTAGAATATATATATATATTTATATATAGTTTTTTTTTATCATTCCATTTGGGCTGTGGGGGGTGCTTAATGTCTGAAGGCTTCTTGTCCTCTGCAAAAGCATGCAATTGGTCCACTGATGGATACATCTTGATATTTGTCTAGTCTAGTGTGTTCATTAGATGGGTGAAATCCTCTTTCAGTGCTTCTGTGCCTGTTTTCGTAGGCAGTTAGCCTCTGGTATGCGTGCCATTAGCGTTAGAGGCCTTTTTTCTTTTGGAAAGAATGATAAAAAAATATATATATTATAATTTTTCTTTTTTTATGTATTCCACTAAGAGGTTGCCTATGATTCCTTCCTATCCCTAGGTGTGTGAGGTGGGGCCCAGCAAGCTTACCGGACGGGGAGACAGAGGAAACCATGGCGGCTTTGAAAAGGGATCTGCGGAACATCTACTCAGGCATGCAATCTACTTTACTTTTGGTGAATTGACACCATGAATAAATATCCCACATTAAGCAAAAAGGCCACCTTAATATTCAGAATGAGTAATACAATTAAAGGTTTGCCACTCAATTTCCCAGATGTGGCAACATCAAATCTAATTGTTGTTACTTGGTTTGTATATCTGTACACAGAGGAAGGGATGGGTGGGACAGCGAGAGCAGAACTTCTGATGGAGAGGACCTATGTCATCCTGCGGCGTTACTTGAATAAAATGCCTCCACCAACGATGGTGGCGGTCAAAGAAGAATGGCCTTTTCTCTTCTCTCAGACGGGGCTTTTCTCCCACTTTGGCCTCCTGACAGACACCGATGTCCTTCAAAAGATCAAAGATGCCCTGTGTCATCGAGGACGGACCATCCTGCAGTTCTGCCAGAAACTGGACAACCCGAAGATCAGGGATGTTCTGGCCAGATATCATCCAGAGGTTTCGGAGATCAGTGCCTGCATCGTCCTGCTCCTTATGGTGTACTTCAAGGAGCCTACGGAGAAACTACTGCTCGAAGTTGATGTACGTTTATTTAAATATTAAAATATTTGAAATGCGAGTGATTACATTAGGGGCGACTGAAGCTCAGTTGGTAGAGATGGTCGTTCATTGACCGTAGGGTTGGTGGTTCGAATCCTGGCTCTGACTGTCCGCATGTCGGAAGTGTCCTTGAGCAAGACACTTAACCCCCAAGTTGCTCCAAATGGGCCGAGCTGATGTGTGGTGAGCTGTAGTGCGTAGATTAGCTTATCTTCATCCTTTCATAATGTTAAATCTGCTATTGTGTGTTACTATGTTGCAGACCTGTGCCACTGTTGCTGATGTGAATACTGCAGCACTCCCAAGCACCCCCTGTTTGATAATTCAAGGTAATAATGTTCAGGGATGAGCTTGTGTTCCTTTGCATCGAGGGGGAAAATCTGACAGAAGGCAGTTTGTGATACGGCACACATATGACGCTTATAAATAATATCCTGAGCTGGCATGTCTCATGTTCAACTTTGTCAGTGCTGTAAAGTTGAAACCTTTTTAAATCTTAGACAAACAAAACACTTTGCTTTCATGAAATATTGTAAGCCGTCATTTGAGGCTTTATAAAAGCAGCACAATGAACACAAATCTGTCAGTGCGACCTCATCTTAAATAAGAGACAGCATTGCTTGTTGTAAGAGAGGCAGAGTTGATTTGGCAAAAATATATATATATATATGCATTTTTCTTTTTCTTTTTAATAATCGAATTTTATTTTCATATTCGAATCCCATGCCCATCAAACGAAGCTTTGAAGTATTTAAGACAGCCTTAGTTCTGTGTCATGTCCTTGCAGGAATGTATACCTATCCACAACAACGCATGACGGGGTATCTGTTCATTTCAGGTGACGCAATGCAGCCTTCTGGATGGATGCTATCCATCGAGGGAGAAGTTGTGATGGGCCCACACCCATTATTTTTGCATGGGGTAGCTGCTTTATTCACCAGCTACTATGTCTTCAACCTGGAGTATCCTTCCGTTGGATCATCCACACTTGAGTTCATCCAAAGGTATTTTAACACTCTGAACACATGATCAATGTCATCAGTAAGACTTATCATGCAAAGACTATCTGGCTATTAAGTCCATGCCTTTCTACAGAGGCCATAAAGTAGATTAAATGCTTTGAGTATGAAGCCTGGAACCAACTATGTGAATTGGGACCACACCATCACTTGATGTTGCTGCTATCTTGTTAAGAAATTGACATAATGGTTTAATTCACATTATAGTATGGCTTCAAAATTCGGATGAGTAAACATTATGTTAGAGGTACCATGAAAAAACACAGGTGAGCACCTTGATAAATGCTGAGTCTATTTAAAACTGAAACGTATCTTTGCTTATTAACAGGTTCTTCTTGGGCATCAACCCGGAGAAAGGCTCCAGGGCAAAAAAGCGAAGCGCCATCAACCCTCAAGTGACCACCCTTTTTCGTAAGCTCATAGACTTTGAATGGTCTGCATCTGCATAGACAATCGTCCTTCTCCTGTCGTCCCCTGACGTGAACACCCTTCTTCGTAAGTAAGCTCATAAACTTTGGTCTGCAAAGACAATTGTCCTTCTCCTGTCGTCCCCTGACGTGAACACCCTTCTTCGGAAGCTCATAGACTTTGAATGGTTTGCAAAGACAATTGTCCTTCTCCTGTCGTCCCCTGACGTGAACACCCTTTTTCGGAAGCTCATAGACTTTGAATGGTCTGCATCTGTATAGACAATCGTCCTTCTCCTGTCGTCCCCTGACGTGAACACCCTTCTTCGGAAGCTCATAGACGTTGAATGGTTTGCAAAGACAATTGTCATGCTCCTGTCGTCCCTGCGCCTCTTTTGTTATTTTGAGTGCCTCTTTTGTTCTTTTGAGTGAGTGCATAAAGTGTATTCATTAGTTCCATTTTCGGGTAAGACCTGGAAGTACTAGTTTCATGGCGACAGTGGCTCGGGAGGTAGAGCAGTCGTCTGGCAATCCGGAGATTCCCGCTCCTCCCCGGGCAGCGTGTCGATGTGTCCTTGAGCAAGACACTTAACCCCTACATGCTCCCGTCGGTGTGTGAATGGGTAAAATGTGCACAAATTGTAAAAAAAAGAAAAAAAACAGCCATTTACCATTTTACTTACGAATATTATTACTTTGTCTTAGTTTTGCCGTTTTGAGCAGTGTTGACCAGCAGTTTATAAAATAATATTTAAAATGTTTATTAGCAACGCCGAGCTTTCAAACCATTGCGTTTCTCTGTACGAAACTCTCGTGCAACTGTGTACCTTTGAATTTTCTCTGTGATACTTGTACAACGAGCGTTTCGCAGAGGACCAGTTCTTCAGAGTTAATATGGGATTTTCCTATGGGTCAAATGTGCACAAATTGTAAAAAAGAAAACAGCATTTACCATTTCAAGAATAAGAATATAATTATTTGTAATAATTCTGTCTTTTGACAATAAAATCCCATAATTAACTCTGAAGAACTGGCGAAACGCTCGTCATACAAGGTGCATCAGTCAGCTAAAGCCGTTTTGAGCAGTGTTGACCAGAAGTTTATAAAATAATATTTAAAATGTTTATTAGCAATGCCGAGCTTTCAAACCATTGCGTTTCTCTGTCTGAAACCCTCATGCAACTGTGAGTACCTTTGAATTTTCTCTGCAATACTTGTACAACGAGCGGGATTTTCCTATGGGTAAAATGTGCACAAATTGTAAAAAAGAAAACAGCCATTTACCATTTCAAGAATAAGAATATAATTCTTTGTAATAATTCTGTCTTTTGACAATAAAATCCCATAATTAACTCTGAAGAACTGGCGAAACGCTCGTCGTACAAGGTGCATCAGTCAGCTAAAGCCGTTTTGAGCAGTGTTGACCAGAAGTTTATAAAATAATATTTAAAATGTTTATTAGCAATGCCGAGCTTTCAAACCATTGCGTTTCTCTGTCCGAAACCCTCATGCAACTGTGAGTACCTTTGAATTTTCTCTGCAATACTTGTACAACAAGCGTTTCGCAGAGGACCAGTTCTTCACAGTTAATATGGGATTTTCCTATGGGTAAAATGTGCACAAATATGTAAAAAAAGAAGAAAAAAAAGCAGCCATTTACCATTTTACTTACGAATATGATTACTTTGTCTTAGTTTTGCCGTTTTGAGCAGTGTTGACCAGCAGTTTATAAAATAATATTTAAAATGTTTATTAGCAACGCCGAGCTTTCAAACCATTGCGTTTCTCTGTACGAAACTCTCGTGCAACTGTGAGTACCTTTGAATTTTCTCTGTGATACTTGTACAACGAGCGTTTCGCAGAGGACCAGTTCTTCAGAGTTAATATGGGATTTTCCTATGGGTCAAATGTGCACAAATTGTAAAAAAGAAAACAGCATTTACCTTTTCAAGAATAAGAATATAATTCTTTGTAATATAATTCTTTGTAATAATTCTGTCTTTTGACAATAAAATCCCATAATTAACTCTGAAGAACTGGCGAAACGCTCGTCGTACAAGGTGCATCAGTCAGCTAAAGCCGTTTTGAGCAGTGTTGACCAGAAGTTTATAAAATAATATTTAAAATGTTTATTAGCAATGCCGAGCTTTCAAACCATTGCGTTTCTCTGTCTGAAACCCTCATGCAACTGTGAGTACCTTTGAATTTTCTCTGCGATACTTGTACAACGAGCGGGATTTTCCTATGGGTAAAATGTGCACAAATTGTAAAAAAGAAAACAGCCATTTACCATTTCAAGAATAAGAATATAATTCTTTGTAATAATTCTGTCTTTTGACAATAAAATCCCATAATTAACTCTGAAGAACTGGCGAAACACTCGTCATACAAGGTGCATCAGTCAGCTAAAGCCGTTTTGAGCAGTGTTGACCAGAAGTTTATAAAATAATATTTAAAATGTTTATTAGCAATGCCGAGCTTTCAAACCATTGCGTTTCTCTGTCCGAAACCCTCATGCAACTGTGAGTACCTTTGAATTTTCTCTGCAATACTTGTACAACAAGCGTTTTCCTATGGGTAAAATGTGCACAAATTGTAAAAAAGAAAACAGCCATTTACCATTTCAAGAATAAGAATATAATTCTTTGTAATATAATTCTGTCTTTTGACAATAAAATCCCATAATTAACTCTGAAGAACTGGCGAAACGCTCGTCGTACAAGGTGCATCAGTCAGCTAAAGCCGTTTTGAGCAGTGTTGACCAGCAGTTTATAAAATAATATTTAAAATGTTTATTAGCAACGCTGAGCCTTCAAACCATTGCGTTTCTCTGTCCGAAACTCTTGTGCAACTGAGTACCTTTGAATTTTCTCTGCGATACTTGTACAACGAGCAGGATTTTCCTATGGGTAAAATGTGCACAAATTGTAAAAAAGAAAACAGCCATTTACCATTTCAAGAATAAGAATATAATTCTTTGTATATAATTACTTGTAATAATTCTGTCTTTTGACAATAAATGCCGGCTTACCTCGTGTAATTATTTGTAATAATTCTGTCTTTTGACAATAAATGCTGGCTTACCTCATTTGTGCGTTTGGACTGTTGTTTTTAATGTACAATAGCCTACGTGCATTTTTGAAGTCCAGCGCAGTATACTTCCTGGCAGAAGCTCACACTTTGGTTTTCTGTCATGATTAATCACGTCATCCAATAGTATTTGACAGGAAACTATTGTATGAGCTTCCTCCAGAAGTATACTGGAGCTGGGGACTATACAGTTATGCATACCATTGTAAATTGACTGTTATTTTGCCAAATTATATAATATAATAATTATTATTATTCAATTATTTTGTTGGCAAGTCTGAAAAGTAATGCAAAAGACTTGCCAACAAAATAATTGAAAAATAATAATTATTATATTATATAATTTGGCAAAATAACAGTCAATTTACAATGATAGACATGCATAACTCTATAGTCCCCAGCTCCAGTATACTTCTGGAGGAAGCTCATACAATAGTTTCATGTCAAGATACAATAGGATGACGTGATTAAACACGACAGGAAACCAAAGTGTGACCTTCAGGAAGTGTACTGGAGCTGGACTACAAAAATACATGTAGGCTATTGTAAATACACAATACATTGTTGTAATATATATACAACAAAATAATGTGATATTACAGTAATTTCTTACAATTTGATGTTGTGAAGTCACAATACATTGCTGTAATATATATACAACAAAATAATGTGATATTACAGTAATTTCTTACAATTTGATGTTGTGAAGTCACAATACATTGCTGTAATATATATACAACAAAATAATGTGATATTACAGTAATTTCTTACAATTTGATGTTGTGAAGTCACAATACATTGCTGTAATATATATACAACAAAATAATGTGATATTACAGTAATTTCTTACAATTTGATGTTGTGAAGTCACAATACATTGCTGTAATATATATACAACAAAATAATGTGATATTACAGTAAATGTCTTACAATTTGATGTTGTGAAGTCACAATATATTGTTGTAATATATACAACAGAATAATGTGATATCACAGTAATTTCTTACTGTTAGAAGTTGTGGAATTACAACAATGTATTGTACTACCATTACTGTGAAATTACAACACATTGCTGTGAAGCCATTCACAGTAAATTATTGTGAATCTTACTGTAAAAGCCATGCAAAATATTGCCAGTAATTGATTGTAATATCACAGTAATTTCTTACAGTATGAAGTTGTGAAATTACAACAATGTATTGTACTACCATTACTGTGAAATTACAACACATTGCTGTGAAGCCATTCACAGTAAATTATTGTGAATCTTACTGTAAAAGTCATGCAAAATATTGCCAGTAATTTATTGTAACTTTAGGGTGAAACATTTTACAGTGTAAGGATGGAGTCATATCTGGATCAAGTAAGGATGGAGTCATGTTT
>NC_140183.1:21572427-21606793 GCF_963971535.1 Notolepis coatsorum | reverse complement strand
GAAAACGCGGAAGCAAAAGCAGCACTCATGACATGTCATTAAGCAATAGGCGTCCTGTTCGTTGTAAACTGCTACTCCTACTGGTCGGTTGGACCGCCTGTTCAGCGGGGAGGGGATCTGGGGGAAATGGCATGAACATCTGCACGCGTTACGTTCCCCCAGTGAAACTACTCGCTGTCAGGTGAAAAGAAGCGGCTGGTGACTCCACATGTATCAGAGGAGGCATGTGGTAGTTCTACACCCCCCCAGACCGACAGTGGGGCAATGTGCGCAACGATCAGGAAGGGAATTGGCATAATGACTAAATTGGGAAGGGGGAACAATACAGAAAGCCCCCCCCCCAAAAAAGAAAGTGTACCTTGCCTCTGTCCTGATTCTCCTAGATCTATCTGCAGCCTTCGACACAGTCAACCACCAGATCCTCCTTGCGGCCCTCGCAGGAATGGGAGTGGCTGGCTCTGCGCTGACATGGCTGTCATCATACCTCAATGACCGCTCCTACCAAGTGTCATGGAGAGGGACCCTGTCGGCCACCCGCCCCCTGCGGACGGGTGTCCCCCAGGGCTCGGTTTTAGGACCCCTTCTCTTCTCCCTCTACACTAAATCACTGGGTAACATTATCACGTCTCATGGCTTCTCCTACCATTGTTATGCCGACGATACTCAACTCTTCCTCTCCTTCCCTCCCTCAGATATCCACGTCTCTGAGCGGATCTCGGCCTGTCTGTCTGACATCTCAGCCTGGATGACGTCCAACCACCTCAAACTGAACCTAAGCAAAACAGAATTGCTCCACCTGCCGGCCAAATCCTCCCCCCTAACCGACCTTTCAATCACAGTCGAGAATGCAGCTGTGACTGCGTCCCCGACCGCCAAGAACCTTGGTGTTGTCCTCGACGACCAGTTGAACTTCTCTGCTCACATCGCAGCGACGACCAGAACCTGCCGATTCCTCCTGAGCAACGTCAGAAGGATCCGCCCCTTCCTGACAAAAGAAGCCACCCAACTCCTTGTCCAATCAACAGTCATCTCCCGCCTCGACTACTGCAATGCACTGCTCGCTGGCCTCCCGGCCACTGCCACTAAGCCTCTTCAACTCATTCAGAACGCAGCGGCCCGCCTGATCTCAAACCTACCGAAGTCGGCCCATGTCACCCCACTTCTTAGGGACCTGCACTGGCTCCCCATTGCTGCACGAATCCGCTTCAAGGCCCTCGACCTAGCATACCGTGCGGCAAAGGGAACCGCTCCCGCCTACCTCCGGTCAATGGTCTCTAACTACACACCCTCAAGACCCCTACGCTCTGCATCTTCTGGCCGCCTCAGACCTACTCCTATCCAAGCTCCGGGAGGGTCATCAAAGAGAAGTCGCCTATTCTCAGTCCTTGCCCCACAATGGTGGAATGAACTACCCACCCCAGTTAGGACAGCCGAATCACGTCCAATCTTTCGCCGTCGACTAAAGACGCACTTCTTCAACCATTATCTGAATAAAAAAAAAGAAAAAACAATAAAAAAAAAAAATCTAACCCTAACTAACCGTACTGTCATGCACTTGTCCTAATAAACTAACCTACACTGTAGCACTCAACACTTTGATGAACATTGTTGCTCAGCTGATAGAGTTGTGCCCTTCCTGATGGCTTGTCGTACAGAACTTGTAAGTCGCTTTGGATAAAAGCGTCAGCTAAATGACTAAATGTAAATGTAAATGTAAATGTTTGTCATGTTTTCATTTCGTTTATCCCGTTTTGGAGACGTTGCTTTCTCCCCTTTTTGTCCCCGTTTAATGTTTAGTTTAACTTGTGTTTATTATTATTTAACTCCTTTTGGATTCGGAGATGTCTCCCCTTTTGTTTATTGTTGTTGAAAACCTACACCTGCATCCAGTCTTCTCTGCACTGCACCTGGGTCCAACACACCAACCCGTAACAGGTACTTGTTATTTTATGATTCTCTGGCATGGGTACTTGTTACCTATAAAGTTTCTGGCATGGGTACTTGTTACTACGATCCCCACTTCCCCAATCCTGTGTCTAGTCCTCACCATCACTTCCAGTCCTGCCAAGCCCTCAGTTCCTCCCCTGTTCACTCTCTCTCTCTCTCTCTCTCTCTCTCTCTCTCTCTCTCTCTCTCTCTCTCTCTCTCTCTCTCTCTCTCTCTCTCTCTCTCTCTCTCTCTCTCTCTCTCTCTCTCTCTCTCTCTCTCTCTCTCTCTCTATATATATATATATATATTATATGTCACAGTCTCTCTCTCTCTAGTTCTTTCTCTCTCTGCTCTTGGTCCTCCATTCCTTCTCTCTCTCATTTCGGATTAGATTGTAGACTTCGCTTATAGCGAAAGATCTCTAGCCTGACTCCTGCCTTCCACTCTGGACCCCTGCCCCAGCCTGCATCTACCACTGAATCTTTTCTCACCCTGGACCAGCTCAGCCCCCATCCTGCTCTACCACCTCTCACCATGGACCAGCTCAGCCCCCAGCCTGCTCTACCACCTCTCACCCTGGACCAGCTCAGCCCTCAGCCTGCTCTACCACCTCTCACCCTGGACCAGCTCAGCCCTCAGCCTGCTCTACCACATCTCACCATGGACCAGCTCAGCCCTCAGCCTGCTCTACCACCTCTCACCCTGGACCAGCTCAGCCCTCAGCCTGCTCTACCACATCTCACCATGGACCAGCTCAGCCCTCAGCCTGCTCTACCACCTCTCACCATGGACCAGCTCAGCCCCCAGCCTGCTCTACCACCTCTCACCATGGACCAGCTCAGCCCCCAGCCTGCTCTACCACCTCTCACCCTGGACCAGCTCAGCCCTCAGCCTGCTCTACCACATCTCACCATGGACCAGCTCAGCCCTCAGCCTGCTCTACCACCTCTCACCATGGACCAGCTCAGCCCCCAGCCTGCTCTACCACCTCTCACCCTGGACCAGCTCAGCCCCCAGCCTGCTCTACCATCTCTCACCCTGGACCAGCTCAGCCGCCTCTCACCCTGGACCAGCTTAGCCCCCTACCTGCCCAGCTCCCCTCGAGCCTTCTTCCCAGCAGAGTCCTTCCCCTGGCTCTCCTTGCCCCCCCCCCCCCCCCCCCCAGCCCGGACTCCACCTTTCACCAGCTCTGCACCATTAAATGCACCCTGGGGTGGGTACAGTACAGCTCAATACATACAATTGTTAAGGGGATGCAGACCAGAGAAAGACTTTCGTCTTGTTTACATCAGGGTCCCCCATTTTCAATTCATCATAACATATATGACACACACAACATACAGATAGACAGTACTGCTACATCTATACATTTATGACATACCAGATTTGCAAATACAGTACTGTTTGTGATACAAAAAGTGTCCAGAAAAAGAGTATATATACTTTTGACGTAGAAACTGTACATTGGAGGAGGTTGGGTAGGTGGGGTTGGGTGGGTGGGTGGGTGGGGGGCTGTACATTGGAGGTGGGGGTGGGGGGTTGGGTAGGGGGGACACTGTACACTGTACATTGGAATACTGACAAAGCCATACTTGGTAATTTACTGTACAACTGGGTTAGGACATTTGTAGGGGCCAGTTTCGAATTGCAATCTCCCGTAGGTGTTCTTTGAGAGTGTTCTTGAAAGTGGGTAGTGATTCACATTCCTTTACAGCTTTGGGTAGGGCGTTCCACATTGATGTGGCATAATTGCGAAACGTGTTTAGTCCCTTGTTTGAGCCGAATCTGGGTTTAACATGATTTGTGGAGCTCCCTCTGGTGTTGTGATTGTGGTATTCACTGACCTTTGGGAAGTATTTTGACATGTACATGGGTACCTTGGTCGTATAGTGTATCTTGTAGACCAGGCCCATTGCAAGTTGCTGTACTCTGTCGTCTACTCTAAGCCATCCATGACTCTGTGTTATGTTATGTGCTTGTGTTTGTTCCCTGTACTATTCCTGACAGGTATGTGTTACTTCTAAAGTCATTGGCATGGGTACTTATTAATGAGGTGTAATATAAGAGATTTGTGTAGTTACATCTGAAGTCTCTGACATGGGT
This sequence comes from Notolepis coatsorum, assembly GCF_963971535.1. Taxonomy (NCBI): domain Eukaryota; kingdom Metazoa; phylum Chordata; class Actinopteri; order Aulopiformes; family Paralepididae; genus Notolepis; species Notolepis coatsorum. The sequence continues at coordinate 21,602,761 of NC_140183.1, read as the reverse complement.
GTTTTAAAGGAATCCTCCAGGAATGTGCTGTTTGAGACTCAACCCTCCAGAATCCATCTCCACCGTGCTGTTTGAGACTCAACCCTCCATAATCCATCTCCACCATGCTGTTTGAGACTCAACCCTCCAGAATCTATCTCCACCGTGCTGTTTGAGACTCAACCCCAGAATCCATCTCCACCGTGCTGTTTGAGACTCAACCCTCCAGACTCCATCTCCACCGTGCTGTTTGAGACTCAACTCTCCAGACTCCATCTCCACCGTGCTGTTTGAGACTCAACCCTCCATAATCTGTGTCCACAGTGCTGTTACAAAAGGCAGACACATACAGGTACTGTAAGACGGGTAGATATGACTCACTGTGGCGAGCTCAGTGTACAGGTGGTCTCATTCTGAAGCAGGACTAAGAGGCAGATCACACCAGTAGGATAATAACTTGTTAGGCAGCAGGATGAGATGTGATATAACATCAGCTCCTCTCAGCGAGGCATTCTTTTGCTTCTCATCACATTAACATCTACTGTACTGGGACACTGTGTCCCGGACACACACACATGCACACAGACACACACATACACATACACACACACACGCACACACACACACACACACACACACACACACACACACACACACACACACACACACACACACACACACACACACACACACACACACACACACACACACACACACACACACACACACACACACACACACACACACACACACACACACACATACATACACACACATATGCACACTATACACACATACCTGCCACTTTTATCCAAAGGTTGCGTACAACAAGTCAGCAGGAGGGCTACACTTCTGGCAGTTAAGGGTAAGTGGCATTGTTCGTTTAGCAGTGCTAATTTTGAGTGGTTCACTTTGAGTGCATAGTAGCATAGTAGGTAGTAGTAAATACAGTAAGAAGGTTTGTTTTTTGTTCGTTTCTTTTTATTCAGATATTAAGTTTCAAGTTTCAAGTTTCTTTATTAGTTGTCATACAGAAGTACAGAATACTTTTATACAAAATGCTTCTTTCTGTTACGCTCCAGAGACTGTGCTAGACAAAAATAGATAAATATAAAATAAAATAAGTATAGCAAGTATAAAATAGAAGTCACGTACGTAGACACAAGTGTTCAGTATGTACATATGTACAATGTTCAATGCAGAGTTGAAGTAACTGAGTTACCATGCAATATACTATACAATATACTAATATACAATACTATATAGTGCAAAGGAGAAATGGGATGAGGTACAATGTACAGTAAGGTGTAATGAGGTACTGTATGGGTTGTAGTGCAAATTCTTTACCAATAAATATAAAGTGTGTTTAGGTGTTCTAAAGTGTGTAAAGTGGGTGCTGCAGTGAGTTGTTTGTTTAAAGTGAGTGTGTGCGTGTGGATGTGTGTGCTGTGAGTGCATTTGATGGTTGTTACATAGTGTTATTGTTCGTTGAGCATCCTGATGGCCTGAGGATAGAAGCTTCTTCAGAGTCTCTTTGTGCTTGCCATGAGACTCCGGTATCGCTTGCCTGACCGCAGCAGTTCAAAGAGGCAGTTGTTTAGGTGGCTGGAGTCTTTGATAATTCTCTTAGACTTACCCATGCACCGCTTGTTGTAAATGTTCTGGAGAGTGGAAAGCCCCCCTCCAATTTTAAAAGATTTTAAAAGTGTGTTTGTAGTTGATGGCAGAAGATTGGGTGTGTTTCAGCTGTACTGACTGTGATGGTTTCAGCTGTCCTGACTGTGATGGTTTCAGCTGTACTGACTGTGGTGGTTTCAGCTGTACTGATTGTGGTGGTTTCAGCTGTACTGACTGTGATGGTTTCAGCTGTACTGACTGTGGTGGTTTCAGCTGTCCTGACTGTGGTGGTTTCAGCTGTCCTGACTGTGATGGTTTCAGCTGTCCTGACTGTGATGGTTTCAGCTGTCCTGACTGTGATGGTTTCAGCTGTCCTGACTGTGATGGTTTCAGCTGTACTGACTGTGGTGGTTTCAACTGTACTTACTATGATGGTTTCAGCTGTACTGACTGTGATGGTTTCAGCTGTACTGACTGTGATGGTTTCAGCTGTACTGACTGTGATGGTTTCAGCTGTACTGACTGTGGTGGTTTCAACTGTACTTACTATGATGGTTTCAGCTGTACTGACTGTGATGGTTTCAGCTGTCCTGACTATGATGGTTTCAGCTGTACTGACTGTGATGGTTTCAGCTGTACTGACTATGATGGTTTCAGCTGTACTGACTGTGATGGTTTCAGCTGTCCTGACTGTGATGGTTTCAGCTGTCCTGACTGTGGTGGTTTCAGCTGTACTGACTGTGGTGGTTTCAGCTGTCCTGACTGTGGTGGTTTCATCTGTCCTGACTGTGGTGGTTTCAGCTGTCCTGACTGTGGTGGTTTCATCTGTCCTGACTGTGGTGGTTTCATCTGTCCTGACTGTGGTGGTTTCAGCTGTCCTGACTGTGGTGGTTTCAGCTGTACTGACTGTGATGGTTTCAACTGTCCTGACTGTGATGGTTTCAGCTGTCCTGACTGTGATGGTTTCAGCTGTACTGACTGTGGTGGTTTCAGCTGTCCTGACTATGATGGTTTCAGCTGTACTGACTGTGATGGTTTCAGCTGTCCTGACTATGATGGTTTCAGCTGTACTGACTGTGATGGTTTCAGCTGTACTGACTATGATGGTTTCAGCTGTACTGACTGTGATGGTTTCAGCTGTCCTGACTGTGATGGTTTCAGCTGTCCTGACTGTGGTGGTTTCAGCTGTCCTGACTGTGGTGGTTTCATCTGTCCTGACTGTGGTGGTTTCAGCTGTCCTGACTGTGGTGGTTTCATCTGTCCTGACTGTGGTGGTTTCATCTGTCCTGACTGTGGTGGCTTCAGCTGTCCTGACTGTGGTGGTTTCAGCTGTACTGACTGTGATGGTTTCAACTGTCCTGACTGTGATGGTTTCAGCTGTCCTGACTGTGATGGTTTCAGCTGTCCTGACTGTGGTGGTTTCAGCTGTCCTGACTGTGGTGGTTTCAGCTCTACTCTCCTGAGCCGCTGTCGCCGCATTTTACAGTGTAATTACCCGGAACTTACAGTGTAATTACCCGGAACTTACATTGTAATTACCCAGAACTTACAGTGTAATTACCCGGAACGTACAGTGTAATTACCCGGAACTTACAGTGTAATTACCCGGAACTTACAGTGTAATTACCCGGAACTTACTTTGTAATTACCCGGAACTTACAGTGTAATTACCCAGAACTTACACTGTAACTAATGTGTCTTACCATGTAATTACACAGAACTTTGTGTAATTAACCTCTGAGAACTCCTGCTGGAAAACCCCCTTGGTGCTAACGTATCATGAACTTCTATCTAATTACTAATGTGTGTGCTTGAATTTGAAGTTAGTATATTTCTCAATGTAACAGCAGTCAAATACTAGTATACTGCTCAAAGTAGCAGCAGTCAAATACTAGTATACTGCTCAAAGTAGCAGCAGTCAAATACTAGTATACTGCTCAAAGTAGCAGCAGTCAAATACTAGTATCTTGCTCAATGTAGCAGCAGTCAAATACTAGTATACTGCTCAATGTAACAGCAGTCAAATACTAGTATATTGCTCAATGAGCAGCAGTCAAATACTAGTATACTGCTCAAAAAGTAGCAGCAGCCAAATACTAGTATACTGCTCAAAGTAGCAGCAGTCAAATACTAGTATACTGCTCAATGTAACAGCAGTCAAAGTAGCAGCAGTCAAATACTAGTATACTGCTCAAAGTAGCAGCAGTCAAATACTAGTATACTGCTCAATGTAACAGCAGTCAAATACTAGTATATTGCTCAATGAGCAGCAGTCAAATACTAGTATACTGCTCAAAAAGTAGCAGCAGTCAAATACTAGTATACTGCTCAAAGTAGCAGCAGTCAAATACTAGTATACTGCTCAATGTAACAGCAGTCAAAGTAGCAGCAGTCAAATACTAGTATACTGCTCAATGTAACAGCAGTCAAATACTATTATATTGCTCAATGAGCAGCAGTCAAATACTAGTATACTGCTCAATGTAGCAGCGGTCAAATACGCACATACATGCCTACAGGCGCACACACACATGCACACACACACACACACACACACACATTAACTACACAAATCAGTGCTGCTCTGGTGAAATGTGTTTAGAGCAGATCATGGCCATGTAGTTATTGGACTGGGCCTAATTGATAAAACCATTAGTAACACTTGTGCAGATAACAGATAGCAGGAATCTGAGTCCACTCACAGTCACTTAGGCTTAGAGTACAGCACATTAACAGCAGATTACTGGCCAACGTGGAGACTTCCTACCAGCCCAGAGCCTCCTTCTTCCCACATTAATAGGAGCAAAGTGAAGACAGGGACGGAATAGCATACAGGACATTTGGATTCTGTCTCTATGTGTGTGTGTGTGTGTGTGTGTGTGTGTGTGTGTGTGTGTGTGGGGTGATATACATTTTTATCCATAGATGTGTGTGTGTGTGTGTGTGTGTGTGTGTGTGTGTGTGTGTGTGTGTGTGTGTGTGTGTGTGTGTGTGTGTGTGTGTGTGTGTGTGTGTGTGTGTGTGTGTGTGTGTGTGTGTGTGTGTGTGTGTGTGTGTGTGTGTGTGTGTGTGTGTGTGTGTGTGTGTGTGTGTGCGAGTCTGCATGCAAGTGAGTGTGATGATGCGAGTATGTGTGTGCGCGCGAGTGAGCAAGTAAGATTTGTGTTTGTATGTTTGTGCACCTGTGTGTGTGTGTGTGTGTGAGAGTGTGCGTGTGCATGCAAAAAGGGAGACCGGGGCACAGTGGATCAGAAATCTTATATTTCAGCATTTTTCCTGGCTTGATGACAGCATGGTTCTGGTCTATTGTGGAATTGATAGCAGAATATGTTCTTTATAAAACATGTCTATCATATCCTGCCAACTGCCAAATATGAGATGCTGAGATGGGGTTGAATGTAAAAATATATTTGATCCACTGTGCCCCAGTAACGGGGTACAGTGGATCGCTACCTGGGGCACTGTGAATCAGTCCAGATATTATACATTCTTTTTTCACAAACAGCATCTTTATTGTGTGAACGAAGCAAAACTTTCATGTACAAATAAAACATGTCAACAATAGACATATCAACCAGACCAACAGTTGAAAATACTGAAACAATATGAAATGTTTTGCTATACTAGTAGCCTATGTAAAACCCAGCGTAGTGCTGGGAACTTTCGCACACGCATCCGACACATCCTGTACATTTGGGAAAATGAATGTGAATGATACATCATGGTCTCTGACTTCGCAAGTCTGTCAAGGTTTACTGATGTACAAATGACCCCTCCTGGCTACATTCCTATCTGTGAACAAGATAATCACAGCAACACCTAACATTGTATTATTTTCATGGTTTTAATGAATAAAATGCATCGCAAACTAAACACACAACATCGCTTCAACATATTATTCAATATTGAAAACCCTCAGTTGCAGATGCTGAATTGTTTTACAATACCTATAGTGCAGCATATTTGAATACAAGGAGAAATTGACTGGAAAATATATCATATGGCGTGCAACACGTGCTGTGCCACCATGTTGAATGGGGTTGGGCAGCTTTGCTACAACATCTTCAAACTAAACTTCTGATATGTCTTCGATATTTGGGAAAATGAATGTGAATGACTTTGGTTTCTCACGTCGCATAAACTTCACTTCAAATGTGGTTTCATCAGCATCCACAATGCGGCTTTGGACCTGCCCTACATACATTGCATTGGTTTTCTTTGTTGCAAACTTTGTCAACACAAAATCTGTTGCATTCAGAGCATTGCAATCCGGCAATTCTAAATCCTGTAGTTGGCCATCATAAAGGTCATCATAATCTGATGCGTCATCACAGTCTTCTCGCATCAGCATCCGCGTCAGAGTTTGACGTGTCTCCCTCCATATATAGCTTTGATTGGAGTGTCTATCAGAACAAGCGTTTTTCCCTTATTTTTTCCACCTTTGTTTTTGCATGGTGGTACCTTTGGAAAAGGGCTGATTTCTTCTGGTGTGATGATAGGCCTACTCAATTCTGTTGAAGTTGAACCAACTGCTTCGAGTGCCTTTGAAGATGTTGCGTGTCATCTGGGGCTTCATGTGAAATTTCTGGTGCAGGTCGATGAAGTTCTTTTGCTGGTTGTGGAGGTTCTGGATCTGGGTCTGAAAGCTCTGGTGCTCTCTAACCCTAACCCTAACCCAGTGGCGGCCGGTGTGAACTACATTTGGGTGGGCGCGGGGGGGTGAAGGGGGGGGGGGCAAGCGGACAGCTGACCAAGCGAATACTGACTTGAGTCTCGACATAACGTTACCCCGTTTCAGTTCATTCATACTACACTAGTACACGTATGATCAATCCAATAATGAACACATATATATCTTGTCATTTTAAACAAGTTACCCTTCATTCATCCATTATGCGCCATTAAGCGGCAAAATTAAATGTTATAGTTCAACAACAACACGCTGTGTTGAGAGAGAGAGAGAGAGAGAGAGAGAGAGAGCAAGAGAGAGAGAGCAAGAGAGAGAGAGAGAGAGAGAGAGACCGCATTAACTCACTTTGTTTAGTTGAAACGTGGTCCAGGAGGGCTTGATAAAGTGTATATGTCCACTGTCCCACAGTCCCAGACTGTTGATGTATATCCACTGTCCAGACTGCATCCAGCTAGCCAAATAGCTTCTTGTTAGCCAAGTTAGGCACACCAACACAAGTACTTTGATGAGCTGTGTCTTTCCCCATTTCCGCATCGAACAGCCTGCAAACTACCTGGCGTTCTATCGCCCTGCTCTAAGATAAACTCTAACCTTAACCAACTTTGAAAGAGTGCCTAAGCTTAACCGTCGAAAAAACTTGCTGTCATGATCTAAGACAAACTCGTCTCCGAGAAATGCGGCTATGGAAAGTATAGATGCTGCTTGCTTAGATGATATAGATCGCTTGAAAACGCGCCCGGCTTCCATCATATTACATCATATTTCAACGCACAGTGCGTTATGTGCGTTGACCTATTTGATTGGCTGCGAGGATACAGCGATGAAACCAGTGCACGCCCTGCTGTGCGCGATATGTCTCGTCCCGGCCTGAGAGGTAGTTACTAGTGACTTCCTGTGAATGAAAAACTATTGTTTATATTTGATAAATTAACGTTATATTGTGCATTGGAAACACAAACATACTTAAAATGAGTAAATATTATTCATTTTAAACATGTTTATTTTATTTCTAGGGCTCTAAAAAATATATATATATATGTAGCAGTCTGAAAAATATTGTATATTATTCAGGACTGCTGACTGGTGTTTTATATCCCTTTTGTACACAAAGACATTCTAACTAGTTTCATTGATACTCACACGAACAATGACACAAGCGTCCCCTTCATAAGAGCACTGGAATATGGATTATAAATGACAGTACTGGATCATATTCTACAATGCGTCTCCCCTTGTGACTGGCAGGTGGGACCAGCAGGGGGCGGTAGCAGGCAGAGAGTGGCGGAGAGAGTTGGGAGGTGATATATGGAGGAGGCAAGCGGAAGCTGTCCTCTTCGGCAGTGAACTTGGACAACGAGTAGTCGCAGCTAACGGGGGCTCTGGAGAGCCCTGTTGCTGACGTTATGCCAGAGGGCCCCGTGAGATAGCAACGGGTGATAACAAGTACTGGCTAGTGGACACGATATCCTAGCAGTACCAGCGATAGTATATGAACAATTAGTGCAGAGCCAGGCACTAGCAATCGGGTTATGATAGTTACTGTGTGCGGTATAAGTAACGTGCGGTTAACCAAGTATCCAAGTCTTTAACCACCGAGTTATAGTAGTTACAGTGTGCGGTATAGAGTGCGCGCACCAGGACGAGCGTGGGCCAACAACCATTCTGCTCCGGCTGACTTCGACCAGACCTGCACCCGGCTGCCTGCATTCAGCCTGCTCCGGCGGACTTCACTCAGACCTGCACCAGGCTGCCTGCGGCTTACGGGAGTTCCTCCCATCCAGCAGGGGTCGTCATCGCTCAGCACACGCTCTCAGCCGGCGCTGCCTCTCTGCCAAGCTCCGCCTGCTAACATCCTCGCCGAGAGCGTTCGACGCCATCTTGCCTCCCGGACAACAGTGGAGTGGCGAGGCGGCCATTTCGGATGAGTACAAATGAGCATTGATGCTCCCGATTCCTTATACAATACACAGTGTGGTGCAGCCTGCGGGCGAAAGTAACATTGCTACTACCATTCCATAGGGTTACCCCGAACAATATATGCCGGCAGATAGGACTTTACTGGTATTTTGTGGGCTCACTCTTTTGTTTCATTCCTTTTCTTTGAGCGTGATAAGGTGTGTGTTTCATAATATTTCCCGTTCAGTGAATCCTTCTATTTTCCCCCCTATGTTCCCTCTTCCTTCCCCATATTACCGACCTGGAGCAGTATATGTAATCCCTTAGAGAAGGTAGATACTGTGTTCAGCCCAGACGTGGGCAGCACTTAGTCTGGGTACCGTGAGAGCACTTGGTGCCTGGGTGTAATTATATAATTGATTTATGCCAGTGTAATTATTGTGTGTTGATACCCATGGTGCAATAATCACCAGACGTAGCATTGTTGTAACTAGGCCACGTTACAATAACACTCATCCAGAACGGGAGCACTGTGTGTGTGTCTTTTATTGAGCCTAACCCTAACCCTAACCCTTTGATGCGGGTAATATATCCAGTATTAACCCCTTCCTATTCAACCTTCCATTTCCCACTGTAAGGTTTCTGGTGTTACTGAGGGAGGGTACTGCTTGCGGGGGGAACCAAGTTATTTCTTTACCATCCAGTCATTAGGTGTGGGGGGGCTAAGGAGACAATTGTGGAGGGTGAGGGTGTGTTGGGGAGTACTGCTGACTGCCCAAGAGAGAGGGAGGAAGACCAGAGTACCGGACCAGGTTTGTAAATCCTGGGCCTCATACACTCCCACTGCCAGCCTCCAGTTGACGCTCCGGACCCCAAAGACGGAGGTGCAGCTGGCCAGAGTGCTACTGTGTCTCGCTACCAAGTGACCGTGCACCACAGTTCCCACGAAGCAGGGATAATCCACCCTGCTACATATATATATATTTTCTTCTTCTTCTCTCTTTTAACCAGGGAGGGCGGCGCTCTAGCGCCCACTATCGGCCGGCCGCCACTGCCCTAACCCTTAACCTTAACCCTAACCCTAACCCTAACCCTAACCCTAACCCTCATTTTTTCATTGTCGGTATTCCCAATTTTTCTGGAGTCCAGTTTTCTGTTGCGTACCATTTTTCTGAAACCAGATAAAGCATGCAATAGTATGGCACAGATATATATATATATATATATATATATATATATATATATATATATATATATAGTTATATTTGGAATAAAAAATTGTTAAATTGAGGAGTTAATATTGCCGTTAGTCAACCAACAAAGCGACCTCCTTTTACCGGGGCACAGTGAATCACTTGAAAAATGTATCCACTGTGCCCCGATTCACTGTGCCCCGTATGCACTATGTGCAATCATGTGAAATTTTTTCATTCATGGCCATTAGCAGCAGAGAGGACACATGCTCATAAAACTTCATTCAATATCCCTCAAATTACCAACATGTGCTTGGTTTCTTATTCCTGGATGATCTATACTAAATCACAAAAACAAAAGAAACCCGAAATTTTACATTTGATGGTACAAAACGGGGATTACCTTTCAATTCTTCACAAAAGTGTGTTGCCTGGAAATTAAGCACATTTTCAGATATGGATTAACCAGAGGCACACACTGATGACATCATCAAGGCATTCCTGTGTACAAGTTTCTATAAATAGCCACTGATTCACTGTGCCCCTTGATCCACTGTGCCCGGTCTCCCCCTACATGCGCACAAGCACGTACTGGGGCGACAGTGGTTCGGGAGGTAGAGCAGTCGTCTGGCAATCCGGAGGTTCCCGGTTCGATTCCCGTTCCCCCCGGGCAGCGTGTCGATGTGTCCTTGAGCAAGACACTTAACCCCTCATTTCTCCCAATGAGCAGGTTGGCACCTTGCATGGTTGCCTCCGCCATCTAGTGTGTGAATGTGTGAGTGAATGAGTAAAATGTGAGTAAAAAATTGTAAAGCGCTTTGGATAAAAGCGCTATATAAAAAAACAGCCATTTACTGTATGTGTGTGTTTCTGTGTGCGTTTGTCAAACATAGCTCATGTGACCACAGCCTCCGTTAAAGCTCTAATGACATGTATTAAGACATGATGCGCCCTCACCGCTCGTTTGGGGGTGATAGGGTTTCAGTTAAGACCAATTAGAGGAGGTGGAATCTAGTTTCCTCAGACCATCCCCACTGAGACTACAAGCTGATTATACACAGATTATACCCCTACAGATACCACTGATTCTGGTGGTGGTGATAGAGGTGGTAGTGGTAGTGGTAGAGAGGTGCGCCAGCTAGTAACAGTAATGACAGAGAGAGGTACAGCAGCTAGCAATGGAAACTGTCCTGAGAGACAGAGAGGTACAGCAGCTAGTAACAGTAATGAAACTGTCCTGAGAGACAGAGAGGTACAGCAGCTAGTAATGAAACTGTCCTGAGAGACAGAGAGGTACAGCAGCTAGTAACAGTAATGAAACTGTCCTGAGAGACAGAGAGGTACAGCAGCTACAGTAGTAACAGTAATGAAACTGTCCTGAGAGACAGAGAGGTACAGCAGCTACAGTAGTAACAGTAATGAAACTGTCCTGAGAGACAGAGAGGTACAGCAGCTAGTAACAGTAATGAAACTGTCCTGAGAGACAGAGAGGTACAGCAGCTATAGGAAACTGTCCTGAGAGACAGGTAGACAGGAGAGAGGTAGGTAGTAACAGCAGTTGGCTGGCAGCTCTCTCTCTCACTCTGACACACAGCTCCAAGATTAGTGAGGAGCAAATGAAAAGATAATGTATTTGTCCTGCTGCTGTGGCTGAATGGAGGGACCTGGGCGAGGCAGCACACACTGACCCCTGACACGCAGCTGGCACAGGCCCCCCGGCATGGCCCCCCCGGCACCACGCTGGCCATGGGGTTAATGTGGCTGCCAGACCTCCAAACAACCTGGACATTAATAACCTCCACAGGTGGAAAGATGAGGGGGAGAGGCACGGAGACGGACAGAGGGGAGGGGTGCAGATTGGGTCGTCTCCCCTAGCTACACGTCTGGCTCTATCCAGGAGAACCTGCTGGTTAGAAAAGAGCAGCTATGATGTAGGGCGGTGGTGGTGGTCCTTTTTTATGTCGAGGACCACGCAATCTTTACACATTAGAACACAGACCCCAAGAATTGTCTTAGGGATTTTTGTTGTTACATATGATTACATTTATATTTACATTTAGTAATTTAGCTGACGCTTTTATCCAACTTACAAGTTGTGAACAACAAGTCAGCAGGAGGGGTTCACCTCTGGCAGCTAAGGGTCAGTGGCATTGTTCGTCAAACAGTGTCAAACTTGAGTGCTACACTCTGTGCGCATAGTAGTATAGACATGATACGTAGTAGTATAAGGATAGTAACGTAGTACATAGTAGATAGTGGTAAAGTGCATAATAGTAAAAGACAGGAAGAAGGTTAATCTTATTTTTTTATTATTTCAAATATTCATTGAAGAAGTGTGTTTTTTGTGTCGACGGTGGAAACTCGGTGGGTTTCATCTCACCTGACTGTGGTGGGGCATTTGTTCCACCATTGTGGAGCAAGGGCAGAGAATACCCTGCTTAGTTTTGATGACCCCCGAGCATGGGCGGCACGGTGGTGTAGTGGTTAACACTGTCGCCTCACAGCAAGAAGGTCCAGGGTTCGATTCCCGCTTGGGGACCATGTTTCCATGATGCCAGGTACCCAGGTGGGGTATCTCCCAGGCCTTTCTGTGTGGAGTTTGCATGTTCTCCCCGTGCTCGCAAGGGTTTCCCCCCCGATAATATAAACCCAATGGAAAAACATGCACAACAACAGATCGCTAACGCTGTGGCGTCCTTGACAAAGACGGACAGGAGCACTTGGTCCCCTGGCGCGGCTCACGTTGACGCCTGTCTGCTCCCGGCTGCCCTTGGGGGGGAAGGACGACGGGATGGGTTAATCGCAGAGACGAATCGCATCGGCGATTCTAAAAAGACAATGCATGCATGTGTGTTCCGGTGTGTGTGCTAAAAACTAACCGCTGTGTGTGTACCGCTAAAACATTGAGTGTCGTTGCATGCCGAATAAAGACCTCTGCAACAGGTCCTGCATTATTATTTATTATTAGCATTCCATGATCGTCTACTGTAGCTGAGGAGGAAAAGTGTTGCATTGTCATTAGGCAAACCAATCAAACGTTGTGTGGGTGGGACAGAGCATAAAAAACAAACCAATCAAACTTTGCATAGGTGGGACAGAGCAGGAAAAACAACCAATCAAACTTTGTGTGGGTGGGACAGAGCTGAAAAACAAACCAATCTAAATTTGAGTGGGTGGGGCAAGGCAGAAATACAAACCAATCAAAATTTGAGTGGGTGGGGCAAGGCAGAAAAACAAACCAATCAAAATTTGAGTGGGTGGAGCAGGGCATAAAAACAAACCAATCAAACTTTGCGTGGGTGGGACAGAGCAGAGTTACCTCTTTCATAGGATGTGGGAGGAGCTTTGTTCTAACTCGTAGCCAATACAATTTCTTCTGACGACTCCTATGGCTGTTCACAGAGCAGGAGCCTGGCTGTTCACACCAGAAGAGCAGGAGCCTGGCTGTTCACACCAGAAGAGCAGGGGCCTGGCTGTTCACACCAGAAGAGCAGGGGCCTGGCTGTTCACACCAGAAGGGCAGGAGCCTGGCTGTTCACACCAGAAGGGCAGGAGCCTGGCTGTTCACACCAGAAGGGCAGGAGCCTGGCTGTTCACACCAGAAGGGCAGGAGCCTGGCTGTTCACACCAGAAGAACATGAGCCTGGCTGTTCACACCAGAAGAGCAGGAGCCTGGCTGTTCACACCAGAAGAACATGAGCCTGGCTGTTCACACCAGAAGGGCAGGAGCCTGGCTGTTCACACCAGAAGAACATGAGCCTGGCTGTTCACACCAGAAGGGCAGGAGCCTGACTGTTCACACCAGAAGAACATGAGCCTGACTGTTCACACCAGAAGAACATGAGCCTGACTGTTCACACCAGAAGAGCAGGAGCCTGGCGGTTCACACCAGAAGAACATGAGCCTGACTGTTCACACCAGAAGAACATGAGCCTGACTGTTCACACCAGAAGAGCAGGAGCCTGGCGGTTCACACCAGAAGGGCAGGAGCCTGGCTGTTCACACCAGAAGAGCAGGGGCCTGGCTGTTCACACCAGAAGAGCAGGGGCCTGGCGGTTCACACCAGAAGAGCAGGAGCCTGGCTGTTCACACCAGAAGAGCAGGGGCCTGGCTGTTCACACCAGAAGAGCAGGGGCCTGGCTGTTCACACCAGAAGAGCAGGGGCCTGGCTGTTCACACCAGAAGAGCAGGGGCCTGGCTGTTCACACCAGAAGAGCAGGAGCCTGGCTGTTCACACCAGAAGAGCAGGGGCCTGGCTGTTCACACCAGAAGAGCAGGGGCCTGGCTGTTCACACCAGAAGAGCAGGAGCCTGGCGGTTCAGACCAGAATAACAGGAGCCTCGCTGTTCAGACCACAAGCCATTCTCCGTGCTGGAGATTCTGCTCTTCTGCTCCAATCACATATAGAGGTTCTCGCGGCTCACTGCAAATATAGACCAGAGACTGAAACTATCACTGAAGATAGCGAGCCGGCCGTGGAGCTCCGTGGCACAGCTGGAATGAATGGTCCAATCTGTTCACATCAACGCAGAAAGTCAACTCAAATCAACTGGCTGCTCTTCAAAGCGCTTCAATGTCAAAGACTGAGAGAAACACAAACATACAGAGAGACACAAACAGAAATGAACGATAGTAGTGTTTTTTTATTTTTATTTTTTTTACACACATAACTACTGTAGTGATTGTATCCTATGGGGAGCAAGAGAGAGATAACCTGTCTGTAGCTGCCAGTAGTTCACTGATTGGTTCAAACCACTGGTGGTTCAGAGCAGAAAACACATATCTTGAAGCCTGAGAGAAAGAGAAATACATAAAGAGAGAGACAGAGAAAGAGAGAGACAGACAAAGAGAGGGAAAGAGATAAACACAGAGAGAAAGAGAAAGACATCCACAGAGAGGAGAGAAAGACAGAGAGAGACAGATAAAGACAGAGAGATAAAGAGAGAAATACAGAGAGAGAGAGATAGATAGAGAGAGAGAGAGAGAAAGAGAGAGAGAGAGAGAGAGAGAGAGAGAGAGAGAGAGAGAGAGAGAGAGAGAGAGAGAGAGAGAGAGAGAGAGAGAGGGAAAGAGACAATCACAAAGAGAAAGAGAAAGACATGCAGAGAGAGAGAAATACCTGCAGATAGAGAGATAAAGACAGAGAGAGATATACATAGAAAGACAGAGACAGAAAGAAAGATAGAAAGACAAATAGAAAGACAGACATGCAGAGAGAGAGAGAGAAAGACAGAGAGAGAGTGAGACATAGACAGACAAACACAGAGAAATAGAGAGACAGAGAGAAAGAAAGAGACAGACAGACAGACACACAAAGACGGAGACAGAAAGACACAGAGAGACAGAGAGAGAGAGAGAGAGAGAGACAGAGACAGAGAGACAAACAGACACAGAGAGACAGAGAGAGAGAGAGAGAGAGAGAGAGAGAGAGAGAGAGAGAGAGAGAGAGAGAGAGAGAGAGACGTGAGCAGAATACAGAGCAGTGAGTCAGGTGATATATGGTTTCAGTCTGAGCAGCAGCAGGTTCAGGACAGATCCTTTAACACTCACGTCCTGGGAGCCAGGGACCCCCAGGGGGCCCGTGCTCCATTTTACAGCCAAGCGGGCGGGACTGGGCCCCGCACGGGCGTGACAGGCGGAGCGGTAAAGCCGGATCACTGGCACCATCCATAACGTGACAGAGGAGGAGATGCCACGGAGACCGGTACACAGAACACCAGGCCCCAGGCCACACAGACAGGTAGAGAGACAGAGACAGAGAGAGGGAGGGAGGGAGAGAGAGAGAGAGAGAGAGAGAGAGAGAGGGAGGGAGGGAGGGAGGGAGAGAGAGAGAGAGAGAGAGAGAGAGAGAGAGAGAGAGAGAGAGAGGTACACAGAACACCAGGCCCCAGGTCACACAGACAGGTAGAGAGAGAGAGAGAGAGAGAGAGAGAGAGAGAGAGAGAGAGAGAGAGAGAGAGAGAGAGAGAGAGAGAGAGAGAGAGAGAGAGGTACAAAGAACACCAGGCCCCAGGCCACACAGACAGGTAGAGAGAGAGGGAGAGAGAGAGAGAGAGAGAGAGGGAGGAAGATAAAGATAGAGCGAGATATTTATATAGAGTTAAATAACATACTGTACCAAAGAAAGAGAAGAAGAGGGGATACAGAGAGGGAGAGATAGTGATTAAGGATCGGGAAAGAGAGAGAGAGGATGGAAAGAGACTAAGAGAGTGGAACAACATGGAGATAAACTATTGAAAGGAAAATTAGAATAGATCAATGCCAAACAGTAAGGTTGCTTGGTTTGTAACCCAGAGAACCCAGGTTAGCCAGGATCAACTAGAGAACCCAGGTTAGCCAGGGTCACTTAGAGAACCCAGGTTAGCCAGGGTCACTTAGAGAGCCCAAGTTAGCCAGGGTCACTTAGAGAGCCCAGGTTAGCCAGGGTCACTTAGAGAATCCAGGTTAGCCAGGGTCACTTAGAGAACCCAGGTTAGCCAGGGTCACTTAGAGAACCCAGGTTAGCCAGGGTCACTTAGAGAACCCAGGTTAGCCAGGGTCACTTAGAGAACCCAGGTTAGCCAGGGTTACTTAGAGAGCCCAGGTTAGACAGGGTCACTTAGAGAGCCCAGGTTAGCCAGGGTCACTTAGAGAACCCAGGTTAGCCAGGGTCACTTAGAGAACCTAGGTTAGCCAGGGTCACTTAGAGAACCCAGGTTAGCCAGGGTCACTTAGAGAACCTAGGTTAGCCAGGGTCACTTAGAGAACCCACGTTAGCCAGGGTCACTTAGAGAACCCAGGTTAGCCAGGGTCACTTAGAGAACCCAGGTTAGCCAGGGTCACTTAGAGAACCCAGGTTAGCCAGGGTCACTTAGAGAGCCCAGGTTAGCCAGGGTCACTTAGAGAGCCCAGGTTAGCCAGGGTCACTTAGAGAGCCCAGGTTAGCCAGGGTCACTTAGAGAGCCCAGGTTAGCCAGGGTCACCTATAGAGAACTCATAGAATGGAAACAGGTTACAGCAATCTGATTAAAATGAATTAATACCTCAATGAATACAAACAGTGACAACGTAAACAAATATAAACACAGAATTTGTATATATTTGTAGCGATAGTGTTCGGAGATGACACACAATGTTGCTGGGCCGTTAACGGCGTTAACGTGCTGCGTTAACGCGATACTAGTATTGCGCGATAATATAATTGATGCATTAATCTAAAAAAAAAAAAAAAAAAAAATTGAGCACAGATGATCTTTTTCAGGAACGCCCTGCTTCACATTCACAGTTCCATTCACACCTGGGAGCTGCCCAGTACAACCACAGTTGACACCATTGGCCACTGAGCAACTCCACTGGAGCAGTTGATTTGCATTGGCAGGGTTTGGCCCTGTCTGGCACCCAACGGGAAAAATATTATAGGCACTATAAGTAGACACCGCTACATAAAACAAGCTGGTCTGCCTGAGTGACTGGTGGAAGAAGGGGGACATAGAGATTGGACTGATTGAGTCAAGCCATGTCACATAGTTCAAGTTTGAAATGCTTCTTTCTGTTTTGCTCCTGAGAGTGTGCTAGATACTGTACTGTACTGGTAATATTATTTATTTGTGTTAACTTCTGAATAAAACAACTTATTAAACACAAGTACATCTTATTGAACATTATTTTGATATTTCATTACCAATTATCATAGCAAAACAGCTTTTTCAAACAGTCTGTAATGCATTTTGGAAACAGGAGATGGGCTCATGGTGTAATGGGCCACCTGGCCTGAGAAACATAAGGATGAAAGAAAAAGTAAGGACTTACTTCTGGTCATTATTTGGGTAGAACACACATATTTTGAATGTCTTCGGCATTTTTTTTTTTTTTTTAGCCATTTTAATCTAGATTAATCTAGATTAAATCCAGGATTGCAGATAGATTAATCTAGATTAAAAAAAATTATCTATGCCCACCTCTAGTTTTAACACATCTCTTTTTTCAGTGTATGCATTAATTAATTAACAAATTAATGCATGGATACATTAACAGATGAATGAATAAACAAACAAAGTAATGAATACATGACCAGCAGATGGATTGATAAATGAATGAATGAATGGATATAAATATATGCATAGATACATGCATGCATACATACATACATACATACATACATACATACATACTATAAATACATACAATTACATGAGGTACAGATACTTTTCAAAATATTGGTGATAACATCTTGGATTACACAAAATACGTGTTTAGAAGGGAAATGGCATTTTGATATTAGAGATTATAGACTATACTATACTATTGAGAACATACTGTATATCTATACAACTCTAAATAATGGTTGTAAATTACGGTAATAATGTTCAATTTAGTGACTGTAAATCAGAAGACATTTTTAATGTAACTGCATATTCTACGGATTGATTTGGTAATAAAATATAACTGATTACATTACAACCCTGACCAACATAAACACGTTCATATTCAAACTTTCACTTATAAAAGTAAAAATTCCCTCTGAATATATAGTTTTCAGATTAATTGTAATAACGCCGGCTGGGTCTCTCTTCTACAGCTGCTGTATGCGCTGTAAATCAGCATTTCTCCTCCCTAAGGCTTTTGATGTATAACTCAACATAACTCAATACTGCAACCAGGAATTCCTCCGATTGTGCAAGAAATCACGCCTAAGATCAACAACTAACATCATATTTATGTATTTATTTGACAGAGACAATGCACAATAAATACATTGGACCAGATATACATGGTACATATAGCTGTATAAGCTCATTTACATCTGCAGTCCCTGGGCAGACACACGATCTAGAGCAGCATAAAGATAAACAGTAGGCTACAGTTGCATTATATTACAAGGCAATATCAATACATCATCAACATACAATACAGTGCAATATAGTACATATATACTGTATATAGTGCACTGTATTGCATTTTGATGATGTATTTATATTAGAGCTGTCAAACGATTAAAATATTTAACTCGATTAATCGCATGATTGTCCATAGTTAACTCGCGATTAATCGCAAATTAATCGCATTTTTTTTTATACCTTAAACAGATCTTTTTCAAGTTCCAAGTTTTAATACTCTTATCAACATGCGAGTCAACAAATGCTTGCTTTGTGCAGCCATTTAACACAAAAGGATGACCCTCATGCATTGCAAATTTGCATCAAATTCAAAACAGAGTGATGCACAAAATAACTTAAAAGAAAATAATAATTTAAAACAATGAATAAAGTGTGCATGAAATAATAGGGGAAAGAAAACGTTAGGAACTTGTTACATTCACACACACAAGGGCTGATTAATCACACACCCCCCTCTCTCCCTCACACACTCTCCCAGCTCTTTTTCTCTTCCTCATCTCTCTCACCCCCCTCTCTCTCTATATCTCACACACACACACACTTCAGAAACAAACATAGTATCAATGAGAGCATCAATAATACACCTGAGTGAAGTCTAGTAAAAAAAAAAAAAAAAAAAAAAAATTTTTAGTTAATCTTGAGTTAAAAAAATTAGTGGCATTAATAGAATCGGGAGTTAACGCGATATTAACGCGATATATTTGACAGCCTTAATTTATATATATACTAGGGCTGTCAAAGTTAATGCTTTAACTTTGGAGATTCATTTAAATGATTTAAAGCATTAAAATAAATTAATCTAGATTAATCTATGGAGTGAAAAATCTTCACTCTTAGCGCCGCGGATATAAGAAAGAGGTCTAGCTGAGTCAATGTTGATGGTTTTGTTGAACATTTGTATTTCACAGAGAGAAACTGTATTCAAAGAAAGCTATTAAAATAGTCTTTGAATCTAAATATACTTTCTTTGTGTTGATTTTACATTAATTCCATGATTTTACTCAAGTAAATATCTGTTACAAGCTTCGGTCAGACAGCACCCCCAAAATTGCCTTTTTGCTTTTTTTCGACGATATTGAGATTTTGTTATATTTTGCTTCCTAAACATGTCTTCTATGAAACTAGTGACAATAAAATGTCAATAACACACATTTAGTTGTTTATTTTACTTAATTTTGCCTGATTGCAACCATTTAATGTGCACATATTTAATGGGGAAGTGCCTCATTTGCATATATAAACATAGAATTCAGGAAACTTGCAATATATTTTTTCTTAGTTTATATGTACATAACAAACTGGGAAAGTTTCATAGTGATATCTATTCAAGTATTTTTTTGCCTATTAGAGGGTACTACACTTACTACACTGTTTGTAGCCTGTGTGTAGTTATGTTCAGTTCAATAACATCATTATTATTATTATTATTATTATTATTATTATTATTATTATTATTATTATTATTATTATTATTATTATTATTATTATTATTATTATTATTATTATTATTATTATTATTATTATTATTATTATTATTATTATTATTATTATTATTATTATTATTATTATTATTATTATTATTATTATTATTATTATTATTATTATTATTATTCAGTTATCAAGCATGTGTTTAGGTTGTCTATTATGGTTTGATTGGGTGTTGTGTTTGTAAATAGCTGTTTCAAAAAAGAAATTATGGCAATTTACAATACAAAACATAAGGTTATGACTCAACCGACCATTACAGGCGAGGAGTCAGGGAACTCCCTACCCCCCCCCCCCCCCCACCCCGTGCCGCAGGCCCAACCCCTCGACCAATCAGAAAAGAGGGAAGGAGGGGTTTATCCATTCACCCCCTCATGATCCCATACCCCGGATACGATAGTAAACAAGCGATTTTAGCGATGATACCTATGTAGCCAGCATGCTAATGGAGCAGCGTATATCCTATCAGGATAAGTTAACCCAATGCACGCTAGCCACAGATGACAACACGTCTGTGAACAGGGTTTATAAACAAGGCCGAAGGCTTATGTGTGAACACGACACCCGTGTTTCATGTTTCAAGAAAAAAACACAGAAGATTGAGAGAGGGTCTATAAGACCGTGGTACAAGCTACACACACGAGCACTTCTGCAGGCCAACACTCCAAAGTTGTGGACTCAATTCCACTGTTTCCAATGTAACAGAACACACAACCCCCTCAGACAACGGTAAACATTTACCACTATAGGAAGAAACATATTTCTTCAGGATGAGGAAAGAAAGAGCCTTTCGACCGAGTGTTAGCTACAGGCCTTGCTAAGCACATATATATGTAGCGACCAGCTAGTGACTCAAAGTCCTGCTCTCCTATCAACCCCACAACTTAGGCGAGGGTTCTACATGTCGTATCCCCAACATATACAGTGAATGAACACACAGTTTGTAACAAAAAACTTTCCCTCACTAGGAGGGACCCTTTATTAATGTAACAGAATTATGTTTGGGGCGGGGAAGGGAACAGGGGTAACAGGGGGAGAAAGTCACTAGCGGCGCCTGCCGCGAACAGCTTGGTGTTTGCCCCCATGGGGAGCAGGCCCGGAGGGACGGTACTGGGGTGCCTGGACACGATGATCCCTACCATCACCTCCGGGCGTGGGTCGGCTGGCTGTGGCAGTCGAGGCACCCTCTCTGCTCCTGGCCTTCTTGGCCGAGGGCCCAGCACCGGCGGCGGTGGTGGCGGTGGCGACGATCGCGGATCCCCGACAACGTGGCCTCCGTCGAACCTCACCGGCAGCGTCGGGTGGGGGAAAATGGGGCTGGAGCACTGCACGCTCCTCCTCCATGTCACTGCATGCAGCCGCCATCTGCTGCATAGCAGACCCGAAGAGCCCAGCATCGGAGAGGGGGGCCGTGAGCAGGGGAAGCCTCTTCCGCTCCGGCACCCGCGCTTGCTCCAGCCAAAGGTGGCGCTGGCTTAGAGTGGCCAGGGCGCGTACTTTCCTGGCGGCGATTGACTGCAGCTGTACCAGGTGCAGGATGGCTCCAGCCGCCTGGGCGTGTAGGTAGAGATGGTGATCGTCCAACACCACCCCGCCCTCCATCATCCCCGACATGAAGCGCGCCAGCTGCGCGATGTTGGATGTCGCAGCCAGGCTCTGTGTCGTGGCGATGAATGACTGGTCACTCCAGTTGGCCAACTGCCTAGCCGATTTCCCTTGGGGAACCGGCTTCCGCAACGGCTCCCACACCACCTCAGGACAAAGGATAGATGCCATCGGGCTATCAAGCCGAGGCACCCCTTCCTTCAATCCCTCGACCAAACCCACCACCCGTGTGACTTGCACGTAGGCGGGGGTAAGGCCGGTGATGCGGGAGATTACCTGTCCCTGACGCACGTAGGCCTCCATTGAGGGGAAGAATGGGCAGACAACGCCTGTCTCCCTCACAGGACGACGTTGCCAGAGATGACCTATCAAGTCATCAGTGACAGGTGCAGGCAGTGGCTGCGGCAACGGCACGCCATTAGCGGCTGTGGCAGCCGCCAT
Source organism: Notolepis coatsorum (assembly GCF_963971535.1). Taxonomy (NCBI): domain Eukaryota; kingdom Metazoa; phylum Chordata; class Actinopteri; order Aulopiformes; family Paralepididae; genus Notolepis; species Notolepis coatsorum. The sequence goes on along the minus strand of NC_140183.1, from coordinate 21,580,979 downwards.
GAGCTCCGAGAACAAGGCACGCAATTCCCCATGTGCACCTTCCTCCACGCAGCCCGCGTCCCTCACGTACGGGAGGCTGCCACTCATTGTGGCACCACCATCCGATGCGGTTGATAGCAGGGCATCCCGTCTCCGAGTCGGAAGTTCTAACCCAACACCGGAGGACGAGGGACCCCAAGGAGACATACCACCCCCTGCCACACCCCGAGGAGGAGAGTGATACGTCTCCACCGGGGCGTCAAACAACAGTGCCTCCGCTCCCTCCATAAAATCCTCCGTATCCATCGGACAAGGAGACCGAGCAGAAGCACCCTCGTCTGGCTTCAGCAGCTCTCCAAAGCCAGGCCGTTCGCCCCTGCAGCTCACCATCTTACGACGGGAGCGAGCAGAAGCGAAGAGCTTGCGTCTCAGATCCTCCGCTAACAGAGGAGCCGTCGACCTATCGGCCGACCGCCCACTGGTGGGGAAACCAGAGCTGAAACTAGGCCATCTCACAGGAGACGGCCTTGGTTCAACAGCTCCTCGGAGAGGCAAACTCTCCACCGGACACCACTCGGGTGCGTCTGACTGCCATGACCGTGGAATCAGCGCAGCCCCACAATGCACTGCGAAGGCGGCAATGGAGAACCGCTGGTGAAGGGTGATGTTGTGAGCAGTGCTAGTACTGATATGGAAGTGTATTCCAGTAGACGCAGAGCGGAGCTACACGACTTATAACTTTGAGGTAGTTTTCTGAAAAACTAGTTTTTATGCATTTTACTTACAACAAAGTCTTGGAACTCCATTTCCCTAGTACCTACACACACCAAACTTTCCACATTTCTTCCCATCCATATTATGCTTCTTTCAATAGAAAGTTTTGATGATATATATCATTCCTAGCCAGGTTTATAGTACATTTTATACCAAAACTAGGCAAAAAAATCTTTTTTTAATGACAGTAGACAGTATTTCCTGATGTATGGGCTGATAAGAGGACATAGCCACAAAGTCCTTCTATACAAAGTTTCATTTTGAATGTATCAACTAAATGAAACCAAGTTTTTGAATCTGGCATTATCCATTTTGGTGATGCGAGTCTTGGCGATACATGCAAATATGTGCATATTTAATGGTGGAAGTGCCTCATTTGCATATATAAACATAAAATTCATAAAACGTGTAATATATTTTGGGGAGCTCCAGTAGCTCACCGCATACCTCGGACGCTATTTCGGCGTCGGGGACAACCGTGCGCGTCACGGATCTGGGGTACACGAGTTCGACTCCCGGACTCGCCGTATTTTCTCAGAGTGTCTTTCCCCCGATCTATACCCCATTCAACCTGTTTCTGTCGGTCATGCTTGACCAGAAAAAGCGATAAACGCTAAAAGAACCAGCTGACTGGTCAAAGTTTAAAAAAAAAAAACTTGTAATATATTTTTTCTTAGTTTATATGTACATAACATAGGAACGTTTCATAGTGATATCTATTCAAGTATTTTTTCCCCTATTAGGGGGTGCTGTAGTAAAATGCAATTTTTAATCTAGATTCATCTAGATTAATTACAGAAAATTGTGAGATTAATTAGTAAAAAAAAAAGTTATCTATTGACAGCACTAATATATACATATAGATATACAGTATATATAAATATATAGTGCAATATATCATTGGTGATATATTTAGACTTATATCCAGAATTATTTATTGTTATTATTCATTCAGATCACACATAGCTCAATGGGTAGATAGAAAAGAACACTGTTGGGACCAGGCGTTGATTCGTTGGCAGCTGATGTTCACAGCTTCAGCCTCTGTCTCTTTGCCACAGAGAAAATGCCTCTCAGAAGGAAGTGTTTAGTTGATGTATTTCCTGCATGTACATTACCAGGCATTTACCATTACCTCCACTTAAAATAGGGAAGGATCTTGTTAAAAAGGAGGTACCCTATTTGAAAAAAAATCATTCCTGTTAAAAGGGAGGTCTGGAACCAACTAGATGTGTGTTTGTTTTTCAGGGAATAAAATTGTTCCAAGATATGTCATCAGTCTGAGAGAAGCATGTGTAATACACAAGGACTGTTGTATTCTGTTGTGGATGGTTAAAACCTTTGTTTGCATGTTGTGGTTTGAAACACTATACTGTGTGCTTCCGTCTGATGCTCCCCGGCTCACTCAGAACTCAGGACACAGAACCAGAACTCTGACCACGGAAGGCACGTGGACACATAGAGCCCAAGGGGTGCTTGAGTGCCATTTTTGAAAAAAATTATTAAATAAAAATGTTTTGCCGTTACGCATATATACTGCCCTTCCAACTAAAAAATGTCAGGATAGAATCAAAATATTAGGTAAAGAGAGAAAGACGCCCCATATTCCATTGCAGTTTGCACGGCCTCCTCAGCGTGCCTCTCCGCGGACCTATGCATAGCGTGGGTGGTGATGATGATGATTATAGAAACCGCTGTGGCACATACAGTTGAATGCTGGTATTACACTCATTGAGGGACACGAAGAAGTCAAGTCCGATGGGATTTGGGAATCTCAAATACAAATCGGGATTGGAATAAAAAATGCATTTATATTAAACAATACAGAATATACAGCACTTATTGGGGTCTGTAGGGTAAGCACTTATTCCCTCCCCCCTGAACATTTATGGAGATGTATGGGCGTTTTAAGTCAGTGATAAAAGTGTCTTTCAAGGATAAGTGAGCTCCTGCACTGATTATTATAGTTCAATATTCAATATTTGTGTTATGGTTTGAAACCGACCCCAATAGCACAACACAAGACAGGTATGAGAGTTAGCCAAAAACAGGGCATTATTTATTTAATACAAAAAAGCGGCACTCAGCCTTTAAGGGGGTAAAAACATCAAACGTCCATGAACAACAGAAAGGCGGCACTGTGCCTTTAACGGGCGAACAGGCTGGGAAAAAGTAACAGGGATCTTCTTCGTCCCTACAACCGAGTAGGGCTCTGCGGCTCAGCTCTGCCAAGGAATCATCTTCCTCCCGACCAGACGCTGCCCACGGGCAACGCAGCACACAGGGGGTCCGAGGGGAACGGGGTGAGAACACGCCGTCCTCCCGTGGAGTAATAGGGAGCGATGACGAGCCTCACCCCAGGAACCAGGACCACGAAGAGGGAGTTGGGAAGTAGCCGGCTTGACGTCTGGAGTGGGAACACTGGAATCCTCCCGTGGAGTAGTAGAGAGCGAAGGCGGTGTCCCACTCCAGGAAAACGGCGACAGGTGGTGACGGGGGGCACGTCGTCTCACGCCGGAGACGCGGCAGTAGAACACAGGGGTTCCGAGGGGAACGGGGTGAGAACACGGCCATCCTCCCGTGGAGTAATAGGGAGCGATGGCGAGCCTCACCCCAGGAACGGGGATCATGAAGAGGGAGCTGGGAAATAGCCGGCTCGACGTCTGGAGTGGGAACACTGGAATCCTCCCGTGGAGTAGTAGAGAGCGAAGGCGGTGTCCCACTCCAGGAAACGACGACAGGTGGTGATGGCTGGCACGACGTCTCACGCCGGAGACGCGGCAGGTGATGGTAGCAACAAGAACGACCCGACCAGGAGTGGAGGGGAGTCTGCAATACAAGTACTCTCCCGAGCTGATCGCAAACTCCCAACAGGTGCGTGAAGGTGAAAAAACGGCACGCCCCCTCGTTAGGCTGCGTGCAGGATTCCTCACAATTTGATCACCAAAATCCCCCAAAAAGCATAAAAAGGGGCCCCCCCCCCCGCCCGAAAAGGGCCCTTAAGCAGCCTTTGAGCACCTGCCCCTCTAAAGTCCTGTGCACGTCCTTGCACAGAACTGTAAGACCTTTTACTCTGCTGCCAAGTGTTTCATACCCCTTTATATAAAAAAAAATCCTAAATATCCCATTAAAGATTTTAGGTGCAGGAGTGCCCTTTTGTAGCTTGAACCCCTAGTTTCCCTCCAAAACATCTGTGCACAGCCCTGCCTACTGGGCCCACGATTAGTCATTGATTTGAGAACATGATGATGACTGACTTTTTCCTTTCTTCTCAACCAACGGCTGCCTTTCTGTCATCTTCTACAAGTTAACAAAGATGTTTAAAAATATCTGGAGAAACGCACCGCTGTGAAGGAAGGGTGTGCTGCATTTACAACACAAGACAAAATGAGAGCAACATGGTATATGGCACAATAATAGTTTTACCTTTATTATCTTGTTTTCATGATCATAGGAAGCCAAAATCCTAACCTATCCTGAAACTCGATTTATCGCCCTAGTATAGGTATTAGGTACATACACAGGTGCCGGTCTGTGTCTGCCCGCTACTCCACACCCAGAGATGCAGGTCACATGCAGTGATGTACTGTACTTCCTCCTTTCCCTCTAGTCTCTTACTTTTCATAAAAAATTTCCTCCATCTTTACACAGTGTGTCCATTCTGACTGGAATGAACCGGTGTGATGTGTGAGCAGGCTGGCTGTAGAGGAAGTGACATCAGACACAGGGGGGGGGGGGGGGAGAGAGTGACATCATGCTGGCTTTACTGTTTCTGCTGTAGAATATTGATACAGAGTTCCTTCCTGCTCTCACCTCCATCACACCTCCTCCATCAACACTTCTCCTCCTCCTTCTCCTCCTTCTCTCAACCACTTCAGCCATTCCCCATCTCCAATTAGCAGCTGATTGCCTGCCTTAGTGTGTGTGTGCGTGCGTGCGTGCGTGCGTGCGTGTGTGTGTGTGTGTGTGTGTGTGTGTGTGTGTGTGTGTGTGTGTGTGTGTGTGTGTGTGTGTGTGTGTGTGTGTGTGTGCGTGTGTGCGTTTATGTGTCTGTGTAGGTCAGTAGATAGGTCTCTATAAATATCGCGCAATGGCTTCTCTTTAACAAGCTTCTCACACAGCAGCAATGTTCACACATACATACATACATACATACATACACACACGCACGCACGCACGCACGCACGCACGCACGCACGCACGCACGCACGCACACATACATACATACATACATACATACATACATACATACATACATACATACATACATACATACATACATACATACATACATACATACATACATACATACATACATACATACATACATACATACATACATACATACATACATACATACATACATACATACATACAGTTCTGTGTTACAGCTGGAGAGACTGGTGAATGCACATGTGAGGAAGTGGCTTGGACTGCCGAGAGGCCTTAGCAGCATAGGCCTGTATGGCAATGGAGCCCTCTCCCTACCAATCTCAAGCCTGGTGGAGGAGTACAAATGTGCCAAATCAAGGCTGGAAATTACTCTCACAGAATCCCGGGATCCATTCGTCAGAGGTGCTGCTCCAATCCTAGCAACGGGGAGGAAATGGAAGCCATCTGCAGCAGTTGCAGTGGCAAAGACCGCCCTCAGACACCGGGATATAGTGGGGCATGTCCAACATGGCAGAGGGGGCCTTGGATTGGAAGCAACTACACCCACATGGCAAAAGGCTACTCCAACCGAACGGCGGCACATGGTGGTGGAGGAAGTGCGCCACCAGAAGGAAGCAGCCAGGTGTGCCAAGGCAGTCTCCCAAGCCCAGCAAGGCCGGTGGATGAAGTGGGAGGGCGTGGAGAGGAGGAAAATCACGTGGAACGAACTGTGGAGCATGGAGTCTAATAGGCTAAGCTTCATCATCAGAGCCACATATGATGTCCTGCCCTCACCAACCAACCTACATCTCTGGTATGGAGAGGACCCAGCCTGTCTCCAGTGTGCAGCCACACCCAGCAACCCTCAAACACATCTTAGTGGGTTGCAAGACCAGTCTAACTCAAGGAAGATACACCTGGCGCCATAACCAGGTACTGAAGTGCTTGGCTGCCGAACTTGAGAACAAGAGAGTAACCACCAACGCCATGCCTCTAAATGCCCAAACTACCTTCCCACGAAAAACAACCTTCATCCGGGAAGGGGAGAAACGGCGGACCAAGCCGTCACCTCCGAACTCAGGCCCACTGAACGCAGCCCGGGATTGGGAAATGCGGGTAGACCTCAGCCAGAGGCTTACCTTCCCATCTGAAATTGCAGCGACCAACCTGCGCCCAGACCTGGTCCTCTGGTCCAAATCTTGCCGGCGTGTCTTCATTGTTGAGCTGACGGTCCCATGGGAGGAAGCCATCGATGAGGCATTCGAACGGAAGAGGCTGCGATATGCCAACTTAGCAGCTGAAGCAGAGGGGCGGGGCTGGAACGTGAAGGTGTGGCCAGTGGAGGTGGGCTGCAGAGGCTTTGTAGCCAGTTCCACCACAAGGCTCCTGAAGGAAGTAGGGATCAGAGGACAGGCCCAACGGAAGGCAATCAAAGAACTTGCCACTGCAGCAGAACGGAGCAGTCACTGGTTGTGGCTGAAACGTAGAGACGCATCATGGGCTGCTAAATGAACATGTGGTGCCACCGTGCGACACACACCCAGGCCTGATCAGCCTGTGGTGGGCCAACCTCGGCAGAGGGTGTATTGTGATAAATGGCCGAAACACCCAATGAGGTCGGGGAACACAACTGAAGATGTGTCGTACTGGTGGCACCACGTGATCATTGCCAAATTCCACCCCACTCCAACCTCATTCAATTGTTGTGCTGAATATTTAGGGATTTTTAACTAGTCCTATTAAGAATCCATCCATACATACATACATACATACATACATACATACATACATACATACATACATACATACATACATACATACATACATACATACACACACACACACACACACACACACACACACACACACACACACACACACACACACACACACATACAGATACAGATACATACATACATACATACATGCATGCATGCATACATACATACATACATACATACATACATACATACATACATACATACATACATACATACATACATACATACATACATACATACATACATACATACATACATACATACATACATACATACATACATACATACATACATACATACATACATACATACATACATACATACATACATACATACATACATACATACATACATACATACATACATACATACATACATACATACATACATACATACATACATACATACATACATACATACATACATACATACATACATACATACATACATACATACATACACACACAGGCACCCACACACATATCATACATACACACAGACACACACTCGATACCACCTAACCATCACAGTGTCATCTACACCCAGGGTGTGATGGAGTGAGAGGTACAGTGACGTAGACTCAGCGGTAGAAAGCTTTTTTATAGAGTGGAAGGGTACACCTCTGGCGGCTCAGGGTAAGTAAGTGGTATTGTTCGTCTAGCAGTGTCAAACATGACTGCTTCACTTTGAGTGCATAGTAGTATAGACATATTAGGTAGTAGTATAGGTATAGTAGATAGTAGTATAGACATATTAGGTAGTAGTATAGGTATAGTAGATAGTAGTATATACATATTAGCATAGTAGGTAGTAGTATAGGTATAGTAGCATAGTAGATAGTAGTATAGATATATTAGCATATTAGATAGTAGTATAGGTATAGTAGCATACACTGTAAAAAAAATATGTTCTTTCACAGGAAATACACTGTATTATTTTACAGATTACTTTTGTTTTTCTACTTTAAGTGTAAATGCCATAAAGATACAGTAAATTACCTTTTATCAAAATATTAACTATTAAATTAAGGTTGTAATCTGTAAATCTATTTGATTTTACTGTAATTTGACAGTAAGTATTTGGCAACCATTGATGCCAGACATTTACCGTTTTCTTGCAGCTTTTTTTCTTATTTTTTTATTTGATTTGAAATCTTTATTTCGAACATGTAAATACAAACAATATAAAACAAAAACAAATCATTGATATATAGCAATGAAATGGAAAATAAATCAAAATAAAAAAACTAAAAACAAAACATAACTCAATTTACATGTTCGAAAAGGAGTAGGAAGAAGTATACACTTTTAATCCTACCCCTTTTCCACTACTCAAATGAATGTACTAATTTAAAACATTACAAAACAAATATATATATGCAAAACAAAAATATGTATATATGTAAAACATGAAAGAAATAAAAATAAAAATGTAAACCCCCCGTGAATGTCAAATCCCTTCCTCATCCCTGTACCTCGTGAAAATGATTTCTTTATAATTCAGTTTGAATTGTCTCATGTTTGGACATTGCTTTAGCACCACATTCAGACTGTTCCACAGCTTCACTCCACATATGGAAATGCAGTCTTCTCCTGGTAGTGCGCAGCGTACACTAAGAACGTAGCAGTAGTATAGGCATAGTAGCATAGTATAGTAATAGTAGTATAGACATATTAGCATAGTGGATAGTAGTATAGACATAGTAGCATAGCACCTATAGTAAATAGTAGTATAGACATAGTTGCATAGTACCTAGTAGATAGTAGTATAGCCTAGGCATAGTAGCATAGTATAGTAGATAGTAGTATAGACATTATTAGCATAGTAGGTAGTCACATATTGGGTAGTAGTATACATGCTAGCATA
>NC_140183.1:21537468-21562468 GCF_963971535.1 Notolepis coatsorum | reverse complement strand
GTCTGTCTGTCTGTCTGTCTGTCTGTCTGTCTGTCTGTCTGTCTGTCTGTCTGTCTGTCTGTCTGTCTGTCTGTCTGTCTGTCTGTCTGTCTGTCTGTCTGTCTGTCTGTCTGTCTGTCTGTCTGTCTGTCTGTCTGTCTGTCTGTCTGTCTGTCTGTCTGTCTGTCTGTCTGTCTGTCTGTCTGTCTGTCTGTCTGTCTGTCTGTCTGTCTGTCTGTCTGTCTGTCTGTCTGTCTGTCTGTCTGTCTGTCTGTCTGTCTGTCTGTCTGTCTGTCTGTCTGTCTGTCTGTCTGTCTGTCTGTCTGTCTGTCTGTCTGTCTGTCTGTCTGTCTGTCTGTCTGTCTGTCTGTCTGTCTGTCTGTCTGTCTGTCTGTCTGTCTGTCTGTCTGTCTGTCTGTCTGTCTGTCTGTCTGTCTGTCTGTCTGTCTGTCTGTCTGTCTACTAAACAGTTAGTGTAAACAGTTTGTCTGTTTCCTCAGGTGTGGACCACACTGTTACGACCCTGGTTCAAAGGGAACAGTCACCCTGCATGTGTGGGTGGGGAAGTGCCTTTAAAGGAAAACTCCAACATTTTGGGAAATTAGCTTATTTAACATCTTCCCTGGAGTTAGACAAGAAGATGCATACCTTTTTTGTCTCTGTGCGTGCATTTAGCTTAGGGAACAGTCGCTCTGTTAGCGTAGCTTAGCTTCATCACTGGAAGTGGGGGAGGGTTTGAGCCTGACGTTCCCTACAGTGCCCTACAGTCACGAAATACACTCCAAATACAACTCCAAAACGTTCCTGTAAACATGTTGTGACCTATGTATTTACCACGTGGAGAAATAAAAAATAATTGAATTCGACAATTATGTTTTCTAAGCAGATATACTCTGAACTATTTTTTGCCGAACGACTCCTCTCTGAGCGCAGTCAGTGATTTCTACGTGAAGCCGTGTTTGTTTACATTCTCATTCATTCAAAGGATCCGAACCGATTGAAGTTTATGGATACCATGACTTAAAATCCTCTTACCTTGACGATTAAAAGCCTCCCCAATTTAGAAAACAGTAATCCAATGGCTGGTATTGATATACTACTAACTACTGCACGCTAACGGAGCTAACCGGACACTCAAGCAGATAACGAGAGCAATGACTTCCTTTCTGGGGGGTTTCAAAATAAAAGAGCGACGTCTATAGCAGCGGAATACGTTTATTTTGTACATTATCTAACGTTAACACGAACCTAAACTAACGTTACAACTAACCTAACGTTAGTTTAGGTTCGTGTTTTTTTTTTTTTTTTTTTATTAATAGTTTGAAACACAAAACAGCTCAACATAAATACAGTACCATACAGACAAAACTAAACTCACAAACAATAAACAATACAATACAGTACAATACAGACAAAACAAAACTCACAAACGGTACAATACAGACAAAACATACTAACAAAATGGGGGGGGGGGGTGGGGGGGGTGCAGATCAAACACTCCTGCTTTCAGTCATAAGTATTCTCCAAATATGTCCTTATATAGATCCAGGGACCGTCCTCTCCATGGTCATGTTCAGCGAGCGTTGAGGCTGCTCGTTCCATTGTCAATAGGTCCATGAAATCCCTCATCCAGGTGTCCATGCAGAAACAATTTGGCTTTTGGATCTTCCAGTTCATCATGATAGTACGCTTAACTGACATATGTGCTAGTGTAATGATGCGTTGCGTAAGTGCTGATTGTATACCAACTACCCCTATGCCCAAGAGGCAGACTCTTGGACATAAGGGTATCTTAACACTGAGAATAGAGGATAGTCTTAAAATGACCTTGTGCCAAAAACTCTTCACTGTGGGGCAATGCCACAACATGTGGATGAGTGTTCCTACCTCCCCACATCCATGCCAGCACAAATCTGAGATGGCTTGATCCATTTTTTTAATTTTACATGGTGTAATATAAGCTCGATGAACTACCTTTAATTGTATCATTTTATATCTTACACATTTTGATGATGTTGTTGTATTTTTTAAAACCGTCTCCCATTGTGGAGCAGTCAAGGAGACCTTCAAATCCCTCTCCCACTGCTGTTTAATGGAGGCCAGGCCATCTGATGAGCTAAGTGACAGTAACCTATAGATCTTAGATACTGACCTCCTTTCTGAAGCGATCCTTCTTAGTCTGTCATCCAAATCCTTATGTATCCCCATATCTCTATTTTTCATGGATACTGATCTTACTACAGATCTCAACTGAAAGTACAACATGAATTCACTATCTCTTAAATTATACAGATCTTTCAATTCATTAAAAGGTATCGTCTCTCCATCCTTCACAATCTGTCCTAGTTGATGTATTCCTTTACCCTGCCATGAAGTATTTACTAGTGTGCTGCCCCCAGCCATTAACAGGGGGTTAGACCATATGGGGCATGAAGGTAAAGAGATCCCTTTGAAGGCTAGCCGTTTCTGTAGGGTTTTGATTATCTCACATGAAAATCGTATTATCGGGTTATCCATTTTAAAGTTAGGTTTGGGGTGAAACCATAATGATACCAAGGATACCGTTTTACTAAGTTCTGATAAAATATTCTCCTCAATCCATTTCCAACTGCCTATTTCGGTCTTGCATATGTAACCCCATGACAAGGGGAATCTGGCATTATAAGAGAGATAGTATGAATAAACATCCGGAATACTAAGTCCACCGCTATTTCTTGGTCTCATCAATTTCTTGTAGCTGATTCTAGGTGTCTTCTCCCTCCATAAGAAACCTGTAAATAGCTTATTTATCTCTTTAAACCAATACGAGGGGAATTTGAGTGGAACAGCTGATATTAGAAATGATATTCTAGGTAAAATATTCATTTTTATTATCTCTGCTCTACCCCATAATGAAATGGGTAACACTGTCCATCTCTTAATATCCTCCCTAATTGTCTTCAAGAGGTGTGGACCATTAGAATCAAAAATCGTGTCTATAGGTGTCCGGATGTTTATTCCGAGGTATCTCATACCTTGTGATCTCCACTGTAAAGGGGCAGAACCAATATGTGAAGGATGGGTCAGGTTATTCAGAGGAATAGCTTCACTCTTATTAAAGTTCACCTTATATCCTGAAAACTCCCCAAATGCTTTAATCAGCTTCATCACCTGTGGGATTGATTGACAGGGTTGTGTTAGTGTTAATAGTACATCATCTGCATACAGATTAGCTTTAAAGTCATGCCCCCCAATATTGATGCCCGTGATTTTCTCCTCTGCTCGTATGGCGCATGCCAGCGGTTCGAGGGCGAGGATGAAGAGTGATGGAGAAACCGGACAACCCTGTCGGGTGGACCTGAATAGCTGAAACGGTTGAGATATAATGCCATTTGTTTTAATTGAAGCTAGTGGTTTGTTGTAGAGCGCCATCACCCAATGTATGACCGTGGGTCCAAAACCGAATCTGGTAAGAACATAAAACAGATAGTGCCATTCTATTCTGTCGAAAGCTTTCTCAGCATCCAAGGATAAAGCTACCGCTGGTTGTTGTAGGTTGCCCGCTTTTGACATGACATGAAATAGTCTCCTCATATTATTAGAAACGTGGCGGCCTTTAATAAACCCTACTTGATCAAGGTGGATCAGTGAAGGCATGACTGTCTCTATGCGCATGGCCAGGATCTTAGCAAATAGCTTATAATCGCTGTTCAATAAACTTAAGGGACGATAATTACCCATTTGTGAGTGATCTTTATCAGGTTTAGGTAACAAAGAGATAGTAGCCTGGCACATACTCTGAGGCATGGATTGATGAACTATTATGTCATTGAATACTAGTGTAAGCAGTGGGGTTAGCCTGTGTTGAAACTGTTTGTAAAACTCTAAGGTGTATCCATCATTCCCTGGTGCTTTCCCTGTTGAAAGGAAGTTCATGGCAGATATGATTTCTGATTCTCTGATAGGACCCTCTAAATGCTCCCTTTCTACCTCTTGTAATGTGGGTAAGGATATGTCCTTAAAAAATATATCCATGTCTTCCTGTTTTTTAGATCCTTCTGACTGATAGAGTTTACTATAAAAATCACTGAAAGCTTTATTAATTTCTGTTTGTTCATAAATAACTGCCCCTGTACTATCACATATAAATGGTATTGATTGGCGATTTTCTAATTGTTTTAATTTTAGTGCTAGCATCTTACCGGCTTTATCTCCTGATTCAAAATATTTCCTACTGAGTCTGAAAAGAGCAAACGCTGTCTCCTCATGTATAATTGATTGCAACTCTGTCTTAAGAATCAACATAGTATTTTTCAGTTGTATATTTCCAGGGTTAAGCATGTGTTGTGTTTCTACAGCCTTAAGTTCTAATATTAAGTTGTTTTTCTTCATTATCATTTTCTTCTTTCTGGCTGTAGAATAGCTAATAATCCACCCTCTGCAAGTTGCTTTGAATGCTTCCCACACCATTTGTATTGAAGGGACAGATTTTAGATTAATATTTATAAATTCAGTTATTCTCTCATTTATCAAAGATACAAACTCTTGATCTTTTAGCAAAGAGTTGTTAAATCTCCATTGTTTACTTTTGTGATTGTTTACAGAGAGAGCTAAGCGCACTGACATGGGGGCATGATCTGAGATTATAATATTATGGATGTTGCACTCTATCACATTCTCAACTGTACATTGTGAAAAAAGAAAGTAATCAATCCTTGAGTACGAATTATGAGCGTGTGAATAGAAAGTATATTCTCGGGCAAGAGAGTTTACTACCCGCCATATGTCTGTCAAAGCCAGAGATACCTGCAACTCATTGAGCGCTGCTGACAATGCACCATCTGATATGAGTGGGTGGCCCGATCTGTCCACTGCCGGGTCACTAACTAGGTTGAGATCACCTCCTAAATAAATATGGTCTGCCGCAAAATGAGATAATGCCACACTCAATTTGGATAGAAATTCGGCCTGACCAATATTGGGTGCATAGACATTTACTAACGTGCATTTAGTATTTTGTAAAAAACCTGATAGAATGATAAACCTGCCATCCTTGTCAATAATTTTTTGAGATAGTCTAAACGTCAGTCGTTTTGCTATCAAAATACTGACGCCCCTAGATGCCCCGGTACCTGGTGCTGAGTAGGCCTGGCCTACCCATCTCTGTCTCAACTTAATAGAGTCCTCATCCTTCAAATGTGTCTCCTGCAACATCGCAACATCACAGTCCAGGGATTTCAAATGACTAATGACTTTATATCTCTTTGTTTTATTTGAAACCCCGTTTACATTCCAACTAATCATGTTAATTGTGGCCATCAAAAATTATATTGCGCTTTAGCTTGTTGAAAAGGTTGGATAAAAAGGAAAATACTGAATATATGTTGAAGTTATCAATGGTCTGCACCAACAAGGGGAAATACACACAAAACACATAACAAACCATACAAGAAGTGCCAATAAAAGGGCACACACATAATATAAGGGAGATAGAACCTGTGTCCATCCCCTGTCCGTGAACAAACTGATAAACACAGTTATCCGCACGCAGTGATCAGACCATGTCCTTAATTAAATGCATGATCCGTGCATCCGAAATTATTACTATAGGGGCAGTGCAATACATAACCTCAGAAAACAAAATAATATATATATACCTACATATACACATATATACATATATATATATATATATACATACATACATACACACAAACCAAAAAAAAAAATGTATTATAATAATAAACAGTATAATGAAAGAGGCTGCCCCTAATGTTCATTGCATACCTTGCACGGGATCTTGCTCAAGTCATCACCCACACTAAATAACTCAGTTGTCATGTCTACTGTCAACTGTCAACTGTCAGTGAGTGGTGGGTGTGTCATACCTCTATGCTCTGTCCATTAACCAAAAATATTAGGAAGCTTGATCTTCAATCCTTTCGCTGCATCCGTGGGGTTATTATAGATGGATGTTTCGCCGTCGATGGTGACTATCAGCCTCGCAGGGTACAGTATACCATTACGGACATCCGCGTCCCACAATTTCTTCTTGATGTCGGTATAACCGGCGCGCTGCTTTTTAATTTCCACGGGTAGATCCTGGAATGCGTGAAGCGGCCTTCCTCCCCATGTCAGCTTCTTTTTCTTCCCCGCGGCTCTCAAGATGTCCTGCCTGTCGTTCCATCTCAGCAGCCGTATAATGTACGGGCCTGGGTCGGAGAGTCCGATGGTGCCTTTCTACCTCTGGTACCTGGTCAGTGTCCTTTAAATCCAGGATGTATCTCAGAATGCCATTAATCATATTATTCGGGTCACCGGCTTCCTCTCCCTCTTTCAGGCCGACCAATACGATGTTATTTCTCTTGCTCTGCGCTTCCATGTAGGTTAATTTGGTTTTCAAGTAGTCCACGTCTCCCGTCAGGTCTTTCAAAGTTTTGCCGTCTACGGCCATCTGGTCTTCTACCGCTCCGATACGGTTCTCCGCGTTGGATATTCTTTGCAGAATAGCCCGTGTGTCCTTCTTTACTCCGTTGATCGATTCACTGAGCTCATCAAACCTTAGCTGGAATGAATCTTTGATGATAGATACCTCCGCAATTAGGTGCGACGCCCAAGCAGGGGTGTCTTTGTCTGACATAATTTGTTTGGCAGAACGCCAATCGATTTCACGTTTCTTAGACAACAGCCTTGTCTCTGCACGGTTGCCAGGACGTGTCATTCACACCTCTAGTGTATTGAAACCTTTTCCTGAAGTTGCGCGGATTTTTCTTTCTTTAGAGGTGAAATAATAACTTAATTGGTCTGTCACTTACGAGAGCGAACTACCGTGCCATACCGCCGTAGTCACAGTTTAGGTTCGTGTTAACGTTAGATAATGTACAAAATAAACGAAGATGTTAAATAAGCTAATTTCCCAAAATGTTGGAGTTTTCCTTTAAGCCTGCCAGGCAGGTGTCCAATTAGCAGCAATCAGCTAATTAGCAGCAGTCAGCTGCAGCCCAGGACACAGGACTAACATGGTACATAACACACACAAACAGGTGTAAACAGTGGCTCAGGAGGTAGAGCAGGTTCCTGGTTCGATTCTGGCTCCGGCTCCTCTCCGCAGTGTGTGGAAGTGTCCATGGTTGCCTCCACCGTTGATTACAGTAAACGTCAAAAACCCATGCTCCAGTTAAAGGGCAGCGCCGCTAATACAAGGTGCATCTTGTGTCTACTATTTACTTTTACTCACAGTATATATTCAGATTTTTTATTCATTACCTATATTTATTGTAACATATATTATGACCGACAGGGCATAAAGACCCTCATCTACACCTTTGTTTACACTGTTAATTTTTCTCATATTTTTATATTCAGATCACATTTTATTGCCTATATTCATCTATATTTATTTATGTCTTTCTTTTATTATCCCCTCCCCTGTGCTGCTATGATGCCCGGATTTCCCCAAGGGGATCAATAAAGGAATATCTTATCTTATCTTATTATTTAACTTTCTACGCACCTGTTTAACTTATTGGATCAATTAATGGAAACCGTCATACAAAGAAGTGTATGAATCTGCTTTAATTCATTAATTAATGAATTGTAAAAGGCAACACTGTGTTACAGTTGTACAGTTAATCCACATAACTAGTATTGAAGGGACAGTTTGAAGAGACAGACAGACAGACAGACAGACAGACGGACGGACGGACGGACGGACGGACGGACGGACGGACGGACGGACGGACGGACGGACGGACGGACGGACGGACGGACGGACGGACGGACGGACGGACGGACGGACGGACGGACGGACGGATGGATGGATGGATGGATAGATAGATAGATAGATAGATAGATAGATAGATAGATAGATAGATAGATAGATAGATAGATAGATAGATAGATAGATAGATAGATAGATAGATAGATAGATAGATAGATAGATAGATAGATAGATAGATAGATAGATAGATAGATAGATAGATAGATAGATAGATAGATAGATAGATAGATAGATAGATAGATAGATAGATAGATAGATAGATAGATAGATAGATAGATAGATAGATAGATAGATAGATAGATAGATAGATAGATAGATAGATAGATAGATAGATAGATAGATAGATAGATAGATAGATAGATAGATAGATAGATAGATAGATAGATAGATAGATAGATAGATAGATAGATAGATAGATAGATAGATAGATAGATAGATAGATAGATAGATAGATAGATAGATAGATAGATAGATAGATAGATAGATAGATAGATAGATAGATAGATAGATAGATAGATAGATAGATAGATAGATAGATAGATAGATAGATAGATAGATAGATAGATAGATAGATAGATAGATAGATAGATAGATAGATAGATAGATAGATAGATAGATAGATAGATAGATAGATAGATAGATAGATAGATAGATAGATAGATAGATAGATAGATAGATAGATAGATAGATAGATAGATAGATAGATAGATAGATAGATAGATAGATAGATAGATAGATAGATAGATAGATAGATAGATAGATAGATAGATAGATAGATAGATAGATAGATAGATAGATAGATAGATAGATAGATAGATAGATAGATAGATAGATAGATAGATAGATAGATAGATAGATAGATAGATAGATAGATAGATAGATAGATAGATAGATAGATAGATAGATAGATAGATAGATAGATAGATAGATAGATAGATAGATAGATAGATAGATAGATAGATAGATAGATAGATAGATAGATAGATAGATAGATAGATAGATAGATAGATGGATGGATGGATGGATGGATGGATGTGAAACAGAGCCGCTCGGCTGCTGCAGCCACCCAGGGCTGCTTCATAGATGAGCGTTTACACAAGTGGTAATGACAAATCTATCTAATTGGAGAATGAGAGAGAGAGAGGAACAGAGTGTATGTGTGTGTGTGTCTGTCTTTGTGTGTGTGTATTCTCAGTGTGTCTGTTTGGAGACAGGTCACACGTGGTGACTGGCTGCTACTAAGCCGCGCCGACACTATTTAACAGCACATTTTTAGTGGGAGCTCCAGTAGGCTAATGGCTTTTTTAGCGTTGGCCGTTACAGAGGCCAGAGATAATTGGACCAAACACCCCAGACAAGCCCATTTCCAGTTGTGAAATCAAAGATCTTTATTGGCTAGACTTAGATTGTTATAAAACACTGGCTAATGACATGATATGTTTGGATATACATTTTTTTTTTAACTCCAAAGCGTTTACATCTGTGCTGTTAGAAGCCGTCAAAAACCAATTTCACACGGGTGACGCGGCGTGGTGAAAGATGTGGGCTATGAATAGAAGAATCCATCGAACGGACCCTGACTCTTGAACCCTGGTCTCTGACCTTTGGCCTTTGACCTTGCTTCGTTTATCAGAGGCCGATGAGAGCCTCTCGCAGAAATGAGTAAAAAAAATAAAAAACTCACTCGATGACGGTTGATTGATTTTTCTTTTGAATTTTTTTTTTAAAGGCGAATCTATTTTCACGGACAACCTTGCTACTCGTGTTTGATCAGGAATAATAAACAGTGTTCTTTGGTGAATGGGAGAATGAGCAAATAGAATCAAGCAGAAAGGAAAAACACAAACAATCAAAAGACCCCCTGGGCTGAGATGTTCTCAGGAAGATCTCTAATGGGGCAGGAAGCACAATCATATCACTCTCAATATCTCAACAATAGTCTGCCTGCTTTGGAATAAACATGTCTGATGAAAGAGAACCTTGTACATATCAGTAACAGATTTCAAGAATGTTAGAACGTACTATGTGATGTAGTACGACTCTACTCCAGCGCCATGACAGCGCGTCCAGTGGTACATTTTTCAACCGCTCGTCTTGTCTTCCTTTGTCCCCTTTCCACCGCTCACTTCCTCTATGAACTCTGTGACCTTTGACCTATTGACCCGTCCAGGTATCCCGTCTGCCGGACGGCTCGATGACGGACGCCGTTGGAGGCCACAGCTCTGACCTTCAACAACTGCTTCATCGACGTCTCCGTCTGCTGTTGGGGCCCTCGGGACGGCGGGCGGAGGTGGGAGGAGCGGCCTGACAGAGGAGGCCCCGCGGCTAGGAACCCACCAGGTAGGCTGTCATCTCAAGGCCTTTCAGGAAACAGGAAACACTGTCTCTGTACTTCATATGTGAATGAGAATGTGTAGAATATTAGTATTACTGTACCTGGCTGGGCTTTTTGTGTTTATTTTCAAATGAACAAAATATAATAATAATAATAATAATAATAATAATAATAATAATAATAATAATAATAATAATAATAATAATAATAATAATAATAATAATAATAATAATAATAATAATAATAATAATAATAATAATAATAATAATAATAATAATAATAATAATAATAATAATAATAATAATAATAATAATAATAATAATAATAATAATAATAATATACTTTTATTTGTATAGCACCTTTCATCTGTCTGTCTGTCTGTCTGTCTGTCTGTCTGTCTGTCTGTCTGTCTGTCTGTCTGTCTGTCTGTCTGTCTGTCTGTCTGTCTGTCTGTCTGTCTGTCTGTCTGTCTGTCTGTCTGTCTGTCTGTATGTCTGTCTGTCTGTCTGTCTGTCTGTCTGTCTGTCTGTCTGTCTGTCTGTCTGTCTGTCTGTCTGTCTGTCTGTCTGTCTGTCTGTCTGTCTGTCTGTCTGTCTGTCTGTCTGTCTGTCTGTCTGTCTGTCTGTCTGTCTGTCTGTCTGTCTGTCTGTCTGTCTGTCTGTCTGTCTGTCTGTCTGTCTGTCTGTCTGTCTGTCTGTCTGTCTGTCTGTCTGTCTGTCTGTCTGTCTGTCTGTCTGTCTGTCTGTCTGTCTGTCTGTCTGTCTGTCTGTCTGTCTGTCTGTCTGTCTGTCTGTATGTCTGTCTGTCTGTCTGTCTGTCTGTCTGTCTGTCTGTCTGTCTGTCTGTCTGTCTGTCTGTCTGTCTGTCTGTCTGTCTGTCTGTCTGTCTGTCTGTCTGTCTGTCTGTCTGTCTGTCTGTCTGTCTGTCTGTCTGTCTGTCTGTCTGTCTGTCTGTCTGTCTGTCTGTCTGTCTGTCTGTCTGTCTGTCTGTCTGTCTGTCTGTCTGTCTGTCTGTCTGTCTGTCTGTCTGTCTGTCTGTCTGTCTGTCTGTCTGTCTGTCTGTCTGTCTGTCTGTCTGTCTGTCTGTCTGTCTGTCTGTCTGTCTGTCTGTCTGTCTGTCTGTCTGTCTGTCTGTCTGTCTGTCTGTCTGTCTGTCTGTCTGTCTGTCTGTCTGTCTGTCTGTCTGTCTGTCTGTCTGTCTGTCTGTCTGTCTGTCTGTCTGTCTGTCTGTCTGTCTGTCTGTCTGTCTGTCTGTCTGTCTGTCTGTCTGTCTGTCTGTCTGTCTGTCTGTCTGTCTGTCTGTCTGTCTGTCTGTCTGTCTGTCTGTCTGTCTGTCTGTCTGTCTGTCTGTCTGTCTGTCTGTCTGTCTGTCTGTCTGTCTGTCTGTCTGTCTGTCTGTCTGTCTGTCTGTCTGTCTGTCTGTCTGTCTGTCTGTCTGTCTGTCTGTCTGTCTGTCTGTCTGTCTGTCTGTCTGTCTGTCTGTCTGTCTGTCTGTCTGTCTGTCTGTCTGTCTGTCTGTCTGTCTGTCTGTCTGTCTGTCTGTCTGTCTGTCTGTCTGTCTGTCTGTCTGTCTGTCTGTCTGTCTGTCTGTCTGTCTGTCTGTCTGTCTGTCTGTCTGTCTGTCTGTCTGTCTGTCTGTCTGTCTGTCTGTCTGTCTGTCTGTCTGTCTGTCTGTCTGTCTGT
This sequence comes from Notolepis coatsorum, assembly GCF_963971535.1. Taxonomy (NCBI): domain Eukaryota; kingdom Metazoa; phylum Chordata; class Actinopteri; order Aulopiformes; family Paralepididae; genus Notolepis; species Notolepis coatsorum. Next base: position 21,550,713 of record NC_140183.1, on the reverse strand, counting down.
CTGTCTGTCTGTCTGTCTGTCTGTCTGTCTGTCTGTCTGTCTGTCTGTCTGTCTGTCTGTCTGTCTGTCTGTCTGTCTGTCTGTCTGTCTGTCTGTCTGTCTGTCTGTCTGTCTGTCTGTCTGTCTGTCTGTCTGTCTGTCTGTCTGTCTGTCTGTCTGTCTGTCTGTCTGTCTGTCTGTCTGTCTGTCTGTCTGTCTGTCTGTCTGTCTGTCTGTCTGTCTGTCTGTCTGTCTGTCTGTCTGTCTGTCTGTCTGTCTGTCTGTCTGTCTGTCTGTCTGTCTGTCTGTCTGTCTGTCTGTCTGTCTGTCTGTCTGTCTGTCTGTCTGTCTGTCTGTCTGTCTGTCTGTCTGTCTGTCTGTCTGTCTGTCTGTCTGTCTGTCTGTCTGTCTGTCTGTCTGTCTGTCTGTCTGTCTGTCTGTCTGTCTGTCTGTCTGTCTGTCTGTCTGTCTGTCTGTCTGTCTGTCTGTCTGTCTGTCTGTCTGTCTGTCTGTCTGTCTGTCTGTCTGTCTGTCTGTCTGTCTGTCTGTCTGTCTGTCTGTCTGTCTGTCTGTCTGTCTGTCTGTCTGTCTGTCTGTCTGTCTGTCTGTCTGTCTGTCTGTCTGTCTGTCTGTCTGTCTGTCTGTCTGTCTGTCTGTCTGTCTGTCTGTCTGTCTGTCTGTCTGTCTGTCTGTCTGTCTGTCTGTCTGTCTGTCTGTCTGTCTGTCTGTCTGTCTGTCTGTCTGTCTGTCTGTCTGTCTGTCTGTCTGTCTGTCTGTCTGTCTGTCTGTCTGTCTGTCTGTCTGTCTGTCTGTCTGTCTGTCTGTCTGTCTGTCTGTCTGTCTGTCTGTCTGTCTGTCTGTCTGTCTGTCTGTCTGTCTGTCTGTCTGTCTGTCTGTCTGTCTGTCTGTCTGTCTGTCTGTCTGTCTGTCTGTCTGTCTGTCTGTCTGTCTGTCTGTCTGTCTGTCTGTCTGTCTGTCTGTCTGTCTGTCTGTCTGTCTGTCTGTCTGTCTGTCTGTCTGTGTTTGTGTGGGTGGCAGGTAACGGTGGAGTGATCAGAGAACACTGCAGAGCAGATGGCTACATCAACCCCATCTACACCATCGCTATCGGCGCTGTCACTCACATGGGGAAACCCGCCTTCTTCGGAGAGCCTTGCCCTTGGGTCACGGCTGTCACTCCTACAGCCGACGTGGGAGACTATAGCTACCTCTGGTCAGTGTATGTCTGTTTCTGTGTGTGAATATATGATATGATTTTGTGTGTGTGTGTGTGTGTGTGTGTGTGTGTGTGTGTGTGTGTGTGTGTGTGTGTGTGTGTGTGTGTGTGTGTGTGTGTGTGTGTATGTGTAAATTAAGTTTAGTAGAGCACCTTATTTAGTAGAGCACGACTACCTACTATGCTAGCATGTATACTACTACCCAATATGTCTATACTACTACCTACTATGCTAATAATGTCTATACTACTATCTACTATACTATGCTACTATGCCTAGGCTATACTACTATCTACTAGGTACTATGCAACTATGTCTATACTACTATTTACTATAGGTGCTATGCTACTATGCCTATACTACTATCCACTATGCTAATATGTCTATACTACTATTACTATACTATGCTACTATGCCTATACTACTGCTACGTTCTTAGTGTACGCTGCGCACTACCAGGAGAAGACTGCATTTCCATATGTGGAGTGAAGCTGTGGAACAGTCTGAATGTGGTGCTAAAGCAATGTCCAAACATGAGACAATTCAAACTGAATTATAAAGAAATCATTTTCACGAGGTACAGGGATGAGGAAGGGATTTGACATTCACGGGTGTTTACATTTTTATTTTTATTTCTTTCATGTTTTACATATATACATCTTTTTGTTTTGCATATATATATTTGTTTTGTAATGTTTTAAATTAGTACATTCATTTGAGTAGTGGAAAAGGGGTAGGATTAAAAGTGTATACTTCTTCCTACTCCTTTGTAAATTGAGTTATGTTTTGTTTTTAGTTTTTTTATTTTGATTTATTTTCCATTTCATTGCTATATATCAATGATTTGTTTTTGTTTTATATTGTTTGTATTTACATGTTCGAAATAAAGATTTCAAATCAAATAAAAAAATAAGAAAAAAAGCTGCAAGAAAACGGTAAATGTCTGGCATCAATGGTTGCGCAAGAAAACGGTAAATGTCTGGCATCAATGGTTGCCAAATACTTACTGTCAAATTACAGTAAAATCAAATAGATTTACAGATTACAACCTTAATTTAATAGTTAATATTTTGATAAAAGGTAATTTACTGTATCTTTATGGCATTTACACTTAAAGTAGAAAAACAAAAGTAATCTGTAAAATAATACAGTGTATTTCCCGTGAAAAAACATAATTTTTTTACAGTGTATGCTACTATACCTATACTACTATCTAATATGCTAATATATCTATACTACTATCTACTATGCTACTATACCTATACTACTACCTACTATGCTAATATGTATATACTACTATCTACTATACCTATACTACTACCTAATATGTCTATACTACTATCTACTATACCTATACTACTACCTAATATATCTATACTACTATGCACTCAAAGTGAAGCAGTCATGTTTGACACTGCTAGACGAACAATACCACTTACTTACCCTGAGCCGCCAGAGGTGTACCCTTCCACTCTATAAAAAAGCTTTCTACCGCTGAGTCTACGTCACTGTACCTCTCACTCCATCACACCCTGGGTGTAGATGACACTGTGATGGTTAGGTGGTATCGAGTGTGTGTCTGTGTGTGTGTCTGTGAGTGTATGTATGATATGTGTGTGGGTGCCTGTGTGTGTATGTATGTATGTATGTATGTATGTATGTATGTATGTATGTATGTATGTATGTATGTATGTATGTATGTATGTATGTATGTATGTATGTATGTATGTATGTATGTATGTATGTATGTATGTATGTATGTATGTATGTATGTATGTATGTATGCATGCATGCATGCATGTATGTATGTATCTGTATCTGTATCTGTATGTGTGTGTGTGTGTGTGTGTGTGTGTGTGTGTGTGTGTGTGTGTGTATGTATGTATGTATGTATGTATGTATGTATGTATGTATGTATGTATGTATGTATGTATGTATGTGTATGTATGTATGTATGTATGTATGTATGTATGTATGTATGTATGTATGTATGTATGTATGTATGTATGTATGTGTGTGTGTGTGTGTGTGTGTGTGTGTGTGTGTGTGTGTGTGTGTGTGTGTGTGTGTGTGTGTGTGTGTGTGTGTGTGTGTGTGTGTGTGTGTATGTATGTATGTATGTATGTATGTATGTATGTATGTATGTATGTATGTATGTATGTATGTATGTATGTATGTATGTGTATGTGTGTGTGTGTGTGTGTGTGTGTGTGTGTGTGTGTGTGTGTGTGTGTGAACATTGCTGCTGTGTGAGAAGCTTGTTAAAGAGAAGCCATTGCGTGATATTTATAGAGACCTATCTACTGACCTACACAGACACACAAACGCGCACACACACACACACACACACACACACACACACACACACACACACACACACACACACACACACACACACACACACACACACACACACACACACACACACACACACACACACGCGCGCACACACACACACACACACTAAGGCAGGCAATCAGCTGCTAATTGGAGATGGGGAATGGCTGAAGTGGTTGAGAGAAGGAGGAGAAGGAGGAGGAGAAGTGTTGATGGAGGAGGTGTGATGGAGGTGAGAGCAGGAAGGAACTCTGTATCAATATTCTACAGCAGAAACAGTGAAGCCAGCATGATGTCACTCTCTCACCCCCCCCCCCCCCCCCCCTCCCCCCTGTGTCTGATGTCACTTCCTCTACAGCCAGCCTGCTCACACATCACACCGGTTCATTCCAGTCAGAATGGACACACTGTGTAAAGATGGAGGACATTTTTTATGAAAAGTAAGAGATAGAGGGAAAGGAGGAAGTACAGTACATCACTGCATGTGACCTGCATCTCTGGGTGTGGAGTAGCGGGCAGACACAGACCAGCACCTGTGTATGTACCTAATACCTATACTAGGGCGATAAATCGAGTTTCAGGATAGGTTAGGATTTTGGCTTCCTATGATCATGAAAACAAGATAATGAAGGTAAAACTATTATTGTGCCATATGCCATGTTGCTCTCATTTTGTCTTGTGTTGTAAATGCAGCGCACCCTTCCTTCACAGCGGTGCGTTTCTCCAGATATTTTTAAACATCTTTGTTAACTTGTAGAAGATGACAGAAAGGCAGCCGTTGCTTGAGAAGAAAGGAAAAAGTCAGTCATCATCATGTTCTCAAATCAATGACTAATCGTGGGCCCAGTAGGCAGGGCTGTGCACAGATGTTTTGGAGGGAAACTAGGGGTTCAAGCTACAAAAGGGCACTCCTGCACATAAAATCTTTAAAGGGATAGTTAGGATTTTTTTTACATAAACACTTTTTTTTACATAAACACTTGGCAGCAGAGTAAAAGGTCTTACAGTTCTGTGCAAGGATGTGCACAGGACTTTAGAGGGGCAGGTGCTCAAAGGCTGAAAAGGGCGCTATACCTGTGTGCGTTTTTACCGAGCGCGCAAGCCTGATTTTTAAGGGCCCTTTTTGGGGTGAGACGACGTGCCCCCCGTCACCACCTGTCGCCGTTTTCCTGGAGTGGGACACCGCCTTCACTCTCTACTACTCCACGGGAGAATTCCAGTGTTCCCACTCCAGACGTCAAGCCGGCTACTTCCCAACTCCCTCTTCGTGGTCCTGGTTCCTGGGGTGAGGCTCGCCATCGCTCCCTATTACTCCACGGGAGGACGGCATGTTCTCATCCCGTTCCCCTCGGAGGGTGCTGCGTTGCCCGTGGGCAGCGTCTGGTCGGGAGGAAGAGGATTCCTTGGCAGAGCTGAGCCACAGAGCCCTACTGGGTTGTAGGGACGAAGAAGATCCCCGTTACTTTTTCCCAGCCTGTTCGCCCGTTAAAGGCACAGTGCCGCATTTCTGTTGTTCATGGACGTTTGATGTTTTTACCCCCTTAAAGGCTGAGTGCCGCTTTTTTGTATTAAATAAATAATGCCCTGTTTTTGGCTAACTCTCATACCTGTCTTGTGTTGTGCTATTGGGGTCGGTTTCAAACCATAACACAAATATTGAATATTGAACTATAATAATCAGTGCAGGAGCTCACTTATCCTTGAAAGACACTTTTATCACTGACTTAAAACGCCCATACATCTCCATAAATGTTCAGGGGGGAGGGAATAAGTGCTTACCCTACAGACCCCAATAAGTGCTGTATATTCTGTATTGTTTAATATAAATGCATTTTTTATTCCAATCCCGATTTGTATTTGAGATTCCCAAATCCCATCGGACTTGACTTCTTCGTGTCCCTCAATGAGTGTAATACCAGCATTCAACTGTATGTGCCACAGCGGTTTCTATAATCATCATCATCACCACCCACGCTATGCATAAAATATAGGTCTGCGGAGAGGCACGCTGAGGAGGCCGTGCAAACTGCAATGGAATATGGGGCGTCTCTCTCTCTTTACCTAATATTTTGATTCTATCCTGACATTTTTCAGTTGGAAGGGCAGTATATATGCGTAACGGCAAAACATTTTTATTTAATAATTTTTTTCAAAAATGGCACTCAAGCACCCCTTGGGCTCTATGTGTCCACGTGCCTTCCGTGGTCAGAGTTCTGGTTCTGTGTCCTGAGTTCTGAGTGAGCCGGGGAGATTCAGACAGAAGCACACAGTATAGTGTTTCAAACCACAACATGCAAACAAAGGTTTTAACCATCCACAACAGAATACAACAGTCCTCGTGTATTACCCATGCTTCTCTCAGACTGATGACATATCTTGGAACAATTTTATTCCCTGAAAAACAAACACACATCTAGCTAGTTCCAGACCTCCCTTTTAACAGGAATGATTTTTTTTCAAATAGGGTACCTCCTTTTTAACAAGATCCTTCCCTATTTTAAGTGGAGGTAATGGTAAATGCCTGGTAATGTACATGCAGGAAATACATCAACTAAACACTTCCTTCTGAGAGGCATTTTCTCTGTGGCAAAGAGACAGAGGCTGAAGCTGTGAACATCAGCTGCCAACGAATCAACGCCTGGTCCCAACAGTGTTCTTTTCTATCTACCCATTGAGCTATGTGTGATCTGAATGAATAATAACAATAAATAATTCTGGATATAAGTCTAAATATATCACCAATGATATATTGCACTATATATTTATATATACTGTATATCTATATGTATATATTAGTGCTGTCAATAGATAACTTTTTTTTTTTACTAATTAATCTCACAATTTTCTGTAATTAATCTAGATGAATCTAGATTAAAAATTGCATTTTACTACAGCACCCCCTAATAGGGGAAACAATACTTGAATAGATATCACTATGAAACGTTCCTATGTTATGTACATATAAACTAAGAAAAAATATATTACAAGTTTTATGAATTTTATGTTTATATATGCAAATGAGGCACTTCCACCATTAAATATGCACATATTTGCATGTATCGCCAAGACTCGCATCACCAAAATGGATAATGCCAGATTCAAAAACTTGGTTTCATTTAGTTGATACATTCAAAACGAAACTTTGTATAGAAGGACTTTGTGGCTATGTCCTCTTATCAGCCCATACATCAGGAAATACTGTCATTAAAAAAAGATTTTTCGCCTAGTTTTGGTATAAAATGTACTATAAACCTGGCTAGGAATGATATATATCATCAAAACTTTCTATTGAAAGAAGCATAATATGGATGGGAAGAAATGTGGAAAGTTTGGTGTGTGTAGGTACTAGGGAAATGGAGTTCCAAGACTTGTGTGTAAGTAAAATGCATAAAAACTAGTTTTTCAGAAAACTACCTCAAAGTTATAGGTCGTGTAGCTCCGCTCTGCGTCTACTGGAATACACTTCCATATCAGTACTAGCACTGCTCACAACATCACCCTTCACCAGCGGTTCTCCATTGCCGCCTCCGCAGTGCATTGTGGGGCTGCGCTGATTCCACGGTCATGGCAGTCAGACGCACCCGAGTGGTGTCCGGTGGAGAGTTTGCCTCTCCGAGGAGCTGTTGAACCAAGGCCGTCTCCTGTGAGATGGCCTAGTTTCAGCTCTGGTTTCCCCACCAGTGGGCGGTCGGCCGATAGGTCGACGGCTCCTCTGGTAGCGGAGGATCTGAGACGCAAGCTCTTCGCTTCTGCTCGTTCCCGTCGTAAGATGGTGAGCTGCAGGGGCGAACGGCCTGGCTTTGGAGAGCTGCTGGAGCCAGACGAGGGTGCTTCTGCTCGGTCTCCTTGTCCGATGGATATGGAGGATTTTATGGAGGGATGTTGTTTGACGCCCCGGTGGAGACGTATCACTCTCCTCCTCGGGGTGTGGCAGGGGGTGGTATGTCTCCTTGGGGTCCCTCGTCCTCCGGTGTTGGGTTAGAACTTCCGACTCGGAGACGGGATGCCCTGCTATCAACCACATCGGATGGTGGTGCCACAATGAGTGGCAGCCTCCCGTACGTGAGGGACGCGGGCTGCGTGGAGGAAGGTGCACATGGGGAATTGCGTGCCTTGTTCTCGGAGCTCATGGCGGCTGCCGCAGCCGCTAATGGCGTGCCGTTGCCGCAGCCACTGCCTGCACCTGTCCCTGATGACTTGATAGGTCATCTCTGGCAACGTCGTCCTGTGAGGGAGACAGGCGTTGTCTGCCCATTCTTCCCCTCAATGGAGGCCTACGTGCGTCAGGGACAGGTAATCTCCCGCATCACCGGCCTTACCCCCGCCTACGTGCAAGTCACACGGGTGGTGGGTTTGGTCGAGGGATTGAAGGAAGGGGTGCCTCGGCTTGATAGCCCGATGGCATCTATTCTTTGTCCTGAGGTGGTGTGGGAACCGTTGCGGAAGCCGGTTCCCCAAGGGAAATCAGCTAGGCAGTTGGCCAACTGGAGTGACCAGTCATTCATCGCCACGACACAGAGCCTGGCTGCGACACCCAACATCGCGCAGCTGGCGCGCTTCATGTCGGGGATGATGGAGGGCGGGGTGGTGTTGGACGATCACCATCTCTACCTACACGCCCAGGCGGCTGGAGCCATCCTGCACCTGGTACAGCTGCAGTCAATCGCCGCCGGGAAAGTACGCACCCTGGCCACTCTAAGCCAGCGCCACCTTTGGCTGGAGCAAGCGCAGGTGCCGGAGCGGAAGAGGCTTCCCCTGCTCACGGCCCCCCTCTCCGATGCTGGGCTCTTCGGGTCTGCTATGCAGCAGATGACGGCTGCATGCAGTGACATGGAGGAGGAGCGTGCAGTGCTCCAGCCCCATTTTCCCCCACCCGACGCTGCCGGTGAGGTTCGACGGAGGCCACGTTGTCGGGGATCCGCAAACGTCGCCACCGCCACCACCGCCGCCGCTGCTGGGCCCTCGGCCAAGAAGGCCAGGAGCAGAGAGGGTGCCTCGACTGCCACAGCCAGCCGACCCACGCCCGGAGGTGATGGTAGGGATCATCGTGTCCAGGCACCCCAGTACCGTCCCTCCGGGCCTGCTCCCCATGGGAGCAAACACCAAGCTGTTTGCGGCAGGCGCCGCTAGTGACTTTCTCCCCCTGTTACCCCTGTTCCCTTCCCCACCCCAAACATAATTTTGTTACATTAATAAAGGGTCCCTCCTAGTGAGGGAAAGTTTTTTGTTACAAACTGTGTGTTCATTCACTGTATATGTTGGGGATACGACGTGTAGAACCCTCGCCTAAGTTGTGGGGTTGATAGGAGAGCAGGACTTTGAGTCACTAGCTGGTCGCTACATATATACTTAGCAAGGCCTGTAGCTAACACTCGGTCGAAAGGCTCTTTCTTTCCTCATCCTGAAGAAATATGTTTCTTCCTATAGTGGTAAATGTTTACCGTTGTCTGAGGGGGTTGTGTGTGTTCTGTTACATAGGAAACAGTGGAATTGAGTCCACAACTTTGGAGTGTTGGCCTGCAGAAGTGCTCGTGTGTGTAGCTTGTACCACGGTCTTATAGACCCTCTCTCAATCTTCTGTGTTTTTTTCTTGAAACATGAAACACGGGTGTCGTGTTCACACATAAGCCTTCAGCCTTGTTTATAAACCCTGTTCGCAGACGTGTTGTCATCTGTGGCTAGCGTGCATTGGGTTAACTTATCCTGATAGGATATACGCTGCTCCATTAGCATGCTGGCTACATAGGTATCATCGCTAAAATCGCTTGTTTACTATCGTATCCGGGGTATGGGATCATGAGGGGGTGAACGGATAAACCCCTCCTTCCCTCTTTTCTGATTGGTCGAGGGGTTGGGCCTGCGGCACGGGGTAGGGGGGGGGCGGGTAGGGAGTTCCCTGACTCCTCGCCTGTAATGGTCGGTTGAGTCATAACCTTACGTTTTGTATTGTAAATTGCCATAATTTCTTTTTTGAAACAGCTATTTACAAACACAACACCCAATCAAACCATAATAGACACCCTAAACACATGCCTGATAACTGAATATAATAATAATAATAATAATAATAATAATAATAATAATAATAATAATAATAATAATAATAATAATAATAATAATAATAATAATAATAATAATAATAATAATAATAATAATAATAATAATAATAATAATAATGTTATTGAACTGAACATAACTACACACAGGCTACAAACAGTGTAGTAACAGTGTAGTAAGTGTAGTACCCTCTAATAGGCAAAAAAATACTTGAATAGATATCACTATGAAACTTTCCCAGTTTGTTATGTACATATAAACTAAGAAAAAATATATTGCAAGTTTCCTGAATTCTATGTTTATATATGCAAATGAGGCACTTCCCCATTAAATATGTGCACATTATGGTTGCAATCAGGCAAAATTAAGTAAAATAAACAACTAAATGTGTGTTATTGACATTTTATTGTCACTAGTTTCATAGAAGACATGTTTAGGAAGCAAAATATAACAAAATCTCAATATCGTCGAAAAAAAGCAAAAAGGCAATTTTGGGGGTGCTGTCTGACCGAAGCTTGTAACAGATATTTACTTGAGTAAAATCATGGAATTAATGTAAAATCAACACAAAGAAAGTATATTTAGATTCAAAGACTATTTTAATAGCTTTCTTTGAATACAGTTTCTCTCTGTGAAATACAAATGTTCAACAAAACCATCCACATTGACTCAGCTAGACCTCTTTCTTATATCCGCAGCGCTAAGAGTGAAGATTTTTCACTCCATAGATTAATCTAGATTAATTTATTTTAATGCTTTAAATAATTTAAATTAATCTCCAAAGTTAAAGCATTAACTTTGACAGCCCTAGTATATATATATATATATATATATATATATATATATATATATATATATATATATATATATATATATATATATATATATATATATATATATATATATATATATATATATATATATATATATATATATATATATATATATATATATATATATATATATATATATATATATATATATATATATATATAAATACATCATCAAAATGCAATACAGTGCACTATATACAGTATATATGTACTATATTGCACTGTATTGTATGTTGATGATGTATTGATATTGCCTTGTAATATAATGCAACTGTAGCCTACTGTTTATCTATATGCTGCTCTAGATCGTGTGTCTGCCCAGGGACTGCAGATGTAAATGAGCTTATACAGCTATATCTTGTACCATGTATATCTGGTCCAATGTATTTATTGTGCATTGTCTGTCAAATAAATACATATATATGATGTTAGTTGTTGATCTTAGGCGTGATTTCTTGCACAATCTGAGGAATTCCTGGTTGCAGTATTGAGTTATGTTGAGTTATACATCAAAAGCCTTAGGGAGGAGAAATGCTGATTTACAGCGCATACAGCAGCTGTAGAAGAGAGACCCAGCCGGCGTTATTACAATTAATCTGAAAACTATATATTCAGAGGGAATTTTTACTTTTATAAGGGAAAGTTTGAATATGCAAAGATTTAAATGAACGTGTTTATGTTGGTCAGGGTTGTAATGTAATCAGTTATATTTTATTACCAAATCAATCCGTAGAATATGCAGTTACATTAAACATGTCTTCTGATTTACAGTCACTAAATTGAACATTATTACCGTAATTTACAACCATTATTTAGAGTTGTATAGATATACAGTATGTTCTCAATAGTATAGTATAGTCTATAATCTCTAATATCAAAATGCCATTTCCCTTCTAAACACGCATTTTGTGTAATCCAAGATGTTATCACCAATATTTTGAAAAGTATCTGTACCTCATGTAATTGTATGTATTTATAGTATGTATGTATGTATGCATGCATGTATCTATGCATATATTTATATCCATTCATTCATTTATCAATCCATCTGCTGGTCATGTATTCATTACTTTGTTTGTTTATTCATTCATCTGTTAATGTATCCATGCATTCATTTGTTAATTAATTAATTAAAATTAATGAATGCATACACTGAAAAAAAGAGATGTGTTAAAACTAGAGGTGGGCATAGATTAATTTTTTTAATCTAGATTAATCTATCTGCAATCCTGGATTTAATCTAGATTAATCTAGATTAAAATGGCTAAAAAAAAAAAAAAAACCTGCCGAGGCATTCAAAATATGTGTGTTCTACCCAAATAATGACCAGAAGTAAGTCCTTACTTTTTCTTTCCTCCTTATGTTTCTCAGGCCAGGTGGCCCATTACACCATGAGCCCATCTCCCGTTTCCAAAATGCATTACAGACTGTTTGAAAAAGCTGTTTTGCTATGATAATTGGTAATGAAATATCAAAATAATGTTCAATAAGATGTACTTGTGTTTAATAAGTTGTTTTATTCAGAAGTTAACAAAAATAAATAATATTACCAGTACAGTACAGTATCTAGCACACTCTCAAGAGCAAAACAGAAAGAAGCATTTCAAACTTGAACTATGTGACATGGCTTGACTCAATCAGTCCAATCTCTATGTCCCCCTTCTTCCACCAGTCACTCAGGCAGACCAGCTTGTTTTATGTAGCGGTGTCTACTTATAGTGCCTATAATATTTTTCCCGTTGGGTGCCAGACAGGGCCAAACCCTGCCAAATGCAAATCAACTGCTCCAGTGGAGTTGCTCAGTGGCCAATGGTGTCAACTGTGGTTGTACTGGGCAGCTCCCAGGTGTGAATGGAACTGTGTGAATGTGAAGCAGGGCGTTCCTGAAAAAGAGCATCTGTGCTCAGCGAACCTACCCTGGGTAAATAAAGGAAAAAAAAAAAAATGTAATGTATTTTTTAAATATTAATGCGTCAATTATATTATCGCGCGATACTAGTATCGCGTTAACGCAGCACGTTAACGCCGTTAACGGCCCAGCTCTAGTTAAAACTAACATTGTGTGTCATCTCCGAACACTATCACTACAAATATATACAAATTCTGTGTTTATATTTGTTTACGTTGTCACTGTTTGTATTCATTCAGGTATTAATTCATTTTAATCAGATTGCTGTAACCTGTTTCCATTCTATGAGTTCTCTATAGGTGACCCTGACTAACCTGGGCTCTCTAAGTGACCCTGGCTAACCTGGGCTCTCTAAGTAACCCTGGCTAACCTGGGCTCTCTAAGTGACCCTGGCTAACCTGGGCTCTCTAAGTAACCCTGGATAACCTGGGTTCTCTAAGTGACCCTGGCTAACCTGGGCTCTCTAAGTGACCCTGGCTAACCTGGGTTCTCTAAGTAACCCTGGCTAACCTGGGTTCTCTAAGTGACCCTGGCTAACCTGGGTTCTCTAAGTGACCCTGGCTAACCTGCTCTCTAAGTGACCCTGTCTAACCTGGGCTCTCTAAGTGACCCTGTCTAACCTGGGCTCTCTAAGTGACCCTGTCTAACCTGGGCTCTCTAAGTGACCCTGGCTAACCTGGGCTCTCTAAGTAACCCTGGATAACCTGGGTTCTCTAAGTGACCCTGGCTAACCTGGGCTCTCTAAGTGACCCTGGCTAACCTGGGTTCTCTAAGTGACCCTGGCTAACCTGGGTTCTCTAAGTGACCCTGTCTAACCTGGGTTCTCTAAGTAACCCTGGCTAACCTGGGTTCTCTAAGTGACCCTGGCTAACCTGGGCTCTCTAAGTAACCCTGGCTAACCTGGGCTCTCTAA
>NC_140183.1:21524468-21537268 GCF_963971535.1 Notolepis coatsorum | reverse complement strand
TCCGGATGCTACGCAGTTTGTTTAATTTCATTCGTATATATACAGCAGAAATAGCGTTTGATATAACGGCGCCAACGTTTAGCCTTTTTTGCAGCCTCCTGCAGAAAAGCCTAGACGAAAAGCGCGATATACCTTATATTCACGACGCTATAAAATGACAACCAACCGATGGATTTTTATTTTCTTTAAGCCATTATGAAGGCACGGTTTATGCACTCAAGTGACAATGAGAATGGACAGATAGCAATACTATAAATGATATAATTTATAAAGCTCTTAGAAAGTACATCAGTTTGTTTACAATCCTCTGTCCTCTGAGGCCTAAATCGCCGCGGGGCGCCGGTCGCCATAGTGTTAAAGCCCGAGGAGAGACAGAGAAAGGTTGAGTGGAGGTGAGGAAGGAGCAGAGAGCAGAGAAAGAGTGTTGTACAGAGTTTGTGAGGTGAGAGGTAGTTGAAAGGAGAGGAGAAAGCGAGAAGGTGTTCGTGGTACTGGACCCTGGACTGGCTGAGATAGCCCCTTGTGAAACTGACCCTGGACCGGACGACAAACCCTGAGTATTGAACATTCCCTTTTTGTACGAGAGCCTGATACGTGTTTTGACCCTGGACTGTTATTTGACTACTCTATTGCCCATCAGACTCTGTGCTATTAATCAATAAATATCTTTTATTTATTGAAATTGTGCTTGTGTGGAACTTGGATTTGTTTGTTTTGGACCGTGTCGAGCCTGAACACCACAAGGCTCGTCACACACCTTAGAATAAACTAAAATAAAACCCACATAAACCATGATCCATCACAGAGTGTGTCTAGGAGGCATGAGAGAGGATCTGAAGGAGGAGGGTGTCTACAAGGCATGAGAGAGGAGGTGAAGGAGGAGTGTGTTTATGAGTGAGTGAGAGCTAACGAGAGAGGATGTAGAGAGAGAGAAGATGGAGAGAGAGAGAATGGAGAGAGAGAGAGGCGAGGGGGAGAGAGAGGGGATGGAGAGAGAAAGAGAGAGATAGGATGGAGAGGGAGAGGGAGAGAGAGAGAGGGAGAGAGAGAGAGGATGGAGAGAGAGAGAATGGATAGAAAGAGGGTGGATGGAGAGAGAGTGAGAGAGGGGATGGAGAGAGAGATAGAGAGGATGGAGAGAGAGAGATAATGGAGAGAGATGATGGAGAGAGATAGAGAGGATGGAGAGAGAGAGGGGGTGGATAGAGAGAGAGAGAGAGAGAGAGAGAAGAGAGAGAGAGAGAGAGAGAGAATGGAGAGAATGGAGAGAGAGAGAGAGAGAGGGTTGGGGTGTAAAGTGGAACATTAGTATTCATGCAGCTCTCCGTGCCTCCGCTCCCCTGGCTGCCCAGCGGCCAGCTCTCCTCCTGGGCTGGACACGGGCAGAGCTGGGGAGGCTGAGGAGGAGGAGCAGACGGTGGTGTGTGTGTGTGTGTGTGTGTGTGTGTGTGTGTGTGTGTGTGTGTGTGTGTGTGTGTGTGTGTGTGTGCGTGTGTGTGTGTGCGTGCGTGCGTGCGTGCCTGCGTGTGTGTGTGTGTTTGTGTGTGTGTGTGTGTGTGTGTGGTGTGTGTGTGTGTGTGTGTGTGTGTGCGTGCGTGCGTGCGTGCGTGCGTGCGTGCGTGCGTGCGTGCGTGCGTGCGTGCGTGCGTGTGTGTGTGTGTGTGTGTGTGTGCGTGCGTGCGTGCGTGCGTGCGTGCGTGCGTGCGTGCGTGCGTGCGTGTGTGTGTGTGTGTGTGTGTTGGGCATTACGGTCAGGACAGGTCTGAGATGAATCAGTAAAATATATAATTTGTTTATGAATTTGGAACTTGTGGTGAGGCACACTGGTGTTCAACGGACTGGTTCGGGTTCAACGGACCTGCAGCTTAAGGTCTCGCTCCTAAATTAAGAAAAAATTTTAGATGATATGTTGCTGTCGTTTGTTCCGGCTCTGTTAATTATATACTGGTACTGTATTGTGAGTTTTAAAGGTAGAATCTGTAATGCTGTCAAACAGTGGCCTCTAGGTAAAAGAGCCCTGCTTGGCTTTGCACTTATTTTATTTTGCTTTGGTCTGCTGTGCGACTGAGTTGTGAGTTTAGTAATGTGGATTTCTCCAGACCTCTCTTGGCAGAGCCTGAGGTGTGGCCAGCAACAGCAACCCCCCCCCCCCCCCCAACCCCCCCCCCCCCCCCCCCCCCCAATCCCCACTCAACTCCAACCCACGCGTCAGACCAAAACAAAAGAAAATGTAAACAAAGTGACAATGGGGGCGACAGTGGCTCGGAAGGTAGAGCAGTCCCGGGTTCGATTCCCACTTATGCCAAGTGATGCTCTTTTGCCTAAAGGGTACCGTTTGATGGCATTACAGATTCAAGCCTGAATGTGTATAGATTTACATTTTCTTTCATCACTCTGGACTTTGAAATGCACCTGAATGGCTGTTTGTGTGATACTTGCTTTATGCTTACAGGTGTCATGGCTCGGCTTCAGTGTTATGTACTGTATATGTCTGTCTCATACACAAACCATAACCCAAACATCCTCTTCATAACCTTTATTTACCCATGGTAGGCTCACTGAGCGTGAATGCTCCTTTATTTACCCATGGTAGGTTCTTTATTTACCCTGGGTAGGTTCTTTATTTACCCAGGGTGGTTCTTTATTTACCAGGGTAGGTTCTATATTTACCCATGGTAGGTTCTTTATTTACCAGGGTAGGTTCTTTATTTACCAGGGTAGGTTATTTATTTACCCATGGTAGGTTCTTTATTTACCAGGGTAGGTTCTTTATTACCAGGGTAGGTTCTTTATTTACCCAGGGTAGGTTCTTTATTTACCAGGGTAGGTTCTTTATTACCAGGGTAGGTTCTTTATTTACCCATGGTAGGTTCTTTATTTACCAGAGTAGGTTATTTATTTACCCAGGGTAGGTTCTTTATTTACCAGGGTAGGTTCTTTATTGACCAGGGTAGGTTATTTATTTACCCACGGTAGGTTCTTTATTTATTCAGGGTAGGTTCTTTATTTACCCAGGGTAGGTTCTTTATTTACCCAGGGTAGGTTCTTTATTTACCCATGGTAGGTTCTTTATTTACCCAGGGTAGGTTCTTTATTTACCAGGGTAGGTTCTTTATTTACCAGGGTAGGTACTTTATTTACCAGGGTAGGTTCTTTATTTTCCAGGGTAGGTTCTTTATTTACCATGGTAGGTTCTTTATTTACCCAGGGTAGGTTCTTTATTTACCCAGGGTAGGTTCTTTATTTACCAGGGTAGGTTCTTTATTTGCCCAGGGTATATTCTTTATTTACCAGGGTAGGTTCTTTATTTACCCAGGGTAGGTTCTTTATTTACCAGGGTAGGTTCTTTATTTACCAGCGTAGGTTCTTTATTTACCAGGGTAGGTTCTTTATTTACTCAGGGTAGGTTCTTTATTTACCGATGGTAGGTTCTTTATTTACCCATGGTAGGTTCTTTATTTATTCAGGGTAGGTTCTTTATTTACCCAGGGTAGGTTCTTTATTTACCCAGGGTAGGTTCTTTATTTATTCAGGGTAGGTTCTTTATTTATTCAGGGTAGATTCTTTATTTATTCAGGGTAGGTTCTTTATTTATTCAGGGTAGATTCTTTATTTACCCAGGGTAGGTTCTTTATTTACCCATGGTAGGTTCTTTATTTACCCAGGGTAGGTTCTTTATTTACCGATGGTAGGTTCTTTATTTACCCATGGTAGGTTCTTTATTTATTCAGGGTAGGTTCTTTATTTACCCAGGGTAGGTTCTTTATTTACCCAGGGTAGGTTGTTTATTTACCCAGGGTAGGTTCTTTATTTATTCAGGGTAGGTTCTTTATTTATTCAGGGTAGGTCTTTATTTATTCAGGGTAGATTCTTTATTTATTCAGGGTAGGTTCTTTATTTATTCAGGGTAGATTCTTTATTTACCCATGGTAGGTTCTTTATTTACCAGGGTAGGTTATTTATTTACCAGGGTAGGTTCTTTATTTACCCAGGGTAGGTTCTTTATTTACCCAGGGTAGGTTCTTTATTTACCAGGGTAGGTTCTTTATTTACTCAGGGTAGGTTCTTTATTTACCAGGGTAGGGTATTTATTTACCAGGGTAGGTTCTTTATTTACCCAGGGTAGGTTCTTTATTTACCCAGGGTAGGTTCTTTATTTACCAGGGTAGGTTCTTTATTTACCCAGGGTAGGTTCTTTATTAATGCAGGGTAGGTTATTTATTTACCAGGGTAGGTTCTTTATTTACCCACGGTAGGTTATTTATTTACCAGGGTAGGTTCTTTATTTGCCCATGGTAGGTTCTTTATTTACCAGGGTAGATACTTTATTTACCCATGGTAGGTTCTTTATTTACCAGGGTAGGTTCTTTATTTACCCATGGTAGGTTCTTTATTTACCAGGGTAGGTTCTTTATTGACCAGGGTAGGTTCTTTATTTACCAGGGTAGGTTCTTTATTTACCCATGGTAGGTTCTTTATTTACCAGGGTAGGTTCTTTAATTACCCAGGGTAGGTTCTTTATTTACCCAGGGTAGGTTCTTTATTTACCCAGAGTAGGTTCTTTATTTACCCAGGGTAGGTTCTTTATTTACCCAGGGTAGGTTCTTTATTAACACAGGGTAGGTTCTTTATTTACCCACTGTAGGTTCTTTAATTACCAGGGTATGTTATTTATTTACCAGGGTAGGTTCTTTATTTACCCAGGGTAGGTTCTTTATTTACCCAGGGTAGGTTCTTTATTTACCAGGGTAGGTTCTTTATTTACCAGGGTAGGTTCTTTATTTACCAGGGTAGGTTATTTATTTACCAGGGTAGGTTCTTTATTTACCAGGGTAAGTTCTTTATTTACCCATGGTAGGTTCTTTATTTACCAGGGTAGGTTCTTTATTTACCCACGGTAGGTTCTTTATTTACCCATGGTAGGTTCTTTATTTACCCATGGTAGGTTCTTTATTTATTCAGGGTATGTTCTTTATTTACCCATGGTAGGTTCTTTATTTACCAGGGTAGGTTCTTTATTTACCCAGGGTAGGTTCTTTATTTAGCAGGGTAGGTTCTTTATTTACCAGGGTAGGTTCTTTATTTACCCATGGTAGGTTCTTTATTTACCAGGGTAGGTTCTTTATTTACCCATGGTAGGTTCTTTATTTACCCATGGTAGGTTCTTTATTTACCCAGGGTAGGTTCTTTATTTACCCAGGGTAGGTTCTTTATTTATTCAGGCTAGGTTCTTTATTTACCCAGGGTAGGTTCTTTATTTATTCAGGGTAGATTCTTTATTTATTCAGGGTAGATTCTTTATTTAGGGTAGATTCTTCATTTATTCAGGGTAGGTTCTTTATTTACCAGGGTAGGTTCTTTATTTACCCATGGTAGATTCTTTATTTATTCAGGGTAGGTTCTTTATTTATTCAGGGTAGATTCTTTATGTACCCAGGGTAGGTTCTTTATTTACCCATGGTAGGTTCTTTATTTACCCATGGTAGGTTCTTTATTTACCAGGGTAGGTTCTTTATTTACCCAGGGTAGGTTCTTTATTTAGCAGGGTAGGTTCTTTATTTACCAGGGTAGGTTCTTTATTTACCCATGGTAGGTTCTTTATTTACCCATGGTAGGTTCTTTATTTACCCAGGGTAGGTTCTTTATTTACCCAGGGTAGGTTCTTTATTTATTCAGGCTAGGTTCTTTATTTACCCAGGGTAGGTTCTTTATTTATTCAGGGTAGATTCTTTATTTATTCAGGGTAGATTCTTTATTTATTCAGGGTAGATTCTTCATTTATTCAGGGTAGGTTCTTTATTTACCAGGGTAGGTTCTTTATTTACCCATGGTAGATTCTTTATTTATTCAGGGTAGGTTCTTTATTTATTCAGGGTAGATTCTTTATGTACCCAGGGTAGGTTCTTTATTTACCCATGGTAGGTTCTTTATTTACCCAGGGTAGGTTCTTTATTTACCCAGGGTAGGTTCTTTATTTACCCAGGGTAGGTTCTTTATTTACCCATGGTAGGTTCTTTATTTACCCAGGGTAGGTTCTTTATTTACCCAGGGTAGGTTCTTTATTTACCCAGGGTAGGTTCACTGTGGGTGGATGCTCCTTTTGCACCCAGTACAACCACAGTCTGACCGCTGTTAGCCACAGAGCAGCTCCATCCCCTCCAAATTCCTCAGAGACTCAGCAGCCGCCATCACCCCAGTCATCACACACATAATAAACCTCTCCATAAAACAGGGACACGTCCCCAAGGACTTCAAAATTGCGAGGGTGGCCCCTCTGCACAAAAAGGGCAGCAAATTAGACCCAGGCAACTACCGCCCTGTTTCTATTCTTACCTCCATCTCGAAAGTCATGGAAAAAATAGTCTACGAACAGGTCGAAAAGTATCTAGCGGAAAAAAATCTAATCTACGAATTCCAATCTGGCTTCAGAACATCCCACTCCACTGACACATGCCTTCTCTATTTGAATGACCACATCAAACAAGAGGTGGATGCGGGCAAATACTGCGGCATGGTCATGCTGGACCTACAAAAGGCCTTCAACACTGTCAATCACTCCATTCTGATTGACAAGCTAAAATCAATTGGTTTTGATAGTCTATCAGTGAGCTGGATGCAATCCTACCTTGAGGGGAGGGAACAGATGGTGGAAGTAAACGGTACCCTATTCCCCCCCCCCCCCTCCCAGTGAGCTGTGGTGTTCCACAAGGAAGCATACTAGGACCGGTACTGTTCCTAATTTATGCAAATTACATGTGGTCAGCTTGTGACTGCAACTTGTTCCTGTTTGCGGACAACTCAGCCCTGCTGGTCTCTGACAAGAACAAGTTACAGGTTGAAAAAACCCTCAGCTCGGAACTAGGCAGAATCTGCATATGGCTCGCTGATAACAAACTATCATTACACATGGGCAAAACAGAGTCCATTATCTTCGGTTCAAATAACAAACTCAGCAAGACCGAAGGCTTCTCAGTTACAGTGGGTCAGTGGAGCTTATTCCATGACAACACGTGAGGCAGTACTTCACTCATAATATACAGTCAGAAAGAAGAAAAAGAAGATGAAATAAAAAAGTATTATTAATTTACATATATATACTATACTGGGTTGGGCTTAAGAATGTAATTATCCAATAAAAATAGGGTAGGGTAGGCGGGCTAGTGAGACTGCGCACGAGACTGATTGGCGTTCACGCCGTGCCACACAAACTTACGATCCAATCAAAGACGCACAGCGGCGTGATTTTTTTCCGTAGCCTCTTCGCAAACATAGGCTATGGAAAAAAATCACACGGCTCGTTCTGTCCAGGAGGCGTGTAGCCTTTTTACAACGCATCCGCGTTTCCGGCGCTCTGATTGGCCAGGTCATGTGACATGTGCGCCCAATAGCGTGTTTGCCCAACTTCGAAAGAGTGCCTAAGCTTAACCGGCGAAAGAACTTGCCGTCACGTTCAAAGACAAACTCTAACCTTAACCAACTTCGAAGAGTGCCTAAGCTTAACCAGTGTAGAAACTTGCCATCCCACGATTGGCGCTCATGTCACATGACCTGGCCAATCAGAGCGCAAAACGGGAACCCGGAAACGCGGATGCGTTGTAAAAAGGCTTCAAGCGTCCAGGAGGCGGCATTGCTTTACCCAAACGTGCATGCTTCCGCGTTCCCGTTTTGCGCTCTGATTGGCCACTGATGTTTCTGGTCGCACCAATCGTGTGACGGCAAGTTCTTTCCCCGGTTAAGCTTAGGCACTCTTTCGAAGTTGGTTAAGGTTAGAGTTTGTCTTAGAGCATGGCGATAGAACGGTTAGGGTTAGGGTTAAGGTTAGGGTTAGGGTTTGCTGCTGGTCGAGGCGGAAATGGGCGCGTCACGCGATTGGACGCACATGTCACATGACCAGAAACGTCAGTGGCCAATCAGATTCGCAAAATGCATGAACCGTTTGGGTAAAGCATAGACGCGTCCAGGAGCCTGTATATATTTTTTTTCATACACATTTTTTTTTTTATGAAAAGTTTGTTTTTCAGTCCGATTTCAAGGGAAAGTGGTCGGTTGGCCAGGGGAGGTCGAAGTGTGGTTCGTTGACTTTGTGGTCAACATGAGAATGTGCGAATGGGTAGGTGGTGTGGGTGGTGATGGCAGTGGAGCAGGAGGGGTGGTGGTGATTTGCGAATGAGGAGCCTGACACCTGGGAGGAATGGGGGTGTTGCAGCCTTGGGTATGTTTTAAAAATATAATTTAATATATAATATAATATAATAATTTGTGCTTCACCAAAAAAATTGGTCAGCAGCCGCCACTGCAGTGGGTGACAATATTGTCACAAGGAAAAATGAAATTACCTACCTAGGTTCCATCCTAGAGGCTAATCTTTCCTGTGACAAAATGGCATCCAATGTAATAAAGAAAATGTCAACCAACGAACTCGATTCTTGTACCGGATCTCCTCTCTGGTAAACAAGAATACCCTGAAGATTCTGGCAGGAGCACTCATTCAAGGGTACTACGACTATGCTTGCACCTCATGGTAGCAAAGCACCTCAAAGGCGCTAAAAACAAAATTACAAACATCTCAAAACAAAGTGGTCAGACTACTGCTTGACCTTACTCCTAGAACCCACCTCACCCCTGCCCACTTTGACAACCTAGGATGGCTTAGAGTAGACGACAGAGTACAGCAACTTGCAATGGGCCTGGTCTACAAGATACACTACACGACCAAGGTACCCATGTACATGTCAAAATACTTCCCAAAGGTCAGTGAATACCACGATCACAACACCAGAGGGAGCTCCACAAATCATGTTAAACCCAGATTTGGCTCAAACAAGGGACTCAACACGTTTCGCAATTATGCCACATCAATGTGGAACGCCCTACCCAAAGCTGTAAAGGAATGTGAATCACTACCCACTTTCAAAACCACTCTCAAAGAACACCTACGGGAGACTGCAATTCGAAACTGGCCGCTGTAAATGTCCTAACCCAACCCCCTCCAATGTACAGTAAATGACCAAGTATGGTTTTGTCAATATTCCAATGTACAGTTTTGCTTGTACAGTTGTACAGTGTTCCCCACCCACCCCTCCTACCCTAGGGGTTAAGTGCCTTGCTCAAGGGCACTTCAATAGTGCCAATCCTAGCTCATAAGGGCACTCAATAATTAATTTCCCCTGCCCATATTTTTTCTTGCCAGTCCGGGTATTGAACCGACGACCTTCCAGTCAAGAGCTGGCATTTCTCCCCTTCAGACCACCGCTGCCTGACTTGACTCATCCACTCATCATCCTATAAATATACTCCAGTAAAAGAACCATCTCCCTCCTGTTTCGTTCATGAACTATGAACACATGTCTATATATCACATATCTACAAGCATCAGATTCCTCCTGATGTCCTGTGTTCCTACCGGATATAAACTCACCTCGCCCCTCCTCATCCTCCTTCACCTCCTCTTCCTTATCCACCTCATTCCCCCTCCTAATCCTCCTCCACCTCCTCTTCCTTATCCACCTCATTCCCCCTCCTCATCCTCCTTCACCTCCTCTTCCTTGTCCACCTCATTCCCCCTCCTCATCCTCCTTCACCTCCTCTTCCTTATCCACCTCATTCCCCCTCCTCATCCTCCTTCACCTCCTCTTCCTTATCCACCTCATTCCCCCTCCTCATCCACCTTCACCTCCTCTTCCTTATCCACCTCATTCCCCCTCCTCATCCTCCTTCACCTCCTCTTCCTTATCCACCTCATTCCCCCTCCTCATCCTCCTTCACCTCCTCTTCCTTCTCCACCTCATTCCCCCTCCTCATCCTCCTTCACCTCCTCTTCCTTATCCACCTCATTCCCCCTCCTCATCCTCCTTCACCTCCGCTTCCTTATCCACCTCATTCCCCCTCCTCATCCTCCTTCACCTCCTCTTCCTTATCCACATCATTCCCCCTCCTCATCCTCCTTCACCTCCTCTTCCTTATCCACCTCATTCCCCGTCCTCATCCTCCTTCACCTCCTCTTCCTTTTCCACCTCATTCCCCCTCCTCATCCTCCTTCACCTCCTCTTCCTTCTCCACCTCATTCCCCCTCCTCATCCTCCTTCACCTCCTCTTCCTTCTCCACCTCATTCCCCCTCCTCATCCTCATTCACCTCCTCTTCCTTATCCACCTCATTCCCCCTCCTCATCCTCATTCACCTCCTCTTCCTTATCCACCTCATTCCCCCTCCTCATCCTCCTTCACCTCCTCTTCCTTCTCCACCTCATTCCCCCTCCTCATCCTCCTTCACCTCCTCTTCCTTATCCACCTCATTCCCCGTCCTCATCCTCCTTCACCTCCTCTTCCTTTTCCACCTCATTCCCCCTCCTCATCCTCCTTCACCTCCTCTTCCTTCTCCACCTCATTCCCCCTCCTCATCCTCCTTCACCTCCTCTTCCTTCTCCACCTCATTCCCCCTCCTCATTCACCTCCTCTTCCTTATCCACCTCATTCCCCCTCCTCATCCTCCTTCACCTCCTCTTCCTTATCCACCTCATTCCCCCTCCTAATCCTCCTCCACCTCCTCTTCCTTATCCACCTCATTCCCCCTCCGCATCCCCCTTCACCTCCTCTTCCTTATCCACCTCATTCCCCCTCCTCATCAGCTCCCCCTCGTCCTCTTCCTCTCCCACCTCTTCCTCATCCTCTTCCTCCTCCCCCCACTTCATCACCTTCCCCTCCTCCTCTTCCTCCACCCCTGTCTTCATCAGCTCCCCCTCCCCCTCATCCTCTCTACCAGCCACCTCTTCTTCCTCCTCCCCCCTCTTCATCAGCTCCTCCTCCTCCTCCCCCTCTCGTCGTAGCCATCTTCCTGATAAAGGCCTACATAATCAGATTCCTTCATCTGTAGCTCCTCATAGTGTATTCCTACTGTATATAAAACCCCACCATTTCTATACCCCCCCCCCCACCCCCCCCCCCCCCCCCCCCCCCCCCCCCCCCCCCCCCCCCCCCCCCCCCCCCCCCCCCCCCCCCCCACAGCTCAGGTTGCCCCCCACCCCCGCTGCCGTCTCCCCTCTCATTGGGCTAATTGTATTCACGGCGAACGGTGTTGACAAATTCATTTTGAAATCCATTAGTCCCGTGGCGTTGTTTAAACGATGCGCCCATTAATGGTCACTGCTTTAATAGCCCTGATTCACATTCTAACAGCCGTCTGATAAATCAGGTTATCTACGACACCTTCCACACGCCGTGAAGAGCGGAAATGAGAGAATTATTAACTATCTGACGTGTTCTGTCGTGTATGCGCGCGCACATGTGTGTGTGTGTGTGTGTGTTAGAAGACAGTGGACGATGAAGGAGAGGAGATAGAATGATGGAGAGGGAGAGAGAGGAAAAGGAGGGAGACTGGAATAAGAGAGTGTGTCTGTCTGCGTACGTGCATGCACATGTGTGTGTGTGTGTGTGTGTGTGTGTGTGTGTGTGTGTGTGTGTGTGTGTGTGTGTGTGTGTGTGTGTGTGTGTGTGTGTGTGTGTGTGTGTGTGTGTGTGTGTGTGTGTGTGTGTGTGTGTGTGTGTGTGTGTGTGTGTGTGTGTGTGAGAGAGAGGGAGAGAGAGAGATTCATGTGGAAAGATGATGGTGTCTGAATAGCAGTGAGACTAAGTGGTAGTAAATGTGTTTGAGAAGCAGAGAAACACAAACACACAGAGACTGAGAGCCGAACATATAGAAAGAAACACACAGAGAGAACAGAGCTGAGAGCAGAATATATAGAAAGACAAACACAGAGAGAACAGAGACTGAGAGGGATATATAGAAAGACAAACACACAGAGAGAACAGAGACTGAGAGGAGAAAAGTATATTTTTCCTGTACCTCCTACTATACCACAAAACTACACCTCCACCTCTTAAAGCTACACTGGGTCGTTTTGAGAAAATAAAAATAAGCGTGTACAATATAAAGTATGATATATCTTTAGTATTGAATATATAAAGTATGATATGGTTTTAGTACTGAATATATAAAGTATGATGTATCTTCAATATTGAATACATAAAGTAGGATATATATTTAGTATTGAGTACATCAAGTACAATATATATTTACTATTGAATACATAAAGTATGATATATCTTTAGTATTTAATACATAAAGTATGATATATATTTAGTATTGAATACATAAAGTATGATACATCTTTAGTATTGAATACATAAAGTATGGTATATCTTTAGTATTGAATACATAAAGCACAATATAGATTTAGTATTGGATACATAATGTGATACAAGAGAACAACTGGATCATTGGAGCGCTGTTTGAAACTAGAAATTATCTGTTTGTCTGTGGTGCTCCTATCCTCCCACCACCTTTACCACACAAAGAAGCATCCTCTAAGAGCAACGTTGATTCACTTTGTTTCAAATAAACATCCTCTAAGAGCAATTTTGGTTCACTTTGTTTCAAAGAAGCATCTTCTAAGAGCAACGTTGGTTCACTTTGTTTCAAAGAACCATCCTCTAAGAGCAATGTTGGTTCACTTTGTTTCAAATCAACTTCCTCTAAGAGCAACGTTGGTTCACTTTGTTTCAAAGAAGCATCTTCTAATAGCAGCGTTGGTTCACTTTGTTTCAAATAAGCATATTCTAATAGCAATGTTGGTTCACTTTGTTTCAAAGAAGCATCCTCTAAGAGTCTAAGAGTATTGATGGTTAGTGATATTTTTGAATTTGTGTTGAGATTCTAAACAATATCTCAATATCTTTCTTCTCAAATCTACCCGGTGCAGCATTAAGTAATTGAGGCTTAAGAACAAACTGCAAAAACAATGCT
>NC_140183.1:21484468-21519468 GCF_963971535.1 Notolepis coatsorum | reverse complement strand
GGGGAACAACCAGGAGATCACTGTGACAGAGAGTAATGCAGTCTAAACAGTCATACATCTTTTATTCAACTTCAGCCCTGATCATAACCATTTTTATTTTTAGATTTTTTTGTAATAGAGAGAGAGAGAGAGAGAGAGAGAGAGAGAGAGAGAGAGAGAGAGAGAGAGAGAGAGAGAGAGAGAGAGAGAGAGAGAGAGAGAGAGAGAGAATTAAGTACATTTGCTGAAATACAGTTGTTCTTAATTTTCTCACTTGGTATGTGAGAATGTTAGTTATTATGTTCTCAATGCCCCTTGCATTGTATGAGTTGTGTGGAAGAGTTTGCTAGTTCTAGTGCTACCCCTTTGTACATTGTGGCTGTGTCTGACAAGGTATTAGGAATATATCTGCCTCCTGCGTGAATTGTGCATAGCTGAATAGACTGTATTTTAACATCGGTCATATGGTGGTACTTGGAGAGCCAGCTACGTTCTCAGGTGGTACTTGGTGTAAAAAGGTTGAGAACCACTGCGCTAGTTGATAAGAGAATTGGCAATGTAGCTTGGTCCTGTTCCATTTAATACTTTGTATATAAGGAGGAGGACCTTAAAATCGATTCTAAATGTTACCGGAAGCCAGTGCAAAATAGCTAACACTGGACTGATGTGCTCTCTCCTCTTGGTTCTAGTTAGTAGCCTAGCTGCATAGTTTTGAATGAGTCGGAGTCTAGTTGGTAAGGAGTGCATTACATTAGTCAATTCGGCTTGATATCATCATCATCATCATCATTTATTTATTCGTACATGGAATTACCACAGTCCAACAGTACATATTCATATAATTCACCAAAAATACCATGGCCGAAAGGAACAGGAAGAAGAAAAAATCTTATATATACCTGCCCCTACACACACACAACACACCGATAGACATATTGTGTAAAACCAAACAGAATATACCCATTTTGCAAAAAAAAAATTAACATCAACACAACCAAATTAAATCAACATAAATAAACCCATTTTGTCTATCTATCAGTCAAACTACATATCGCTGCTGTCGGGACAAAACCTCATAACTCAATTTTTTTAATATTTTTTTTTTTATATAAATCAACTCCGTAGATCATCCTCCATATGTGTGTGTGGGTTTTACAAAGTTTAAACAATGGGAACGCATTAAACCGATCATCTGTCTAAACCTCCTGAACGCATTAAACCGATCATCTGTCTAAACCTCCTAACTCTATTCACCCTCAAATCTGTGTTCGTTTTTTTCATCTGCTGAAAAGTTGGGTTTTTGGAGTTATGAGGTTTTGTCCCGACAGCAGCGATATTTAGGTTCATTCATTTACACACACACACACACACACCCATACACACACACACACACACACTTATATAATGTATTATACTTCTATATACTATCTAATTTCTATTTTATTATAATATAACTAAATCATACTATTTATTCTACACCATATTGGTACAGTATTATACAATATTTTAATATATTATTATTCTATGTTACGCTGCTATATACTATATTACTATACTCATACTGGCCTACACTACAACTCTATGCTACGTCATCCTGACACATCCTGATATAAAGGCATGGATCAGTTTTTTTTTTATTTATAAATGGCTGTACTTTAGCTATGTTTCTAAGGTGGAAGAATGATGTTTTTGTCACCTTGTTGATGTGTGATTTAAAGCTTATAGGTCTGAGTCTATTATAACACCAAGACGTGTAACTGCAGGTTTAATCCAAGGAGTAAGTTGCCCATATTGCTCAGCAGCATTTCTCTTTTGGTTATAGGGCCAACTAGTAGGATTTAAGTTTTGTCCTCATTTAATTGTAGGAAGTTGTTCATCATCCATTTGTTTATTGCTAACAGGCAGACAGGCAGAAATGTAGTTAATAGCTGAGGGATCATTTGGTTCAGCAGAGATGTACAATTTATGTGTCATCTGCGTAGCTATGGAAATATACATTGTTTTCTAATGATATCCCCAAGAAGCAATGTGTAGTGAGAATAATAGTGGACCAAGGCAGCTCCCTTGTGGAACTCCAAAGTAGGTGTCATGTTTCTCAGAAGCATGATCTCCAAGCCTGATGTAATATTTTCTCCCTTTGATATAATATATTATGTTATACATATACCGATATGCCCTACTTTGATTACTTGTATTATTGCACAATGTCGTTCTATTGGATTCTTATTATATTATTATTATTGTATTATGCACAATCGTTGCGGGCAAGACCCCCCACATTTCACTGTACTATACTTGTATGCCGTGACAAATAAAACTCTTGACTTGACTTGACTTGATTATGTTCTGAACCAGTTTAATACATAGTCAGAAAGACTGTGTAGGTATAGGATCAATACAGGCAGTGGATGAGTTACATTCCATGACAGCATACACACTCACTTTAAAACATTCACCTTAACATTCACTTTAACAACACTACACCATATTTTATCTATTTATTACAAAAATATTTGTACTACATCTCTACCTAATCTTTTAGCATTTTCGCATTTTGTTTGCATTTTGTACTTTAGTTTTGTATATTGTATATTTTATATGGTGTTTGGTATTTTACTGTATGAAGCACAATCTCAGGAGACTCATACAGAACCAAGCATTTCACTGTAATGTACCTTATGTGACAAATAAAATAAACTTGAAACCTAAAATAGTTACCTTATTGTTTACCAACTGCCCTCTTATGTTATGAGTAACCCTCCTCTCTGTCTGAGAAAATGTTTGTATGTTGCCAGGAAGTAGATTATTTCTAGCTTTGTGCATAGTCTTAAATTCTATCAGATCCATGAACTTCAAAGCATGTGTCTTTAGAAACAGCATGTCAGTAGTGTTGCTCGGGACGTCCTACATTGTTTATTATCCTCATGGCTCTTTTTTGTAGCATGCATAATGAGTGTCATGGTGCTAGTGTACGTGTTGCCACACACTTATAGATACAGATATATAGATATGTTGATGCCATTGAGACACATGAGAACCAGCGACACACAGAGAAAGACACATGGAGAGAGAGAGAGAGAGAGAGAGAGAGAGAGAGAGAGAGAGAGAGAGAGAGAGAGAGAGAGAGAGAGAGAGAGAGAGAGAGAGAGAGAGAGAGCAGACCTGGATCTGAGGGGTCAGAATCTCAGAGGACTTCAGACGAACCAGAGAACCTTCAGAAGTCTGCCTCCCTCTTCAATAAGTCAATAGCTTCTGTATGGATGTATGGTACTGCACACACACACACACACACACACACACACACACACACACACACACACACACACACACACACACACACACACACACACACACACACACACACACACACACACACACACACACACACACACACACACACACACACACACACACACACACACACACACACACACACACACACACACACACACACACACACACACACACACACACACACACACACACACACACACACAAAGTTCTGTATAGGTATATAAAACTGAACACACACACGACAGGGTGGGGAAGATAAAAGTGTACTGGAGGAAAGAAGAGAGAGATGTTGTCCTTGGTGGAGGACGCCAGCTAAACTCAACAGGATTAAAGGATCCCGCTGGTCTTAAGGAGGTTTTATTTCTACATTAGCCGGTGCTGTTGTTTACCAGTGCAGCCCACAAAGTATTGTAGCATTGGGTTGTACTTAGTTTGAGGTTTTACTCAAATATTCAGTCAGTGATACCAGGCTAAAACAGGTTATCAATATCAGTACGATACCAGGCTAAAACAGGGTATCAATATCAGTACGATACCAGGCTAAAACAGGGTATCAATATCAGTATGATACCAAGCTAAAACAGGGTATCAATATCAGTACGATACCAGGCTAAAACAGGGTATCAATATCAGTACGATACCAGGCTAAAGCAGGGTATCAATATCAGTACAATACCAGGCTAAAACAAGGTATCAATAATGGGTATGATACCAGACTAAAACAGGGTATCATATTGGTCTGATACCAGACTAAAACAGGGTACCGTATTGGTCTGATACCAGACTAAAACAGGGTGACCATATTGGTCTCATACCAGGCTAAAACAGGGTCAATTTGATATGGGTCTGATACCAGACTAAAACAGGGTACCAGTATTGGTCTCATACCAGGCTAAAACAGGGTATTGATATGGGTCTGATACCAGGCTAAACCAGGTCTAACACCAGGCTAAAACAGAGTATCAGTATGGATCTGATACCAGACTAAAAGGAGCCTAGCATCCCCTCGAGGATACACTATGTTTTACAACATTTGAAATAAAAAGGGAACCATTTGTGATAGAAACTGGGTGTCAACAGTATCTAAAAATGGGGAGTCTATGCTTTTACAGTATCAGAATGGTGTCATTAAGACATACTTGGATTAAAAGAAAATCTGGATAGGTCTATCTTCCCCCTTTAGCATTGACTGCTTAAAAAAAATTAGAACAACACCCAGGACAATGTCCAAATACATGTCTGTAACTCACTGAGGACAAGGTGCATTAAAGGTGCTATACATCCACAGAGGTTTTTATAAAGGTGTGGAATAAAAGTATTGCTTTCCACCAAAAAAAGATTTAGATTAATGCATCATTAAAAAAAATGTGCGGGTCCAAAATGAATGTTGTGTGCATGTACAGTATCCCCTCCCTGCTTCCCATTTCCCCATGTGGAATGCACCTAATTGGATAAATGTCATGCTGGTGCTCTAGTGCGACATCTAGTGGCTGATTGTTATCTATAGCACCTTTAACTTCACATGGACGTTTTTTTAATGGGCGTTGGGTGAAATATTTACACTGCATCACAAAGAAAGGGTAGGTTCCTCTGAATGATACAATGTATGACACTTGATACTGACTGAAAGAACGAAAACAGAATGAACAAATAATACAAATGTATGTGCAGATGTTTATTTTCTCTGTGTCGTCTTTTAAGAGCGATGAATGAACCCTCACACTGAGTAAAACGCAGACACTCAGCTATCGGCAGCTCCATTAGCGCTCCAGTGTGCAGTTGTTGGTGTGTGTGTATGTATGTATGCATTTATGTGTATATATACACAATATGTGTGTGTGTATGCTTGCTTTTGGGTAGGGATGCTCGATATTGGCTTTTTTACCGATACCGATATTCCGATATTGTCCAACTCTTAATTTCCGATACCGATATCAACCGATATCAACCGATACCGATATATGCAGGGTTTCCTCGTCCAAAAAACTGAATAATTTCAGGTAACTAATAATTTCACTGGATATATATATAACAAATATTGTTATTGTTTTTTTTTGTTTTTAAACCGATACCGATATTTTCCGATATCACATTTTACTGCCGATATCGGCCGATAATATCGGTCGGCCGATAATATCGGACATCCCTACTTTTGGGCCATTACGTGCACTATGTGCATTCATGTGTGTGTCTGTGTGTGTGTGTGTGTGTGTGTGTGTGTGTGTGTGTGTGTGTGTGTGTGTGTGTGTGTGTGTGTGTGTGTGTGTGTGTGTGTGTGTGTGTGTGTGTGTGTGTGTGTGTGTGTGTGTGTGTGTGTGTGTGTGTGTGTGTGTGTGTGTGTGTGCGTGTGCAAACATGCAAATGCGCGCATGTGTGTGTACACTTGTCTGTGCATGTGCGTGTGTGTGTGTGTGCACTCACTTGTGTATAGAGATATATTTGGACATGAGATTTATATTCATTAATCAATATCTGGCCTCCATGGGCTAGGTCGCTAGGATAAACAGTATTGATCTGTAGCCAGTGCCTAGAGTGTACACGTTTGAACCTTGACCCCATAAAAGCATAATATCCCTCCATAAAAAGAACGTGTCGCCGGTCAGAGCTGGTAGTAGCTGTAACCACGGCAACACATACAGTACACTCAACAAGCTGGTCAGAGCTGGTAGGACCTGTAACCACGGCAACACATACTGTAACTGAGGGGTACAATTCCCTGACTGTATTACTAGATATGATACTTACTACCACTACCTTTGTACTTAATATTCGGCCACCCAGTACACGGCATAAATATATTATCATAAACACTCTCACGTAGATGAAACGGATCCAACACAAATGTACGAAGTCGAAACAGGTCTTTATTTCTACACAGCGATGGTGTGTAGAACAAGCACTTAATCACTTAATTACATTTATGAATTGAAATAGTATGCACTTTTATGGCAAAGAGTATTCGTCGGCATATCAATAGAGAATGTCCAATCTCTGAAGGCGCAGGTGGTAAATATACGACCTGGAATAGTTAAGGAATAACAGCAATGATACTTTAATGATTATATACTAGATACACTAGAGGGGGTTAATCCGGTCGCTTGTAAGCCGACAGGAGTAGGAGGGGGGGGGGGGGGTAGAATCCGGCTGCCTCGTCCGGCCAAGGGTATCCCAGGTGAACCCACTGTAGTGCCGTTCAATGCGCCGGCGATCCTTGGACCACAGATGAAAGCAGGTGGACTCTTTGTGGGCCGGCTCTCTCCGGTCCACGGGGGAGAGACGTGAAGCGACCTCGTCTTGCAGAGCGTCTCCTCACCTTGCGTCCTCTCCAGGGGGGGGGGTTCCAACACACGGCAGTGTCGGGGGTCTTTATCCATGGAATAATCAAAGTATACAAAGCATAATCCGTGCCTGGGAAGGCGGGCTGTCGTCGGTAGAATAATCCGGTATACAGGTCCACTCGCTCGTCGGCTCTGGGGCTCCTCGGGTGCAGCTTCACGTGGGTCAACCACCCTGGGTAAGCAGCCAGTTCTCTGCCCGAAACGATGGGGTACTGACTACGGTAGTATTCTCACCGCACGAAGCACTATATATTAACAGACTATTATTAGCTTAATAGACTACGTCCAACTCGACGATATAGTGCCAAATATGACTATTCAAATATTAATATACACGATGTCTCAATACCGATGGTAGGCGAACTTGGCCTTACTCCCACACGTGGCGTCGCGGGGAGGCTTTACGTCTGTGACTCTATTGGAGGGTAAGAAACTGGACTGAAAAGAAAGTCCTACTTTAGTAGCGCAGTATATATACGCACTATGAACAAATAGTCCCATTAGTGGTGCGGTAGCCAGATTCCTACGCGGAACTAGGACTTGTTCGTACATGTGGAGCGGTACGTTTGAACTGGGTCTGAGGGGTATGGCAGCCTGGCACCAAGGTCTCGACCAATAGTAGAATGGAGACTATTATGGGATGTTCAGTAGGCTAGAATGGATATTCAATGCATATTGTACAAGGAATATACAAGGGATATCAGGGAATATTAGAGAATATACAAATACAATTAAATATATATATATAAATAAATATATATATTCGGTTTAATCTGGCCCTTCACAACAGCCACCCCCTGAATAGGTCCCAGACCTAATCAGTTAAACAGAGACAGATTAATCGCGTTGTCTATTTACACATAAGGGTTTGCTGTAGGGGTCAGTCAACTTCACAAAGTCATAGGGTTGTAGGGTCATGGTCATCATCGATTGTGTCTGGGAGTCGAGGCAGTTCGATGAGCCTCGCCACGGGACGGGTGTAAGTGCGACCCTGGACGAGCACTTCAGCTGCTCGGACCTTGCCGTCGGCACCGGTGATCACTTTGCTTACGCGGCCGGCCGGCCACATAGCTCTGGGCAGTGATTGATCAATAATCATGACAACTGTTCCTTCTGTCAAATTGTCTCTCTCCTTTACCCACTTCTGGCGGGTCTGTAGAGACGGTAGGTAGTGCAGTAGGAAACTGTTCCAAAACTTGTCGGCTAATACTTGGCTGTACCTCCACATTCGTCGGCCGTTCGCTTTTTCAGGCCGGTACATTGTCTGGGGTAATGCAGGATCTAGCCGCCCCATCAGGAGTGTGTTGGGGGTTCTGCGTAGGCGACCACCCACTCTGATGAGGGTATGAGCGTCGCTCTCGGGGGCCAGGTGAATTAATCTGCTGTCGGATGGGACGGGCTTTCCTCCCTGTAGACAGGCCAATTCATCGGGGAACGAGTCTCTCTGGGCTCGCTGCAGTAGAAGCAATTCTGCTTCCTCGTAGTTAGCTGCTGACATATCCGCGGGGGACTTGCACTCCGGGTGGTACCGCAGGAATGTTCTTTGTTGTGCACTCTCTATGGACGTGCAATCGTCTATGTTAGGGTCGGTGGAGGCTACGGTGCTCAATCCACAGAACACAGACTTCTTATTTTCCACCTCCTCTGGACTTGCTTCCCTCGGGATAGGCATGGGCCACTGTCCTTCCGGGAGTCTTAGGAATGCGGGGCCGTCACTGTAGACATTGCGACGGGTGAGGTCATCCAGGGGCATCCCCCGGGTGATGACGTCAGCTGGGTTCTGTTTTGTATCAACGTAGCGCCACTCTGTTTCTCCGGTTAACTCTTCGGTTAAGTCTTGAATCTCGGTGACTCTGACTCCCACGAAGACTTTGTACTTGCATGAGTCCGATTTGATCCAGGCGAGTACCGTCGTGGAATCTGACCACAGGATTGTTCTAGACACCGGTATGGTGAGCTCACGTTGGATGAGCGTGGCTAGGTGCGCTCCGGCTAGGGCTGCGCAGAGCTCTAGACGTGGGATAGATTGTTGCTTGCGTGGGGCTATTCTCGAGCGGGCGAGGACAAATGCTGTGTAGATCTCTCCCCCCTGGTCTTGGGCCCGCAAGTAGGCTACTGATCCGTATGCGACCTCTGAGGCGTCACTGAAGACGTGTAAGTCCATTTTACATGTCTCTGGCCTCACCGTGGGTGGGAAGTAGCTTCGGCGCATATTAACGCCTGGGAGTGAGTGGAGCTCCATCTCCCACTCTCTCCAGGTGGGTGCAAGGTGTGCGGGAATGGGGTCGTCCCAGCCCTGGTCCTTGTCCCACAATGCTCGTACAATCATTTTTGCCCTGGTGGTGTACGGTAGAATACATCCTAGCGGGTCATATTGTCGGGCGAGTGTTGTGTACACACTCCGTCTGGTGGTCGGCGCCGCCGCCGGCCTTCCCTGCTCCGTAGTCAGGGGGTTGTGTCTGTAGTGAAGCGAATCTGTTTTGAATCGCCACACCAATCCCAGGGTCATCTCCTGGGCTTCTCCCGGGATTGTAGCCATCCAGGTCTCGCTGCTGGCTGCCTTGTCCTCGGAGGAGAGGCTGCGCAGTACTTGCGGATCGCTGCTGGCCCACTGCCTGAGATCAAAGCCGCCTTTGATCAATGAGGCGCAGAGTTTAATCAGGAGAGCCTCGGCTTCTTCTTGGGTTGAAAGGCTTTGTAGACAGTTGTCTACGTAGAAGCTGTTCTTTACGCTGTGTCGGACCTCTTCGTCCGCTGCTGGGTCCTCTGCTACATGTTTCTGTAGTGCAAATGTCGCACAGCAGGGGCTGCACGTCGTTCCGAAGGGGAGGACTTCCCATTGGTAGATGGCTGGGTGCTCATCTCCTGGCTTCTCTCTCCATAGGAACCGTAACAGGGGCTTGTCCGCCTCTACTAATCTCACCTGCAGGAACATTCCTTTAATGTCCCCGCTGATGGCCACCTTTTCCTGGCGGAAGCGGAGTAGAACGCCGAGTAGGGAGGGGCCGAGTGTGGGACCGGGCAGTAACTCTTTATTCAGATTTTGGGATCCGATCTGGTAGCTGCAGTTAAATACTATGCGGTCTTTACCGTTGTGATGGACCTTGTGGTGGGGCACGTACCACGATTCAGTGGTCTGGTCAGCCTCTTTAATGTCCATCTTTGTGACGTGTCCCGCTGTGATGAGCTTCTCAATCTCAGCGCGGTATACACTCTCTTGGGCGGGGTTCTTGGCTAAGCGCCGCTCCGTGTTCAGCAGGTACCGTTCTGTGGCGTCTGTCTTGGCGGGGAAAGTAGGCATTCCTTCTCGCCGCAGGAGTGGCGTGGCGTATCTCAACACGCCGTTGACCGGGACTCTCTTGGTCCCTGTCTCGAGGAGGTGAATGGCGTAAATGTCATCTTTAGAGCGAATGTCTTTCTTTCCGTTCTTAAAGGGCATTTGTTCCAAGGTCCATAGCCGCTCTACGTGTTGCAGGAGTGCGGTTTCTCCCTCTGTGACTCGGGAGTGGAGACATCTAGTGGCTGTACTTCGGTTGAGAGATTTGGCGAGCGGGCCTTGGAGAGTCCATCCCAAACGGGTCTCGACTGCTGCAGGACAGCCTCGGGGTCCGGTATGAACCCGGTCTATCGGGACAATGAGGTCTGCATGGTCGGAGCCTATCAACAGGGTCGGCATAGCATTGTCTATGAGCGGGATCGGTAACTTGCGCAGATGTGCATATTTCTCCATCAGCTTGGCGACGGGGTATGTGTACCGCGACAGTCCTATTTCTTGGCTGGTGAAAGCGTCTGCAATCTGGTACCGTCGCTCAGGCTGGCCGCTTGCTGCGATAGAGAATGAGACATTCTCGCCCTTTATCGTCTTCAAATCTCGTCTTATTGTCCGAATTGTCATTTGGGTTTCGCTTCCCCGCAGCCCTAGCTGGGCCGCAGCGGAGGCGAGCAGCAGGGTCTTCTCTGACCCGTCATCGAGGACGGCGTAAGTGTCCAGGACTTTATTCTGGTAGCTTAGTGTCACACGCACTACTTTTAGGAGTACTCGGGCTCCACTGCTGCTGGCGGGATCGATGTACATGACGCTCGCTTTGCGGCTGGATGGTGCAGGTGAAGGGCGCCGTCTGTTACTGTCGTGAAGTATGTCCAGATGGGCTCCATCGCACTTGGTGCACCTTTTCTTTAAGCGGCATTCGGCTGCCATGTGTGAGCGCGCACAGCGAAAACAGCGCTTGTTGGACTTTATCCATTGACCTGCTTCCTCCGCGTTCAGCTTGGGGAAGGAGTCACATTGCGCTAGCCAGTGTTCTTTCTCACAGTAGGGGCACACTATCTTCCACTTCTCCGTTCTGGAGGGGGTACTGTGGCTCCTGCTGCTCGGTACTGACTCCGATTGGTGCATCACAGTCACCGATCTTCTTCCATCATTTAGTCGTCTGGTTCCTTCTCTGGAGCCAGGGGTGCTCCGTCCGAATGTATCTAGCCGTAGGCTGCTGACTTCTCTCGCCAGGAAGTCTGCTAGATCGAGGAGGTTCGGTTCGGGGCCATTCGGGTCTCTGTGGTCCCTCTGCCGCCTAAATCGCTCCTGACGAGCGGGCGGCAGCTTCTCCAGGATCCTTTCCACATTTGAGTTGGCGTAAAGTTCATGCTTCCCCTTCTCTCTTTGCGCTCCCAACATCCCTACCAGGGACTGCACTCTGATGGACAGGTCGTCCAGTGCTCGATTGTCTATTGCTGGGGGTAAGCGGTCGATGTGTCGGATCTCCTGGATCACGTAATCCCATATGCGCCCATACCTCTGGTCCAATGCTACCAGCGCTGCTGTGTATGGGGTGGTGGAAGTCGCGTAGGCGAGCGCTATATTATGTGCGCGGGGTACCTTTAAGTGCTTCAGTAGGATGGCGTATTTGTGGCGTTCATCCAATACATCCACCAACATGGTCTCCAGACACATGCGGAGTTCTGTATACTGGGCCCGGTTCTCTTGGGTGAAGTCGGGTACCATAGGCGTGCCAATGTATGACGCTGACTGTGGATACATCGGCGAGCGTTGGGGGAGAGGCCTCCTAGGCGAGTCTCCTCCCGCTCCTTGGTATGGGCTGGTACCGGCAGTGTACCATGGCCCGCTTGTCCAGGTGCTGTTCCTCGGTGCGGGTCGTGCGTCGTGCTCACCCGGGTATAGAGTCGGGGGTCTGTAGCGCAGCTCCGCGGGAGTATAGCCTGGGCTGTACCGGGCCTCCTGGTCCGGTAGAGTACTGTGCTGTCTTCGGGCGTGGTTCTCCTCCTCTTCCTCTTCGTCTTCAGTTAGGTCATCCAGTGCTTGTAGTCTCTGGTTTAGCCTCTCCACAGGATATGCTGCTCCTTCCCGGTTGCTAGGTCTCGCTTGGACCGGTGGGGGGAGGTGGTCTGTGGGGGGTATAGACCTCGTCTGTTGGTCAAGTTCAGGGTTGTTTACTCGGCTAGGGGATGCCGCCCTGGAGGTGTGTCTAGACGAGTTCCTGGAGCCTCTGGCGGAGGGAGAGGGTGTTGTCCGTCTGATCAGCTGTTCTATTAGTTGCGACTGCTGTCTGTCGCGCGCTGCGTCCCGTTGAGCACCGGCTCGTTCTCGGGCCACATTCTCTTCCATCTGAATGCGTCTTATTTCTAGACGTATCTGCTCGTGTTCGCTTCGCTGCTGGATCTGCAGTCGGTCGCGTTCAGCAGCGGCGTTCAGGCTGATGAGGAAGGCCTGCTGTAGGGTCCTCTCTGCCTCGCTGGGAGAAGGCGGTTGTATAGGGGAGCCTTCCCTCGGGGTACTCCTTGCGGAGCCTTGGAGTTCTATCTCCACGGTGCTCTCCCCGTCTTCTTCCGTGCCGAGTTCTCTCTCGGTAGCGTTGTATTCCTCCCGGGACTCATCGGGGACTACTTCTTCAGTACTGGCGGGGTGTGAAGTCATGTCTGGTTCCCACTGGTCCCCACCGTGAACTTGGTCAGTTACATTAGAGCCCGTAGGGGCCTCTATGGTCGGGGTAGTCTGGGCGTTGGGGTTAGACATACTTTTACTTTCTAGTTTTACCGCGTTTACTGTTAGTAGAAGACTAGGTTGTTGACTGACAGCGTAAGCCTCTAAGTACTGAGGGAGCCGTCGTTCGCGCTGCGGGCGTTGGTTAGGAGGATCGTTTCGTGGAGTGTTCATCATAGGCCATTTCAATATTAATAACACTATATTAATATTACACTAATTACCATCCGGCTCGAAGGACCAATTGTAACTGAGGGGTACAATTCCCTGACTGTATTACTAGATATGATACTTACTACCACTACCTTTGTACTTAATATTCGGCCACCCAGTACACGGCATAAATATATTATCATAAACACTCTCACGTAGATGAAACGGATCCAACACAAATGTACGAAGTCGAAACAGGTCTTTATTTCTACACAGCGATGGTGTGTAGAACAAGCACTTAATCACTTAATTACATTTATGAATTGAAATAGTATGCACTTTTATGGCAAAGAGTATTCGTCGGCATATCAATAGAGAATGTCCAATCTCTGAAGGCGCAGGTGGTAAATATACGACCTGGAATAGTTAAGGAATAACAGCAATGATACTTTAATGATTATATACTAGATACACTAGAGGGGGTTAATCCGGTCGCTTGTAAGCCGACAGGAGTAGGAGGGGGGGGGGGGTAGAATCCGGCTGCCTCGTCCGGCCAAGGGTATCCCAGGTGAACCCACTGTAGTGCCGTTCAATGCGCCGGCGATCCTTGGACCACAGATGAAAGCAGGTGGACTCTTTGTGGGCCGGCTCTCTCCGGTCCACGGGGGAGAGACGTGAAGCGACCTCGTCTTGCAGAGCGTCTCCTCACCTTGCGTCCTCTCCAGGGGGGGGGGTTCCAACACACGGCAGTGTCGGGGGTCTTTATCCATGGAATAATCAAAGTATACAAAGCATAATCCGTGCCTGGGAAGGCGGGCTGTCGTCGGTAGAATAATCCGGTATACAGGTCCACTCGCTCGTCGGCTCTGGGGCTCCTCGGGTGCAGCTTCACGTGGGTCAACCACCCTGGGTAAGCAGCCAGTTCTCTGCCCGAAACGATGGGGTACTGACTACGGTAGTATTCTCACCGCACGAAGCACTATATATTAACATACTATTATTAGCTTAATAGACTACGTCCAACTCGACGATATAGTGCCAAATATGACTATTCAAATATTAATATACACGATGTCTCAATACCGATGGTAGGCGAACTTGGCCTTACTCCCACACGTGGCGTCGCGGGGAGGCTTTACGTCTGTGACTCTATTGGAGGGTAAGAAACTGGACTGAAAAGAAAGTCCTACTTTAGTAGCGCAGTATATATACGCACTATGAACAAATAGTCCCATTAGTGGTGCGGTAGCCAGATTCCTACGCGGAACTAGGACTTGTTCGTACATGTGGAGCGGTACGTTTGAACTGGGTCTGAGGGGTATGGCAGCCTGGCACCAAGGTCTCGACCAATAGTAGAATGGAGACTATTATGGGATGTTCAGTAGGCTAGAATGGATATTCAATGCATATTGTACAAGGAATATACAAGGGATATCAGGGAATATTAGAGAATATACAAATACAATTAAATATATATATATAAATAAATATATATATTCGGTTTAATCTGGCCCTTCACAACACATACAGTACACTCAACAAGCTGGTCAGAGCTGGTAGGACCTGTAACCACGGCAACACATACAGTACATTCAACAAGCTGGTCAGAGCTGGTAGGACCTGTAACCACGGCAACACATACAGTACACTCAACAAGCTGGTCAGAGCTGGTAGGACCTGTAACCACGGCAACACATACAGTACAGTACACTCAACAAGCTGGTCAGAGCTGGTAGGACCTGTAACCACGGCAACACATACAGTACACTCAACAAGCTGGTCAGAGCTGGTAGGACCTGTAACCACGGCAACACATACAGTACACTCAACAAGCTGGTCAGAGCTGGTAGGACCTGTAACCACGGCAACACATACAGTACACTCAACAAGCTGGTCAGAGCTGGTAGGACCTGTAACCACGGCAACACATACAGTACATTCAACAAGCTGGTCAGAGCTGGTAGGACCTGTAACCACGGCAACACATACAGTACACTCAACAAGCTGGTCAGAGCTGGTAGGACCTGTAACCACGGCAACACATACAGTACAGTACACTCAACAAGCTGGTCAGAGCTGGTAGGACCTGTAACCACGGCAACACATACAGTACACTCAACAAGCTGGTCAGAGCTGGTAGGACCTGTAACCACGGCAACACATACAGTACACTCAACAAGCTGGTCAGAGCTGGTAGGACCTGTAACCACGGCAACACATACAGTACACTCAACAAGCTGGTCAGAGCTGGTAGGACCTGTAACCACGGCAACACATACAGTACAGTACACTCAACAAGCTGATCAGAGCTGGTAGGACCTGTATCCACGGCAACACATACAGTACACTCAACAAGCTGGTCAGAGCTGGTAGGACCTGTAACCACGGCAACACATACAGTACACTCAACAAGCTGGTCAGAGCTGGTAGGACCTGTAACCACGGCAACACATACAGTACACTCAACAAGCTGGTCAGAGCTGGTAGGACCTGTAACCACGGCAACACATACAGTACACTCAACAAGCTGGTCAGAGCTGGTAGGACCTGTAACCACGGCAACACATACAGTACACTCAACAAGCTGGTCAGAGCTGGTAGGACCTGTATCCACGGCAACACATACAGTACACTCAACAAGCTGGTCAGAGCTGGTAGGACCTGTATCCATGGCAACAGATACAGTACAGTACACTCAACAAGCTGGTCAGAGCTGGTAGGACCTGTATCCATGGCAACAGATACACCTGCTACCTAGCACCTAAACCTGCCACCTAGCACCTAAACCTGCCACCTAGCACCTAAACCAGGGTGACCAAATGTCCTCTTTTGCCCGGGCATGTCCTCTTTGTCCACACCCTGTCCGGGGCGTCCGTTTTTTTAAAATAAATTCATGAAAATGTCCGGGTTTCATTGTTTTTCACGGGACAAATAAGCATGTAGATCAATTGACTGGTGCGTTGCACCGAATACTACGGTACTCTGTTGCGTGTGACGTATTCCCAGAGAAGCCTGCGTTCAGTGCTTTGTGGGCGGCTCTACTGCACTCACACACACAACAGACTGACAGAGGAGGAAGCGGACAGATCCGACCAGCATTGATTCTGCTCACAATGCCAAAGCCAATGTACATTACAGATGAATTGCAGAGAGAATTCCCAACTTACCATCCCGGTTGAGACAAATGGGACGCGGAGTGCAACGTGTGCAAAGCTTGACCATATGTTTCTGTGTCTAATAAAGGTGCAGGAGATCTCAAAGCTCACATGGACACAGAAAAACATAAAAAATTAAGCTGTGCGAGATGAGATGGCAAAGTTGACGTCGACTGGGGGATGCTTCAGGCGAGCTCCAGTGACGTCAGTGAGTTTGCTGATGTTGCTGTCAGTTTCATAACAACACTAGCCGATAGCATTGTACCCACGAAGATGGTTCGGGTCTTCCCGAACCAGAAACCGTGGGTTGACAATACTATCCGAGTGGCCCTGAATGCTCGCACCACTGCTTATAACCTGGGCAGAGAGTCAGGAAATATGGATGAGTATAAGGCTACAGTCTATACTCTGCGCAAGGCTGTAAAGCTTACTAAGAGGACATACGCTGGCAAGATGGAGGCACAAATGGCCCAGAACGACACAAGAGGTTTATGGCGAGGACTACGGACGATAACTGACTACAAAGTCAGC
The DNA here is from genome assembly GCF_963971535.1 of Notolepis coatsorum. Taxonomy (NCBI): domain Eukaryota; kingdom Metazoa; phylum Chordata; class Actinopteri; order Aulopiformes; family Paralepididae; genus Notolepis; species Notolepis coatsorum. The sequence goes on along the minus strand of NC_140183.1, from coordinate 21,503,023 downwards.
GCCCCCTCAATCGGGAGTGCCGACACCTCTCTTGCGGATCAACTCAACTCCTTTTACGCGCGGTTCGGTGCAAACAGTGGCGACGCTATCTCACCGGCTAACGATGTCACTGATGCACCGGTCTCACAGTGTGAGAAGAGCATTTATGCGGGTGAACACCAGAAAAGCAGCTAGCCCAGATGGGATAACAGGACGGATACTTAAGTCCTGTGCTAACCAGCTAGCCTCAGTGTTCACCACCATATTCAATCTATCCCTGGCTGAGTCCGTGGTCCCTGCCTGCTTCAAGGTGTCCACTATAATCCTGGTACCAAAAAAATCCTCCCCAGCAGGTCTTAATGACTACAGACCGGTGGCACTCACCTCTGTGGTCATGAAATGTTTTGAGAATCCGTGGCTTGAGGAATAACTCCGCCGCCGAATGACACTGCTGGAGCTAACTGGACACGGCTATGTGCGGGAATCACATTGTTCTCCGTCACTCCCATCATCAAGAAGCCCGTCCTCGACCCAGATGAGCTAAATAACTACCGTCCGATCTCCAACCTTCCTTTCCTTAGTAAAATCTTGGAAAGAGCAGTGGCCGCCCAACTCCAACAATACATGTCCAACCATGAGCTCTATGAGCCTTTTCAATCCGGCTTCAGAACTCAACACAGCACAGAGACCGCCCTCATCAAAATCACCAACAACCTCCTCCTTGCAGCTGACTCTGGCCACATTAGCATCCTCATCCTCCTGGACCTTTCTGCAGCCTTCGACACAATCTCCCATTCCATCCTCCTCAACCGCCTATCCAACAACCTCGGAATCACTGGCTCAGCACTCTCCTGGTTCCAATCCTACCTCACCACCCGGACACAGTTTATCACCATCGGCGATTCCAGCTCCACCCCGGCCCCAGTCAACCAAGGCGTCCCCCAAGGCTCTGTACTTGGCCCAATTCTGTTCACCATTTACATGCTCCCCCTCGGTCAGATCATCAGCCGCCATGGCCTCAGCTTCCACTTCTATGCTGACGACACACAACTCTACCTCTCCACCAAACCATCCACCCATCTCCCCCCACAGTCGCTTATCAACTGCCTTCATGAAATAAAAACCTGGATGTCATCTAATCTTCTCAAACTCAACAACAATAAAACTGAGCTCATGGTTGTGGCACCCAAGGCCCTGCTCCGGAAGGTTGGGGATCTCACCCTCAACATAGACGGCTGCTCAATCTACCCATCCCTCCTCCACCCCTACACTCAGTCACGGTCCCTACGATCCACGGACACTGGTCAGCTCTCCATCCCCCGAACCAGACTGCGGACCTTCTGGGACAGAGCTTTCAGTGTGGCAGCTCTCACCCTCTGGAACTCCCTCCCCGCAGAACTCCGCACCGCCCCAACTATTCAAAAAAACTGCTCAAAACCCACCTCTTCAACTTGGCCTTTAACCCCTAATCTCTCACTTTATATGGATATGTATATGTTGTATCTGTCCACTGTCTGTTACTTTGTTATTCCCCTCCCCCCTATGTAAAGCGACCTTGGGTCTCTTGAAAGGCGCTATATAAAATGAAGTTATTATTATTATTGTTACGAAGGATCAGATTAAACCGAATATATATATTTATTTATTGATATATATTGAATAGTATTTGTATATCGTTTGATATCCCTTGTATATTCCTTGTACATATACACGGAATATCCCTTTAGCCTACTATAGCCCATAATAGTTCATTCTCCTATTGGACAAAGGACCAGGCGCCAGGGGACCAGCCCCCGGAGCCAAGTTCAAAGTTACCGACAAGACATGTCTGTACTAGCCCCGGCCCTGCGCAGGGATACGGCGACAGAAATGAGAGTGGCACTATTTGTTCACCGTGCATATAAATATAGCGAAGGTGGATACAGAAGTTAGTTAACCTAGTTTGTTACCCACTAAGTGAAGCCTCACCCACGATACGACGTGCGGTGAAGTATGGCCTGTTTGGCCCCAGAATAGCATTGGGACCGCGTGCGAATTAATAACTGAATTGTCAGAGTTTGGCACTGTACCGTCGAGTGCGACGTATTTCTATTAAGTTAATAATAGTCTATTGTGTATGGTGCATCGTGCGGTTAGAGTTCTAAAGTGACCAGCATCTCCAACGCTTCCTCGTGTTAGCTAGATTCTTATCCAGGCTGGGCCGACCACATGGCGCTTTCATCCGAGGAGATCTAGGCGAGGACCGAATGGACATGTACACTGGATTACCTACCCGACGTCTGCATAGCCCTGTGCGGCTGGAATATATATTTGCTTTGGTACTGTGATTTGTGGAGCGGATAATCGCAGACGCCTGTGAGTGTTGGATTTACCCCCGAGAGGAGTCAAGGTCGAGTCGGCGCTCAGAGAACCTGAGGCCGCCTAGCTTTCTTCACTGTGGAGCTACAGCCTACAAGAGAACCAAGCTGTATTCGTCTGCGGATCAAGAGTCTATCGCACTGTCTTCTGTACTCGAAGTCTCCCTAGATATCGTTGACCAGACGTTCTACTACCGACAGCGCTCCTACCCCCCTTGCCGGCTTACAACCGGGAGGACCCCTTCCAGTATATCCCGCTATATCATTAAGTGTACCATAGATATAATTCCCTAAGAGCCAGGTTGTATACTTGCCTCCTGCGTAACCAGAGAATGGACATTCAGTGTTGATTTGCCTACGAATACTCATTTGCCTTAAGTGCAATCAAATGTAATATAAGTATCATATGTACCTTTTGCTCCATTAAATACTTGATTAATACCTTTGACTGGAACCGATTTCATTGTGGGAAGTGTTCATCATATTCATATATTGTGTACTGTATGGCCAGTAGTTAAAGTACATAAAGCGGTAGTGGTTTAATGATACCATACTTATCAATACAGTCAGGGAATTGTACCCCTCAGTTACAATTGGTCCTTCGAGACGGATAAGAACTAGTGTAATATTAATATAGTGGTATTAATATTGAAATGGCCTATGATGAACACTCCACAAAACGGTCCTCCTAAAGTAGATCGCCCGCAGCGTAGACGGCAGCCACCTCAGTACTTAGAGGATTACGCTGCCAGTATACTACCTAACCTTCTACAGACGGTAAACGCGGTAAAAGTAGAAAGTAAAATTATGTCCGACCCTATCAACCAGGATACCCCGACCACAGAGGCCCTAGTGGGTTCTAATGTAACTGACCAAGCTCACGGTGGGGACCAGGAGGGAACCGACACGACTTTACCCCCCGCCAAGACCGAAGAAGTAGTCCCCGAAGAGCTCCGGGAGGAAGACAACCCTCCAGAGATGGAACTCTGCACGGTACAAGATGAGGAGAGCGCCGCGGAGATAGAGCTCCAGGACTCCCCGCAGGAGAACGCATCTCCAACGAGTACTGCCAGGAGCGGATCACCTCAACCAGCGTCTTCCCCCAGCGAGGCGGACAAGATGCTGGCACAGGCGTTCCTCGCCAGCCTAGCAGCCTCAACAGAGCGCGATCGACTCCAAGCACAGACGCTTAGTGAGCGCGAACATTCTTCCATGGAAAGAGAACGCATTCAAGCGCAGCAACGGAGCGACGAAGATCGTATACGTCTAGAGATTAGACGCCTTCAGACGGAAGAGAATATGGTAAGAGACCACGCCGAAGCCCAGCGCGCCGCCGCCGAAGCCCAGCGCGCCGCTGCCGGTGCCCAAAGAGAAGCAGAGCGCGACATCGCTCTCACCAAGCGCGAAGCCGAGCGCGACCGATTACAAGCGCAGCTAATGGAGCAGCTGATCGCCAGGGCGACACCCCCTTCCTCCACACGGGGTTCCAGGGCCTCGTCAAGACACGGGTCAAGGGCACCCTCCCCTAACCGATTAAGCGACCCTGAGCCCGACCACCAGAGAGAGCCTATACCCCCCTCCGAACTCCTTCCCCGACCGGTCCCAGTGAGACCCAGCTACAAGGAAGGAACGGTATACACCGCGGAGAGGCTAAATAGACGACTACAGGATCTAGAGGACCTGACAGAGGAAGAAGAAGAGGGAGAGGAGGAGAGTCAAGCCCGACAGCAGCACAGTACTCCACAGGACCAGGAGGTCCAGTACAGCCCAGGCTCTACCCCCGCGGCTCTGCGCTACAGACCCCCGACTCTATTCACGGGTGAGCATGACGCACGACCAGTCCCGAGGAATAGCACCTGGATACGCGGGCCATGGTACCCCGCCGGTACCAGCCCACCGAGAGGCGTAAGAGGAGACTCGCCTAGGAGGCCTCTCTTCCAACGCTCACCGATGTGCCAGCCATCTACGGCGTCATACATTGGCACACCGACGTTTCCAGACTTCACCCATGAGAACCGAGCACAGTACACGGAGTTACGGATGTGCTTAGAGACAATGATGGTTGACGTAGCTGATGAACGCCACAAGTATGCTATCCTATTGAAGCACCTGAAGGTGCCCCGAGCGCACAACATAGCGCTGGCCTATGCCACCTCTACTACCCCATACACAGCGGCTCTAGCAGCGCTCGACCAAAGATATGGACGCATATGGGATTACGTAATACAAGAGATAAGGCATATTGACCGCCTACCCCCAGCAACAGACAATCGCTCACTAGACGACCTGTCTATCAAAGTACAATCCCTGGTAGGGATGCTGGGGGCGCAACGAGAAAAGGGTATGCACGAACTATACGCAAACTCTAATGTCGAGAGGATTTTAGAGAAGCTGCCGCCGCCCGACAAGAGCGCTTCAGGCGGCAAAGAGACCACCGTGATCCTAACGGTCCCGAGCCATCCCTCCTAGACCTAGCCGACTTCCTGGCGAGAGAAGTCAGCAGCCTACGATTGGATACGTTCGTGCGGAGCACACCAAGCTCCAGAGAGGGACCTAGGAGAGCAAACGATGGCCGAAGATTGGTGACTGTCATGCACCAATCAGAATCAGTACCGAGCAGCAAGAACCACAGTACCCCCTCGATGAAAGAGAAGTGGAAGATGGTGTGCCCGTACTGCGAAAAGGAACACTGGTTGTCACAATGTGACATGTTCAAGAAGATGACCGCTGAAGAAGTGAGTCAATGGATAAAGTCCAACCGACGCTGTTACCGATGTGCGCGCAGTCACATGGCAGCCGATTGCCGCTTAAAGAAGAGGTGTAGTCGGTGTGACGGAGCCCACCTAGATGTCCTACACGACAGTAACAGAAGAAAGCCTGCACCTTCCAGCAGCACAAAGGCAAGTGTTATGTACATTGACCCCGCCAGCAGCGGGGGCGCCCAGGTGCTCTTAAAGGTGGTCCGCGTAACACTGAGTTACCAAGATAAGGTCATGGACACTTACGCCGTCCTTGACGACGGTTCAGAGAAGACCCTTCTCCTCGCGTCCGCTGCGGCCCAGCTGGGGCTGCGGGGGAGCGAAAACCAGATGACGATTCGGACAATAAGAAGAGATCTAAAGACGATAAAGGGCGAGAATGTCTCCTTCACTATCGCAGCAAGCGGGCAGCCAGAGAGACGGTATAGGATTACTAATGCTTTCACCAGCCAAGAAATAGGCCTGTCGCAGTACACCTACCCCATCGCCAAACTGATGGATAAATATGTGCACCTGCGCCAACTACCTATCCCGCTCATAGACGGTGCCACCCTGACCCTGCTGATAGGCTCCGACCATGCAGACCTCATAGTCCCGATAGACCGAGTCCACACAGGACCCAGAGGCTGTCCTGCAGCAGTCGAGACCCGCCTAGGATGGACATTACAAGGCCCCCTCGCTAAGTCTCTTAACCGAACAGCAGCCACTAACTGCCTCCACTCCAGAGTGACAGAAGAAGACACCACTCTCCTACAGCACGTCGAGAGGCTATGGACACTAGAGACAATGCCCTTTAAGAACGAAAAGAAAGACATTCGTTCCAAGGAAGACATTTACGCTATAGCCCTCCTCGAGCAAGGGACAAAGAGAGTCAACGTCAACGGAGTGATGAGATACGCAACTCCACTCCTGAGGCGAGAGGGTATGCCTACCTTTCACGCCACAAAAGAAGCGACGGAGCGGTATCTATTGAACACAGAGCGGCGCCTAGCCAGAGACCCCGCTCAAGAGACTGTGTACCGCGCTGAGATTAACAAGCTAATCACAGCGGGACACATAAAGAAAATTGACATTAAAGAGGCCGATCAGACGACCGAATCATGGTACGTGCCGCACCACAAGGTCCACCACAACGGCAAGGATCGTATTGTGTTCAACTGCAGCTACCAGATCGGATCACAAAATCTGAATAAAGAGCTCTTGCCCGGCCCAACACTCGGCCCCTCTCTACTAGGCGTGTTACTACGTTTCCGCCAGGACAAGGTGGCCATCAGCGGAGATATCAAAGGGATGTTCCTGCAGGTGAGACTAGTGGAGGAGGACAAGCCCCTGCTGCGGTTCCTATGGAGAGAGAGGATCGGGGATGAGCAACCAGCCATCTATCAATGGGAAGTCCTCCCTTTCGGAACCACATGCAGCCCATGCTGTGCTACGTTTGCACTGCAAAAACACGTCGCAGAGGACCCAGCAGCAGATGAAGAGGTCCGACAAAGTGTAGGAAATAGTTTCTACGTGGACAACTGTTTGCAAAGCGTCTCGACGCCAGAAGAAGCCGAGGCTCTTCTACTCAAGCTCCGCGCCTCCCTGATCAAAGGCGGCTTTGATCTCAGGCAGTGGGCCAGCAGCGACCCACAAGTATTGCGCAGCCTCTCCCCCGAGGACAAGGCAGCGAGCAGCGAGACCTGGATGGCGACCATCCCAGGAAAAGCCCAAGAAATGACACTAGGACTAGTCTGGCGCTTCAAAACAGACTCGCTCCATTATAGACACAAACCCCTGACCAAGGAGCAGGGAAGGTCGACGGCACTACCGACCACCAGACGGAGTGTATACAGAACACTCGCCAGACAATATGACCCGTTGGGATGTATTCTACCTTACACCACCAGGGCAAAGATGATTGTAAGAGCGTTATGGGACAAGGACCAGGGCTGGGACGACCCCATACCCGAACACCTTGCATCCACATGGAGAGAGTGGGAGACGGAACTCCGCTCACTCCCAGGTGTTAACATACGCCGCAGCTACTTCCCACCCACAGTGAGGCCAGAGACATGCAAGATGGATCTACACGTCTTCAGCGACGCCTCCGAAGTAGCCTACGGTTCGGTGGCTTACTTGCGTGCCCGAGAGGAGGGAGGAGAAATACATACTGCTTTCATCCTGGCTCGCTCAAGAATAGCCCCACGAAAGCAACAATCTATCCCGCGTCTAGAGCTCTGCGCAGCCCTAGCAGGAGCGCAGCTCGCCACGTTAATCCAACGTGAACTCACCATTCCGGTGCAAAGAACAATCTTGTGGTCAGACTCCACGACAGTACTCACATGGATCCGGTCTGATTCGTGCAGATACAAGGTCTTCGTGGGAGTCAGAGTCACAGAGATTCAAGAGTTAACAGAAGTAGCGAGCTGGAGGTATGTGGACACAAAACACAACCCAGCTGACTTCATCACCCGGGGAATGTCCCTGGATGACCTCACCCGTCACAACCTCTACAGTGACGGACCAGAGTTTCTCAAGCTCCCGGAAGAAGAGTGGCCTACACCCACCCCACGGGAGGCGAGTAAAGAGGAGGCCGAAAACAAGAAATCTATGTTCTGTGGATTGAACACACTCGTCTCCACAGACCCCGACATAGACGATTGCCTCACCCTAGAGAGTGCGCAGCTAAAGACATTTCTGTGGCACCACCCAGAGGTTCAGCCCACTACTGATATTTCAGCAGCTGACTACGAAGAAGCAGAACTTCTTCTACTACAACGAGCCCAGAGAGACTTGTTCCCAGACGAGCTAGACTGTCTACAGGGAGCAAAGCCCGTCCCATCAGACAGCAGACTGCTCCACCGAGCACCCGAGAGCGACGCCCATAGTCTCATCAGAGTGGGTGGTCGTCTGCGGAGAGCCCCAGACTTACCGGATGACGTCAAGTACCCGATAGTCTTGAACAGCCGACACAAGGTCACAGAGCTGATCATAAAGAAATACGACGAGGATGTGCACCACGCAGGGGCAGAGAGAGTCTTCGCGGAGATCAGACGTCGTTATTGGATACTGCAAGGGAGAGAAGCAGTGCGGCGCTTCCAGCGAACCTGTCTAGACTGTCGTAAGTGGCGAGCACAGCCCAGTATACCCCGGATGGCAGACCTACCTCCCTGTCGCCTCCGACTCGGCGACAAGCCTTTTCACTCCACCGGTATGGACTGTTTCGGCCCGCTGTATATAAAGAAAGGAAGAGGAACCGAGAAGCGGTGGGGTATTGTATTCAAATGCATGACCACCAGAGCGATACATATCGAACTCCTTCCAACCATGAGCACAGACTCATTCCTTATGGCCTTCCGAAGATTCACATCACGGAAAGGAAAACCGTCTACATTATTGTCTGATCACGGGACAAACTTCAAAGGCGGAGAAAGAGAGCTGAGAGAGAGCTTCCAAGCTATGGGCCCAGAACTTAAGACCCACCTCGCTCCATCCCAGATTGACTTCCAGTTTGATCCCCCGAACGCACCTCACTTCGGTGGAACTTGGGAACGAGAAGTACGTTCCATAAAGACAGCCCTGTACGCCGTGCTTGGGGCCCAGACCGTGGCGGAAGAAGTCTTAATGACAGTCCTCACGGAGATCGAGGGAGTATTGAACTCAAAGCCCCTCGGTTACGTCTCAAGTGATGTAGCAGATGTCGACCCAGTCACCCCCAACACACTCTTGATGGGGCGGCTGGACCCCGCGCTACCCCAGACAATGTACAGGCCTGAAGAAGCGAACGGCCGAAGAATGTGGAGGTACAGTCAAGTATTGGCTGACAAGTTTTGGAACAGCTTCCTACTCCACTATCTACCGTCTCTACAGACCCGCCAGAAATGGGTAAAAGAGAGAGACAATTTGACAGAAGGAACAGTCGTCATGATTATCGACCAGTCACTACCCCGAGCTATGTGGCCGGCTGGCCGCGTAAGCAAAGTGATCACCGGTGCCGACGGAAAGGTCCGAGCAGCTGAAGTGCTCGTCCAAGGGCGGACCTACACCCGACCCGTGGCGAGGCTAATAGAACTGCCAAGGCTCCCCGATACTATCGATGACGACCATGACCCCATGACTTTGTGAATTGACTGACCCTCACAGCAGACATTGAGTAGTGGACAGTGCGGTTAATCTGTCTCTGCTTAGCTAATTAGGTGGGACTAATTAGGGGGCGGCTGTTACGAAGGATCAGATTAAACCGAATATATATATTTATTTATTGATATATATTGAATAGTATTTGTATATCGTTTGATATCCCTTGTATATTCCTTGTATATATACACGGAATATCCCTTTAGCCTACTATAGCCCATAATAGTTCATTCTCCTATTGGACAAAGGACCAGGCGCCAGGGGACCAGCCCCCGGAGCCAAGTTCAAAGTTACCGACAAGACATGTCTGTACTAGCCCCGGCCCTGCGCAGGGATACGGCGACAGAAATGAGAGTGGCACTATTTGTTCACCGTGCATATAAATATAGCGCAGGTGGATACAGAAGTTAGTTAACCTAGTTTGTTACCCACTAAGTGAAGCCTCACCCACGATACGACGTGCAGTGAAGTATGGCCTGTTTGGCCCCAGAATAGCATTGGGACCGCGTGCGAATTAATAACTGAATTGTCAGAGTTTGGCACTGTACCGTCGAGTGCGACGTATTTCTATTAAGTTAATAATAGTCTATTGTGTATGGTGCATCGTGCGGTTAGAGTTCTAAAGTGACCAGCATCTCCAACGCTTCCTCGTGTTAGCTAGATTCTTATCCAGGCTGGGCCGACCACATGGCGCTTTCATCCGAGGAGATCTAGGCGAGGACCGAATGGACATGTACACTGGATTACCTACCCGACGTCTGCATAGCCCTGTGCGGCTGGAATATATATTTGCTTTGGTACTGTGATTTGTGGAGCGGATAATCGCCGACGCCTGTGAGTGTTGGATTTACCCCCGAGAGGAGTCAAGGTCGAGTCGGCGCTCAGAGAACCTGAGGCCGCCTAGCTTTCTTCACTGTGGAGCTACAGCCTACAAGAGAACCAAGCTGTATTCGTCTGCGGATCAAGAGTCTATCGCACTGTCTTCTGTACTCGAAGTCTCCCTAGATATCGTTGACCAGACGTTCTACTACCGACAGCTCTCCTACCCCCCTTGCCGGCTTACAACCGGGAGGACCCCTTCCAGTATATCCCGCTATATCATTACGTGTACCATAGATATAATTCCCTAAGAGCCAGGTTGTATACTTGCCTCCTGCGTAACCAGAGAATGGACATTCAGTGTTGATTTGCCTACGAATACTCATTTGCCTTACAAGTGCAATCAAATGTAATATAAGTATCATATGTACCTTTTGCTCCATTAAATACTTGATTAATACCTTTGACTGGAACCGATTTCATTGTGGGAAGTGTTCATCATATTCATATATTGTGTACTGTATGGCCAGTAGTTAAAGTACATAAAGCGGTAGTGGTTTAATGATACCATACTTATCAATACAGTCAGGGAATTGTACCCCTCAGTTACAATTATTATTATTATTATTATTATTATTATTATTATTATTATTATTATTATTATTATTATTATTATTATTATTATTATTATTATTATTATTATTATTATTATTATTATTATTATTATTATTATTATTATTATTATTATTATTATTATTATTATTATCAAGCTAACCTCGTGTGCCCAGGACACCATGTGCTCTTTCAAGCTAACTGTTCTTTCGCCCTGACTGGGCACGCGCGGGAATCAACGTTTAATTAACACAGCCATGTTAGTCGGCCTGATGCACCGACTGCGAGACTAGAGTCTACTGTTATTGTTAAATGATTGGATTTACTCTTTTTCATGTTCCTTTGCTGCATAATCAATCATTTTTACAATGTTTCAGCTAAGATGTGGTCCCACCGGACACCGACCGTTGTTGTTGTCCTGGCAGTTAGCCAACGTTTAATGTGGGCCACAGTTACAGCTACAGTTACAGTTACAACTATGCTATAATTATGTTATGCTTATTTTGCAATACCGAGGGTAGATCGGCACTTTGTTTTTAGTTTTTGTTACTGGTAATGTTTATATAGGAGGGCTGTTAAATCCAACCAATGTGCCTAATCAGATGTATGGTGAGATGTTCGAGTTATCTTATTCAATTTATTTTATTTACTTTGACCAGAGAATGTACTGGAGAATGCACAGCATTACTTCAAGACTAATGGGGGGTTTAACCTCTTAAGCCTGAGCCCGATTTTCTGAAAATCCGCCTAAAGATACATACCTAAGTAAATGGAAGATTGCTCCACTTCTACAAGGTCCATTTGCATGTTCTTGGTATTTAAGGACATCTATGGACCTGAGGGAATGTATTCCTCGACTCTGGAACTCCCTCCCTCAGACCATCAGAGCCTCCCCCACACTCTCCACCTTCAAATCCCGCCTCAAAACACACCTGTTCTCCCTAGCCTTCAACGTTCCCCAACCTTAACCCCCCCCCCTCCAACCTGTTTTGATCTTTGTGGCTTTATGTTTCTGTGTATCATGCTGTTTTCCCTGTCTCCCCTGTGGTCTTATGGTCCTTTTGTTTCTTTGTTTTTCTCTGTTTCCCCGCCTAATGTCAGCGACTTCGGGTTCTTGAGAAGCGCTTTACAAATAAAATGAATTATTATTATTATTCCCAGTGTCAGAAATAGTGTCTATTACCAAGCTTGTTTAAATTGTGATGAAACAAAGGAGAATATGAATTATGATTTTTCTTTGCATCTTTGACAGTGAATAACACCATGCAAAAAAATTCCAGACATGAACAACTGCAACTGAGCTCGTTCAGTACCTTCTTGAGATCACCTGTACAAGAAATCTAAGGAAATTATTAAAGGGAAGATGATTCAACAGAAGGCAATGTAGATACAGTACTGAATTCTGACATCCGGACTCATGCAATTTGAAATATTATTATAGAATATAGAATAGCAGGCCTATAAATTATCTTATTATAGCGATGTTGCACATCTATGGATCGGGCCAAATCTACTCATTCCAATGACAGAGTTCAATTTGGATTTAGTATCACCAGGCGTGCATGAACAACCGAGAATGAAATCTACTGTATTTACAGTCAGCTTTTTATTTTTGAGACAGTTCCTCCATTTTGAAACGAAAATGGTCAAAATGGATGGTTGCTAAATGTTCACAGAAGGGAGACAAACTAACTGCGCTCCAAACTATGCCAATAGCGTTCAGTTTTGTGGTATATAATCCTGAGAAATAAGATAAATAAAAAATAATAACCAGGAAGTCATTTTCTCCCAGAAAGTTGGAGAACCAGCGAATCCGGTTCACGTTCCGGCTTCGACATGGGTGGTCGCATTTTACCCAGCTCCCGGCCTAACCAACGCAACAGAACAACAACAAAGTGTTTTGAGCATTTTCTACTTTCCCTCCTGTGGATTATGGACTTGTATCTGAATTCACCCCTCAAACAACAACTCCAGACAGAAGTGGAGGGTAGCGAAAACGTAAAACAGCAGTCCCATTGCGACTTCTATTTGTTAACGGGCATGGAGAGGAAGCATCCAGCCTTTGGAGCCACGGCTATCCACACAGTACTTACTGCTAATCCGGAACGCAAGAAATTACCCCTGACTGGCAAGTTTGATAGGAAATCAATGTTTCTATTATATTTGCTCATGTCAGGTGACATACACCAGAACCTTGGACCCGTAATGACATGGAACCAGAGATGACAGTTAGGTCTGCTGACCCAGGAAGCGGCGTCTAGCACCGCTAGCATCGCTAGCACAACAAGACAACTGCTACCTACACAGACGGCGGCGGCGGCTGGCGACACGATCAACGGCAACATTCCTCCACTACCATCTCTACAAAAGAACCCACGAGAGGCCACAGCGAGAAGGAATGAACCGGGGTTCACAATCGAGGCGCCCAGCACGCCGCGGGACCAAAACAGCGAGGCATCGCCCGATGGCCGGCGAGCTAGCCGGCGAGCTAACGGGGCTAACATCAATGGACAAAGGACCCAGAAAACTAACGGAGCTAACGGGACTAACAACAATGGACATAGGACCCCATCCCCCCCTCCCCACCTACCGCCACCCGGTCAACCAGACACCACAGACAATCAACACCTTGAACTCGATGACATAAACCAAATAACGAACACAAATGGACTTCATATATTTCACCTAAACACAAACAGCCTGAGACCCAAACTGGCTGAAATCAGACAATTGTTTTTAAACGGTAAGGCTAACATATTGTGATTCACAGAAACAAAACTAGACTCATCTGTACAGGATCCAGAGATTGAAATCGAGAACTATTCAATAGTCAGGAGGGATAGAAACCAGTATGGAGGTGGCGTCTGTGTGTATATTCACAAAGATACCAAATTCATCAACCATACTGACCTTAACCATGACGAGATTGAAACTGTTTGGATTGAAATCTTATTTGAAAGGGCGAAATCAGTACTAGTAGGCACAATCTATAGACCGCCAGAACACAGTGGCTTCTATGACACACTTGATGGGTGTTTAGCCGGGGTGGAGGGCGTAGAAAAAATTCGTATTGGGGACTGGAACACGGATATGCTACGTAAAGCAGCACCCGTCTTCAAGTCAAGTCAAGTCAAGTCAAGAGTTTTATTTGTCACGGCATACAAGTATACAATGAAATGCGGGTGGTCTTGCCCGCAACGATGTGCAATACAGTAGTACAACATATAATAGAATCCAATAGACAACATTGTGCAATAAACAGGTAACATAGTGGGACATCACGGTATTTGTACATAGTTATGAGTGAGTGCTTTCTCATGTTAAAGTGGCTGCTAGTGTGCGAGTGTGCACAGCGTCTGTGTGTGCTAATGTGTGCTTGTGTGTGTAGGGTTCAGTGTTCTGTGACCCTCAGTGGTCATTGTTCAAGGCTCTGATGGCCTGGGGGAAGAAGCTGAGCCGAAGCCTCTCTGTCCTAGTAGCTGGTGTTCGCAGGCGTCTGCCTGACCTCAGCAGCTGGAACAGGCTGTTATAATCAACTAGGCTGCAGTAAAAAACTTAAAACCAGATTCTCAAACATAAACATAAAGACGGACAACACGCTCATCACAGACAAGCTGGATGTAGCCAATTACTTAAACACTTTCTTCACAAACATAGCCACAACACTGGTAAACAAACTACCCTCCCACTCAGGGCATTATGGGGTAGAACACATAGTAGCATACTACAAGAACCTAGGGGTCCACAAAGACGACTTCAAACTGGAAATGGTAACAACAGATGAGGTACTCAAAAAACTGAGCGCCCTCCAACCGAACAAGGCCACTGGCCATGACAACATCCCCTCCAAATTCCTCAGAGACTCAGCAGCCGCAATCACCCCAGTCATCACACACATAATAAACCTCTCGATAAAACAGGGACACGTCCCCAAGGACTTCAAAATTGCGAGAGTAACAGCCCTGCACAAAAAGGGCAGCAAGTTAGACCCAGGAAACTAGCGCCCTGTTTCTATCCTTACCTCCATCTCGAAAGTCATGGAACAAATTGTCTACGAACAAGTCAAAAAGTACTTTGCGGAAAGAAATCTAATCTACGAATTCCAATCTGGCTTCAGAACATCCCACTCCAATGACACATGCCTTTTGTATTTGAACAACCACATCAAACAAGAGGTGGATGCGGGCAAATACTGCGGCATGGTCATGCTGGACCTACAAAAGGCCTTCGACACTGTCAATCACACCATTCTGATTGACAAGCTAAAAGCAATTGGTTTTGATAGTATATGGATACAATCCTACCTGGAGGGGAGAGAACAGATGGTGGAGGTAAACGGTACCCTATCCCCCCCCCCCCCTCCCAGTGAGCTGTGGTGTTCCACAAGGAAGCATACTAGGACCGCTACTGTTCCTAATTTATGCAAATGACATGACGTCAGCTTGTGACTGCAACTTGTTCCGTTTGCGGACGACTCAGCCCTGCTGGTCTCTGACAAAAACAAGTTACAGGTTGAAAAAACCCTCTGCTCGGAACTAGGCAAAATCTGCATATGGCTCGCCGATAACAAACTATCATTACACATGGGCAAAACAGAGTCCATTCTCTTCGGTTAAAATAACAAACTCAGCAAGACCGACGGCTTCTCAGTTACAGTGGGTGACAATATTGTCACAAGGAAAGATGAAACTACCTACCTGGGTTCCATCCTAGAGGCTAATCTTTCCTGTGACAAAATGGCATCCAATGTAATAAAAAAAGTCAACCAACGAACTCGATTCTTGTACCGGATCTCCTCTCTGGTAAACAAGAATACCCTGAAGACTCTGGCAGGAGCACTCATTCAAGGGTACTACGACTATGCTTGCACCTCATGGTACCAAAGCATCTCAAAGGCACTAAAAACTAAATTACAAACATCTCAAAACAAACTGGTCAGACTACTGCTTGACTACTGCTTGACCTTCCCAAAGGTCAGTGAATACCATGATCACAACACCAGAGGGAGCTCCACAAATCATGTTAAACCCAGATTCGGCTCAAACAAGGGACTAAACACGTTTCGCAATTATGACACATCAATGTGGAACGCCCTACCCAAAGCTGTAAAGGAATCTGAATCACTACCCACTTTCAAAAACACTCTCAAAGAACACCTACGGGAGACTGCAATTCGAAACTGGCCCCTGCAAATGTCCTAACCCAACCCCCTCCAATGTACAGTAAATTACCAAGTATGGCTTTGTCAATATTCCATTGTACAGTGTACAGTGTCCCCCACCCACCCCCACCCACTGCCTTTCCTGCATTGGTATGTTTTTAAACGCACAAACAAATACAACCATGGCTAAATTAAACTTTTTTAATATGGAACACATATTGCACTAGTGTCCTTTGCCTGTTAAAGAGAAGGAACATTTACATAGCTTTTCTCAGTGAGATGCATTTATTGTCAGCTGATGTGGCAAGGTTGCCAATATCATGTAATTTCCTCATCCTCTGACAACAGCTAAACTAAAGGAGTCGCTATAGTGACGACTGACGAGACGCAATCTAGATATCAGGGTCCTAGAAGTATGGTCGGACACGGAGGGGAGGATAACAATGGCAAAGGTGGAATATTCTCACAGAAAAAGAGCACTAATTGCATTATATGCTCCAAATACATGTGATGCAGCGTTCTACAAAACAATCAGCAAAATTATGTTAGAACTGAATGGATATGCTTTCATAGTTGGTGGTGACTTCAATGCATGCTGGGACTCCAAGTTGGATAGATCCGGCCCCTCTGAAACACATGATCAAAAACAATCTTCTGAGGCTCTTAAAATGTGGGCCAGGGACACTGGGCTCACAGATCTCTTTTGTGGGCTTGTTTGGCAACATCTCCAAAAAAGCTTGCAGATGGCGTTTTAACTCGTCCCTGTTGAAAAACTTAGACTTTTGCGCTGACTTTAGAGGAAAATGTGTGGAATTTTTGGAGATTAACGTTGGCATGGTCGAGGACCCTAGAATCCTGTGGAATGCAGTGAAAGGTTTGTCACGCTTTTCACATCCAACCTACGTAAATCCTGTTAAAAAAAACTAGAAGGGCTGGAAAAACTATACTTGGACCTATATGCCTCACTGCAGATTAACTACAATGAGCAGATAAATACACAACGTATGATAGTTCAAAAATAAATAAATACCATAAATAGACAACACTCCGAGTTCTTAACACTTTAATTGCCAAACCCGAGATAAGTCGGGTTAACTCGACATGCGTTGGCTGCCAGACTCAAGATATCTCGGGTTTTGGTTGTTTATTCTTTTATTCAATATTTTTTATTCATTATTCATCCAGGGACCTTGGTGTTACCATAGGGAATGAGTCTGAGATCGCCAAAGTGCAATACCGGCCTCATCCAGCTAGATGGCGGTATCAAGCACCCTTTGAAACCTTGTATCTTGGCCTGTGTAACGGCTAAATGTCTCCGGGCTCACTTTTCTTTGTCGCGCGAGCGGAGCGGTTATAAAGTCAGATTCAAATCAGATTGAGAAGCGTCAAATGCTCCCGATGCATGATGTGTGGTGGATTATGTTGGCGACACGATGGACACCAATACTTGGAATCACGATCAGATAATTGGAATATTCTTTTTGGGGTACATCCTAGTGAAGGTAAGGACTATATGATATCAATGCTGCATTGATCCAACCATGTCTTCACCTCGATCGCAACATGTGTGTGTAACGTTACTCCACAACGTATGCCGTTGGTGATGATCAAAGCATCAAAAAACTACCCCCCCCCCCCTTTCATGCATTCATGATGAAACATAATACCTACTATATAGATTTGATTTGGGAATAGTAGCGTCTCCAGGAAAGAAACGCCAACGGTTATAGTAGAATTGACATATAAGGCTATTACTCAGCCTTTCGGGAATTACCCCAGACCACTCTGAAACTATACTTATATTCACCATGGTATAACACAGGAATGTATGGATGAAAAAATGTATTCTTTTTCACATACTGAACGATAGATAGTTGATGTCAAATGGGCCATAGTATTGTATCCATAGCTATAATATAGAATGCAGCAGCACCCACCTTACCCACTTTAGAACACCTAAACACACTTTATATTTATTGGTAAAGAATTTGCACTACAACCCATACCTCATTACACCTTACTGTAAATTGTACCTAAATTGTACCTCATCCCATTTCTGCTTTGCACTGTATAGTATATTGTATTGTAACTCAGTTACTTCTACTCTGTATGTATATACTGAAAACTTTTGTCTACGTACTTGACTTCTATTTTATACTTGCTATTAGGGATGGGTACCGAATTCGGTACTTTTGAGGTACCGAACCGAAACACGTCGGTACTACCGAGTATCGAATCAAGTGAGAAACCAAAAAAAAAAAAAAAAAAAATCAACTTTTTTTTTTCACACGCACAATATGCTTACCTAGGATTTGACTTGATTCAACAACAAAGCAGTCGGAGCAATGACAAGCCGAAAACTGTCGAAATTGTAGTTATTTGAAGTTTGGATTTTTTTCTTTTCGACTGAGGTAGGTAAATTTTATTTCTTGAGACTAAAGTACCGAAAAAAGGTAACGTTGGGTACCGGTATCGATTCACAGGTACCGGTACCGGTATCGGTTCAAATGTGAAAGGTACCCATCCCTACTTGCTATACTTATTTTATACTTATCTATTTTCGTCCAGCACAGTCTCTGGAGCGTAACAGAAAGAAGCATTTTGTATAAAAGTATTCTGTACTTCTGTATGACAACTAATAAAGAAACTTGAACTTGAACTTGTATCTCACACCTAGGAACCTGTTTGCTATGGGACTGGTGGCCAATTCCCGGTGCACTTTATGCTCTCTATCGATTCCACTCACGGC